>NW_028185495.1:982859-1025438 GCF_003343005.1 Rhea americana | reverse complement strand
TTTTAATTCTGGCAGGATTGCACACTTAAAAGCAATTCCTGATCAAAATCTAAAATGTACTCCCACAGATGCAGCTTAAGTGATAGCAGTTAAGCTGAGATTTAGAGCATGGTGGCTCCGTTACAGTTACAAGCAACTTCAGCTAATGAAAATAACTCAAGTTTGTAAGTTTAGTACAAAACTAATCTCATGATCTTTCTTTGTTCCAAAAGACTCACATAGCAGCACTTTTTAATCAAAGAAATGATAATGAAAAGAGTGAAAGAGGAAAAAAGTTTCCTGTCCTATTCAATTTAGCATTAGTTAACAACTGAGCAATAAAGAACTCACACAAAACAGACAAATGAATTCTCAATTATAGTTTCTTTTTTATGATATAAACTTTTATTCTAGTTGAATAATAGATTTTCCTCAAAACCAATATTGATGAAAGAAAAAAAAAAAAAAACCCAAAATCGTAGCCATCAAAAAATGCCAGAAACCTGATAGTAGGAAAGAGCTCCAGATTTTCAATATTGCAAAATACAATAATGCTAGCACTAAGGAAACTGCACAATAAAACAGCATAGTATTTTAGCCAAACAYAAACATCAAGCAGAATTTCTTAAAAGTATAATATACTTGTGTTGATAAGTACAACACAGAAGAACAGCCTGTGATTACAAGTACAAAGGAAATTTTTACTTTGTGATTTTACAATACATTGCTAGATACACACTGCTCTATGTAAAAATTATCTTGGACAGCAAGGCCTTGTGATATTTTTTGTCAGTTGACAGCTAAAGTAGCAAATGATGAATTAAAAAAAATTGCGTGATGCTAGGCATTTCTTTTCTCATAGACTTCTAGGCTTTTCCTTGACAGAATCTATAGAAAGACATAGGTGGAGAAGCAAAGAGGAAGCCCAAGTTTCTGTGTTAGCAGCCATGTGTTACTTGGGAGAAACTAACAGTAGCTCACAGGAGAATGTGGAAGAAAAACTGAGCATGGCGGGAAAGGAAGAGTTAATAATTAAGAAACCCATAAACCAACCAGAAACCAAAAAACWATGTGAGAAACAGAATGAGGCTGAGAACACACCAGGATCTATTTCTTAGCCCCAAACTCCATGCAACTCCATGGCAGGAGTCAGTACCTATTCTTTTCAAGCAAAGAGTAAGTCAGATAAAATAATCATCTCATGTTAAGGCACAATCAAACCTAATGGAGCCAATTAACACTTGCAAAAGCTCAAACTTTTCATAGAAAAACTTGTTTAGCTCAGGGATACCTGTCATTAAGGATGATCTCGAAAGCATACAACTGAGATTGCTTTTTCACAAACTATGGAGTTACTGAAATCTGTAACACAACCACCCYAACGTAACAGATTTATTGAAGAGCAAAGTCTCACAGAAACTTTTAAGAGACGTCAAAATGGTAGCTATCAATTACACGAAAACATGCAGGTTGGCCTCAAAGATTCAAGCTCGAAATTTAGAGAAATGCAATAGACTGCATCTATCAGGCACATACACAGAATTCACACAAAAATGCCTTGCCTCAGGTATGGGCAGGTTGAATACAGGTAGCATGAAGAAAAACTGGTAAGACAATCCACTATATACTAATTAAATATATATATATATATATTTAATTTTATATATATATATATATATATATATACACACACACACACATATATATATATATAAATAAAAACAGTGAAGTAGTTAGAATCAGGTTTTAACCAATTAAGTAGTAATTGTTGCTGTTGGTTTTTACAGAGCCACTCAAACAGTTGTACTACATTACAATTGTTAATTACTAACCAGAAACAAAAGCTCATCAGGAATTGCCAAAGTCTATTACGAGGTTTTATCATATATATGCAATGAAAATGCACATAGTAAAAAACTTTCTTCAAGTCAGTGCCAGTCTTTGGCACAATTCCAACTCTCAGTCAACTCGATCACTTAGCAGATAACACAAGTAAAAGTTATCTTCCATCAGGCTGACTTTGTCTTTGTCTGATATACCATACAGAGCAGCAGGAAATTAACGGTAATTTGCCTTAATAGAGACTAAAAGGAACCTGAAGCTCATGACGCATGCTGGTTGTGCTGTATTTGCCATCTCTGTGAAGCACAACAAAGCAGAACAGCAACAAGCTTGAGAAAAATACCCAAACACAAGAATTAGTATTTAAACTACTCTCAACACTTTCTACCCCCTGCAAAACCTTTATCTATAGAGCGCTGCTGAAGCTTTCCTGTAAAAGCATCTACAGATCACCTTAGTTTTCGGGATAACCAAAGGTAATTTATTACTGTCAGTTTACTCACACCCTGCAGCTTGAAAGCAGCTCTATCCATGTTCAGACTGAAAGGAAATTAGACACCTTTGAGAACAAGAATGAGAGACTACTACCAGAGCAAGTCTTCCTTACATCAAGAGTACGTCCTTACAAGTGCCAAAATTAAAGACATTCTTTTACAGATCTGCTCTCCATTAGATATATAAACCATGGAAGCAACATAAAATATTCTAAGCTTCAAAATGTACTAGCTTTCTCTTTATTCAAGTTTTTAAAGCAAATCTGCGAGTACACATCTATTCAGTTACRTTCTAAGACATAAAAGAAAAATCAYTGGAACTGTTTCATTTTGCTCCCTAGCGCGTGTGGGTGAACACGCGAGCTCTTGCTGCATGACGGGCAAGAACGTGCTTCTGAGAGCACAGAGCTGCGGGAAGCATTGCTGGGCATGGAGAACAGATACCGACGTTCACCCAAAACACCACGTCCAGCTCTATTCAAAAAGGCTCAAGAGCAGCTATTTATTTCTCATAAAATCAGTTTATTTCTCATAAAATCAGCTTAGCCCTAGCATACACAGAAGTTTACAGTACCAATTAAAACACTGAGAAGACAGTAGTGATTTAAGAAGATTCACTACCAAAGTTGCTCAGAGCCAGGCCTTCTTTAGAACAAGATGTGCCATGAGGGGGCTCCTGGTGTAGGTACCATGTTCACAAAACAAATTAAAGCCATGCAAAGAACACTCACATGCCTTGCATGGGGCTGCAGGGGCGGACGAGAAAGGTCTGCAAAATCATCTGTTTTCATCCCCTGCACAGCAGCGTGTTTCACCTGCTTACCTTTGTACTGAACTTAGTAATAGCATTCCCTGATACTTTTGTTTYTTAAAACTATGTTCTGAATACAAATTTGAATAGGCACCTGCAGGCTTTCTGACAGCTGCACTTAATCACAGGTGGATCTTTTCAGGAAGATCTCTTACAGTTTAATTGGGATACCACATATACATATTCTTACAGCTTATCTGAAAACAGTYAGTTTTTACATAAAGCTTTTGTTGTAGGTTTTCATGTTTTAAGACAGAATCTTGCGCAGACCATATAAGAACCATAATATGAGACGTAATAGCAATGTAGCAGCCCTAAGTAAAGCTACTTACCACATAAATATTGACGGGGTAAAAAATGGTTATTGCACTGTCTCTCCTGTATTACACAATGCTTTATATAAACTGGAAAAAATATGTGTGTATATTTGAAAATAGTTAAAGATTTATATATTCTGGAGTCTAAGTGAGTCTTTCTGAAAAGAATCTTAATCTACTTCATTTAAAAGCCAAATAAGGACAAAACTTGGTTCTAAGAGTATTACACAAACGATTATCAAAATCATGGCTGAAAAATGTGATGATAAATGGGATGATTCAGCAGATGTGGTAGGCACATTTTGTCTTGCATGATGAAATACTGAACATAAAAATTACACACACAATAAACACGTCTGCAATGGGATTTATGATGCATATTATTACTATGCTTTTGTTTATCGCTTACAATGGACAGAAAGTACGCTGTTGTGAAGTAAGCTTTTTTAAAGTGCAGCGATGGCCCTAAAATAATCAAAGAAGGCAGAAAGCATTCGTTTCCCTGTATCATATCGTGGCACTGAGTAGCAATGAACAAGGAGACACTACCAAGCAGCCAGGGTCACAGGCTTCGAGAGTCAGAGTCTTCCAGCTACCAACCTAACCCAAGCACGTGAGGCAGCGCAGGGCAGGAGGAGCTTCAGTTACTCCCTTTAGAAAGGGGGAAAAAAAAGACTTCATGACAGCAATGTGTTAGATTCCTACCTCACCCCCTCAAGGGCRGGCATCGTTATTTAGAACAAAAAGGTCCCAAAGGCTCCAGGAGGCACAGACGCTCTGAAATTCAAAAGCACGACCACGGTCTGGAAAGATCGCATCAAAACGTATTTCAACCCCTCGCCTGTGGGTATGACACTTCCCCCAAGGCCAGGCACCTTAATCTTACCGCTGGATCTGGAAGCGGCGCCTCCACTTGCCAAAGCGCGGCTGGCTGCTCACGCGGGGCCCGGCCACATCYGCCCTACGGCCCGGCCGGCCGCCGAGCGGGCGCCTCTGGCCGGACCCTCCCGGCCCSGCGGGGGCAGCAGACAGGCACAGCCCCCGGCGGGGCGCCACGGCCCCAGGCCTGCTCTCCGAGGGAGCCCGGAGGCAGGAAAAGGGGACGCAAAGCCCAGCTCTGAGCACAGCTGGCAGTCGAAAGCGCGTCTGGAAGACGTAGCTTAGACAGATCCCAAGAATCTTGGTTTAATCCCTTCTGAGGCAGCACATCAAAAGGCAAAAAAATTTATGCTTAGCAAGGGAGCTTTTGTAGTCAAATGCTAAGATCTGCAGACATGTGGTGAGAAGTAGTGGAACAGGCTGGGTACTCTCAGGCATCCTTAGCTCTCAGAGTACAACTACTGCTTACTGAAAATTACAATAAACTCTGAATTGAGATACACAGGAATCTCTTGGGAAATCCCAAGGGTTGCTTACTTCTCCTAACCCCAGTACTTACGAATTCCACTTATCCCTGGGCTCTCAAATTCTACTMCTACAGGGACAGAAATGGAAGAAAGTTGAAGAGTTGTAATAAAGTCTCCTCAATTTTWAAAAAATGTTTTAGTTCTTTCTGATAGCTATCACATTGTTTATGGCTATTGTTTTAGGCTCCTTATTGGTATTGCACAGGATTCCCTCCCCAAAATTCAACGCAATGTCAGCTGGGTAAGTAAATGCAAGGTTTAATCTACTCCTGCATCAAAATAGCTAGAGGTTCAAACTGCAATAAAATAATTGTCATGCAGTCTTACTTGTCGTTGTTCTTGTTGTTATGCACCTTACCTTGTTTGGGTTTTCCTTGGGAAAGCAATTTCTCTCCTGTTCTATTGCATTTATCACGTGATTATTTTGATTCTCTGAAAGAGCAGAAATTAAAACAATTGGTTTTCCTGAACAGCCTCAATTTCTGTAGCGTCCTGTCACGTCAAAACATCGTCTTCTGTTATGCACCATATAACTGATTTATGTCAGTACTCTATTCTGAACAACTCTCGTTAGCTAACAGCTGCTATGCAAAAGCAAGTGTCCTTTCTCAGTAATTAAATACAGAATCAAAGCAGCAAGGCAGAAGTCTAACACTTAGAATCTTTTACCTATTTTTCTACTGATATTCATTTAACAGTAACAAATTATAACATTTATATATATATTTATATTTATTTAGGAAAAAAAGGGTATCATCAATGAAGATTAGCCTTGTTAAGAATATCTCACACACAGAGAAACACACACCTTCTTCAGAATAGTAATAATATAAAAAATAATAAAAAAACCCTTGAGCTCCAATTTCCAGCACTGGATTAAATAAAGCCTTTTATTATATTCAAGGTCAAGCTATTTTGCTCCTTCAAACAAATTCTAGAAGCAATAATATAAAGCTTATGGAGACTGATTACAAAGTGTCCTTGAATACCATACTTGAAACAATAAGGAAACCAAAGGAATTTTCACTTTGAACTGTATCTCAAACACCTGAGCAACAGAAACAGCAAACATTCAAGAAATTTAAATACAACTCCCCCATATTTGCATATAATTTAGAAAGTCCACGATGTAAAAGTGCTTTCTTTGACAGCAAACATTGAGCTCTTACAAAAATATCAGTCACAAAATTTAAACTTGAAAGTGGGGGGAGGACATTCATCTGCATACTTAATGTGGCTCCTTTTTCCACATATGCTTTATAATACAGTCTTTTGTTCAATTCATTTAAAGATATAAGATGTACAAGTACTGAGCTCCATTTCCATCACTACTTCTCACGTAGAAGTACTATAAACTAGAAATACACCACAATCATAAATGCATGCTGAAAATCTCACTTGAGGTTTCAAAAAAAAAAAAAAAAAAAATCAAAACTACAGAACAATCCCATAAACTCAAATGAGTGAATCTTAGTTTTACAGGGAAGAGCAGACTTCAGACAGTGCAAATCCCAGCAGAAATTACACTGCAGGCTAACTGCTTTGCACTTTTAATCAAAAGCCTGGCCTTTGTCCCCAGTCCATTCATCAGTTCTTTTCTTCCCTTGTGATGCCTTCAGAAAATTTATCCTGGTACACTCTCCAAAACCCTACCTTCTTCTATTTCATGTGTCACAGCATTATTCTCTGAACGATCCAAATAGATTGTCAAGCAGTAAACAAGTAGACAGCTAGAAAGCAGCCTCCTAAATGAAACTTCAAAGAAGGCTAAGAGTGGAGAAATCAAAGTGATGCTATGTAGGAGGCCTTTAGTATTTACTCTGGTAATTCAGCAAAAGAGGTGTGCTTTAAAAAAAAATTATATATCTATACCGAATTTCACACATTTAAGTCACAGTTTCTACCCTCAAGAGCCAGGAATGACAGGGTGATTGCAAGCTGTATAATCAGTCTATCATACAACAATGTATTTACAGATAAACTGAAATTTAATTTGACTTCAGTATCACCTGCAGCACATACAGTATACAGCTGCTTGAGATGATGTTACACACTTGTCTAATTGCATTATTTACTCCACACTCTCTTAACCCCTCCTTCCACCCAGTGCCTTTCCAAACGCAAGCATGAAGCTCTGCCCCTCAGTATCACTGATTTGACAGCCTCGTTCTTGCCCCCATCCCTAGGCTCTCTGAGTGATGCTACATGCTTCGCCCCTACACATCCATTCTTCAGAGCCRCCCATACATGCAGAGTTACTTGCTCACAGTCTGGAAACACGTGAGCTTCCTGCTTACACCTCTTCTGCAGGTTAATTTTCTTTTAAAGCCTATTGAAGGATATCAGAATAAAAGCTCAAGTCAGAACRAAAACCAGTACTGCCCTCAATTTCAGCAGGCTCTAGATCAGAGCTGTGTTTACTTACTTGAGTATGCAGATTGCCTCAAGGAATAATGATCCTTTTAGGAAAAGAAATGAGTAAGTACCAAGAGAGCATAAGGCCACTAGCACAAGGCTGGTTTAAAAATTACTACATTATAGCACGGTTCAGTGGGTTTTTGGCTTGTTCTTTCTTCTGCTAACTTAGTGYTCTGCAAGACTAAAAAATATACCACGCTATCTCACAACATTTGGTCTTACCGTGATCCAGCCCGAGACTTCTCTGGAACAGAACAAAAACATTTTGTTAAACTTAAGGCAATAGGACCACGTGGCATTGCCATCTCTGTCAAACTGGCCATGGCAACAGAGAATGCAATCTCACATCATCTTCTCAAAGATGGTAGTCCAGTAGAGACAATCTCAGTGAAGGTAACAGTGGGGTGGGCCATTATTTTGCTTAAATCAGAGACCCAAAGATGCTGCCACAGTAAAGGAATATATTAAAGCCTTCTGGGATGCCTGTAATTTTAGAACTCAAGACAGCAAATAAAATTGTTCAGCATACAACAGACTTCCAGCACATGAAAAATATATCCATATACAGCAATAATCAAACAGTAACCTCTCATATAGACCTAGCGTCAAGTCAGTACATGTTGGAATAGTACTGATACTGTGCTACTGATTTGAAGGAAACAGTTCTACATAAGGTGGGGAGGGGCAGGGGGAAAGCAAGCAAGCAAGCAAGCAAAAGCTATGCCAAAGTTATTTCCAAATGAATTCATTCTGCCTCTCTGCCCCTTGTCAGAACACCAGAGGGGGCAATAAAAAAAAAAACAGAGGATTTGGTTCCTCTCCTCTTGGTGCTTTTTGAGTATGACACACATTCAAAGCACAGCTACCTACGACTACAAGCGGTGTTCAATACTGCCAGCTACGGATCTACAGTGTTGTACACAGGAACAATTAGGGACGACTTCAGTAGGTTTAATTAGATACTCGTCCAATACCATTAAAGAACTCCGGAGAGTAAGTTTGACTGAGAMTTGGCCACAGAGCAGCAGTAACCTTTTGATACTGGAAAAAGACGTTTCTTAGAAGCTTTCTCAAGTGTGACACTGTCTCATTTACCATCATCTGACAACTGAAATTAGTAGTACTTTAGTTCCTCCTAGCAGGGCAGTACCTGTTACTATCATTAGATGTAGCAAACAACCTCACTTACTACAATACAGTAACCAACCCCCAACTCCCAGTYCCTCACTTTGCAGAACATTTTTTCTGACAGATCAACACTTTCTTCTTTTTAAAATGGAGTGAAGGGGAAGCGCCACTCACAGGAAAAGATTATTCAATGTTTTTAGCTTCCAGTAATTTTTACATGTCTACTTCTCCACAAAATATGAAARTTATTATTTTTTCCCTACAAAAGTTCCATCTGGATTAAGAACATCCATTTTTGTAGGTGGAAGGAAAAAAAAGGAAAAAAAAAAAAAGAAAATCAATGCACAGTTTTCCAAAAGACTTAATAAAAAGTGTCTCTGATACTATGGACTGATCCAGTTGCAGCTGTTTTTCCCTGCACCTACCTCTCAACTGTTAAACAACAAGTAATACAGATTTTTTTTTTTTTTTAGCATAAAAGCTCTTACTTTTATACAGGTATTTTTACTCAGAAAGTAAATTATCCAACCTAAATCCACAAAGATTTCAAAGACAACATACAGTTGAAATTGCAGAGGTGAAAAAAGAAAGAGTTGAGCAAAGTAGAAAAATTCCAAAGGTTAAATTTTTTGCATCAGTATTAAAAATTGTGCATAGAAATATTTCATTGTCCTGTTGCAAGTCCTGCTTTACCAAAGACCTTGTCATATATTTAGTGTGAAATACTGCAATCATCTTGCACAAGAAAATTCAGTTTGTGGTATAGAAGAAGCAGACTAACTGTCAAAAGGCTTCAGCACACTATCAGAAAAGTCCATATCTTCATCAGTTACTGAGGAAATTTGTATTTGAACGCTGTTATTATTTYGAGAGGAAACACTTTTCCACTAGATTACGTTAACTGAGTAGTATAATGTAAGGCAGCTTATTTCACTGAATGATAAACCGATATAAAATAAAGATCTAATGTAGCAATTGCAATAAAACTTGTAAAGATCTGACTATGCCAACTAGACCATAGAAACTAGAAAGCCTTAAAAAAATGGTAATGGGAGTGGTACATAAACTATCAGAAGAGGAGGAATGGATGCATAATACTGATTCCCTTCAACCCCCTTCTGAAGGTACACAGCTTGACAGGAAACTTAGCATAGTGCTCATAACACTCCAAACACCCCTTGGAGTGAAGTGCTTACCTGCACTTACCATTTCAAATTAAATTTGTTACTTCCAAAATTACAAACATACCATAAAATCTATCAGTTTTATCTGAACAGCCCTCTGACACAACAGATTCATTAGTACTTTAATTTCAAAYGTGTATAGTAAGGAGGCAAAGGACTATGTTCCAAGTCAGAGACTGAAGCTAGGTGACAACACAACAAAAGGAGATGGTACTTTTTGATTAAACAATCAGATTTTCATAATTGCTATGGCATTTTTCAGCTGAAATCCTCAAGACATCCTAAATCTTCAAAATGGGGGAACAGCTCATACAGCAGAACCACCATACAGGCAAGAAATATGCTTTGGTATCCAAACCACACATTTGGATTTTCTTATTCATCTCTTTTTCAAAACAAGTAGCTCAAAGCAACCTATAATTACTTATCTAGGTTACACTGTGCATAGGTGTTTTGTATCTGATGTATAACAGCTAATTTTGGTGTTGCTTAAGAGAATCAACTCTGATTCTGCATTATTGACAAGAAAAACAGTCCATGTTCTTAAATTATATAGCAGTCAGAGAGATCAGATACAAAATAATCTGACGATTACTCTGATGCTATTAGAAAAAAATAAAAAAAGAGTCTTCAGGGTTAMTACAGCTTAAACCTAGCATGCGATAATGAAAGCCAAAATATTGTTCCCAACATCAGCTACAACAGCCCTCCCAAGATACCACTCTGAAAAGAAATGAAGCATACACTTGAAGGTTTTCTATTGAGCTTTTGTTAGTTTTAAAAAGAGGAACCAGACCAGTCATTCTGTGATCCATTATTATACACAGTGTTAAATCAAGTATTCAGCGGTAACTCTAATTCCAGTTTTTGCCATTCATAGTGCAGCACAAAGAAACAGAAAAGTAAATACGGATGTTCATAAAATGAACGGACACGTTAAAATTTGACAGCTTTCTTTTGATTCAAAGGTAGAGTTAAAAGCCATATCTGACATTTATTCACAGTTGATGATATATTTATACAAGTGACACAAAGATCACTTTTAAAATAAGGTCAGGTGGTTCCGCTGTTCAAAACGAYGTTCCCAGAACAAACATTTTCAATATTTTACCTCCCTAATTGCTGAAGTTACTCTTAATAAAAGTCTGAAATCAGAGGTTGCTTCATACTCTATTGCACTTCACACAAAGYATGAAATGTTCATTTGTGCATAACATCTCTCAGATAACACAAGCATCTTCCATCCTTGTAATAGCTAGCTGAATTCACTGAAGGACTACTTCAGTTTTTGTTCTTAAGTAGCAGTTCATTTAAACTCAGGTAAGTTCACTTCTTCATTCTGCATAGAGCTCTCAGCCTAGAAGGAAACTGTCCCTGTYCCCAGGAACTGCAGAGAGGACATCAGTAAGCTGCAAAAGAGGAGTACAATTAAATTGCTTCACGCTGATCGAAATAAAATCAAATGTGGATCACATTTAAATAAATGAAAGCTATCCATTAGCAAACTCAAATTAAAAACAATCCAAGTTGAGATTCTAATTTTAAGTCAGCTAATCTTTACAGTACGGGGTGTGAGTTTTCCTAGTTAAATATTTCACGACTTCAAGTTTAGTCCATGTTGAAAACTACATTAGAGAGCAAATAAAAAATAAGTAATAGCAAAGACTGCTTTAATTCCTATAGCAAAGACAAGTTTGTAATGACCACAAACAGGCTCAACTAGAGCAAATTGAAATTTGAGTCCGTCTTCCCCGTCCCTCCACCCCTAGTTATAAACTAAAAATCCACCAAATGCAATTTTAAAAGGGGAAAATACAGCAGCTGTACTTTGAACCTTCCCCTAGAGCCTCTATCTTGTGTTCCTCTGATCAGCAATGAGATTGAACTTTTAAAACTGTAATCATTACACTTCAGAGTTAATTCAGTATTTGCTTGGAATGGAAAAGTATAAATACTTCACAGTTGTCTTTTGTTTMAGGCTGTCAACTGTAACAGACAACTGTATTGTTTCTGCTTAACTTCCACTTTTTTGCTTGACAGGAGTTCCTTAAAAAGGATAGAAGTGTTTTGTATTACATTAAAAAGAAAATTGAGGTTTTGACTATATAAGAAATTAAGAAAAAAATCCAGCTAGGAGCAAGTCTAAAGATAACTAAGATAGTTCCTGACTGAAGGAGGGGAGGAGCACCTCCTCCTTCAAAAACAGAAATTTAAACAGATTTTTTCATTAGTCTAAACTTGATCTTAAAATATCTCAAAAAAAGAGTTCTCTTCTAGAGAAATTTTGAAYTTTACAATACATTATTCCTAAAGTTAGAATCATTCTCATAGCTACTTTATTRTACTACAACCTTTGCTTTTATTAGATGCAACAGTGGACACAAACTATTAAAAAAATTGCTACCACTGGTGTCACTAAATTACCACCTTAGTAAATGCTACAACCCTAAAATTTCTCACTTATCCAACAGCGCAGCCTTGTTTTCCACTTACCTTTAGTATCTTTCGGCAGGAGGTTAAAATTACCGTATGATAACCACAATATTTATACAGAGATCWGCCCGTACAAGCAGGCTGAGGACAGCTGGTGCCTGTGTTCAGCATCAAGCACATTGACCACAGTGCAGCTGCCACTCCAAACACTCGAGGAAGGAGCTCCATCTGTGGTTTACTTACTATAGCACTATTATCCGCTACAGTAAAACCATCCATTTTGTAACATTAAGAGATAAATGCWTTTAATTAAAGAGGTTACCAGGATTACCTATTGTGCAGCATTTGCAATAAAAAAAAAAAAAAAGGATAAAATACTAGAGTATGAATAAAGCTGCACAGCTTCTTGAAAGAAGGGAAGAAAAACTGTAAAAGTACGTTGAAGATAGCTATTTAAATAAACTCTCATTCTCTTCCTAAAATAAAAATGCAAATTTTAGGTTTAGATTTTACAGTGAAGTATTGAAGACASTATTATGTTTGGGAAATAAAAAAGCTATTTATTTCCCTTCCCATTTTTCAAGCATTCTTCTCTAAAATCCAGCATAAAGCTTTTAAGGATACATTTACACTGAAGAGTCTCACATTCTGCCGCTGCACATAAATATGACAAAAAGAAGCAGAAGAGAAAAGGTGTTACCTATTTTAATTAAATTCAACATAACACAGAGAACTGCGCATTACAAAATCATACTTGAGAAGTAAAATACACACATTACGGAGCCCTGCAACAGCAAATGAACCTAAGGGAGGGGAGGAGARGGGAAAAGGCTACTACGCGGACTGTTAAGAGTCTCAAAACCACTCCTAAAGAAYACTCTTGAAGAATACGAAAGGCTCAAGAGGAACTTTGGGGGGTTTTTCTTTATGTATACAGGTATCCCAACAGGTATCTTGATATCCAACAAGGGCAGCCTGCGAGTTGTCAGTCAGGGCGTTTCTGCCTTACAGAATCGTTGAAGCGTCCCCGCTTCCAGGTATGTTCTTCCAAGCAGCAAAGGGGGCAATGCCACACTGCTGAACTGGGTATTTCACAGGTTTCAAATCTAGGTTCAGGTACTCCAGGGAAACCTCACAGATGTTTAAGGTCTGGGTCTTGCTGTTTGAATGCAAAACCCAACTTCAACACCAAGTCACCGCAGTACTATACAGTTCTACGGCACTTTTTTGGAAGAAGGCAGAGTGCTCCTTTCCCTATCTTCAAATCAGTGTGTCCCTTCCCTTAAGGAATTTTATTCTGTCCAAAGAACTACCATGCTCATTCTTGATCTCTTTATCAATACAGTAAAAGCCTAGAAAGCTAACAGAACTGTGCTTTAAAAGAAAGCTACTAAAATAAAGACAATATCGTGATCATAATGATACTACTTCCATTACAAAACCCTCCTCTCCTCTTCCACTAGCCCTACAGCAGCATTCCTCTGCTGCTGCAGCATTTAAGGAACAAGTGTGGCTGATCTTTCTCTATTCTGCTCTTCACGCAGAACAGAAAGGGCTTCTTTCAAGTGTGCTGTAAGCATATAAGCAGTTGGTAAGAGATTTCTTGCACACTATTAAGAAAAAAGACTCAGACTAATTCTACTGCTCAACCCTAAAAAAATTAAACAAACTACTGAACCCCAAACAAACCAACCAAATCACCAAGGTACTGCTTAAGAAAAAATAATAAACTCTCACCTACAATCTCTATTAGGTAATAGAAGCGATAACTACAGAAACAGTTATACTTAATTGAATCATAAATCAATGACTTTGCTACAAGTGTAGCATTTCTATTTTGAGGKTAAACAGTCAAAAGATTGACAGCAAGATGGCAATTTTAGTCTGGGGAGAAAAAAAACACAGACTGATAGATAAAATGCTACAATGAGTGGGTGACTTCAAACAAACCAACCATCAGCACCAAAAACCCCCCAAACATACAAACCTCAAATCAAGCCTTAGGAAAACAAACAAACAAAATCAGTGAAGTCTTACCTCCTCTTCTTGCAGGACAAACTAAACACCGTTTAGGGATTGTTGAGCCTTTTAAAAGTTTCTCCAAACTAGGAGTTGTAGTTAAACATTGTAGTCACAACGTACCCAGTTCAGAGTAAAACAAGCTCTTTAGAATATTAAAGCATTTTTCTTGCTGTTATTACTTCTTTGTTTCTTTGCCTTTATACTTTTTCCTCCCAAAGAATCATCAGCTAAGCTGCTAATAACCACTGCAAGATAACCACATTTACAATGCATCATAGTATTCCTGAGACCTGAAAGTTACAGTTTTGGAACAGGAGAATATCATTTTAGAAGTAAATGCACTAGTGGAAAGAAAATCGGTTACCAGTCAATGTAAGTATTTCTAAAAAACTTAGATCTTCAACAATCTATTTAAAAATACCATTTCTAACTACCAGTTCAGTTTCTTTTACCATTATTTTATTGTTTTAATCTACCTGATTATTACTTTGTTAAACACATTTATACGAACATGCATATGGTCCTGGGCAATAGAAATTTAAAAGAACTTAAAATGAAAACCTGCTGTAAGAAATTTCTGTAGACTGTTCCTCATTTTCATAGGGCTGCAGAGAAGAAATTCAGAGAAAGACACACAAGAGTTTAATATTGATGTTTTTACATTTATGACCCTTCTGATTAAAGCAGCCAACCTCTTMGAACCACGCATATGCTTATCTCTGAGCAAGTAATTTCGGTTATTTTGGCAGGGCTAAAAATATTCCGTGCATCCAGACAGCAGATCATAGCAGTATTAGTACACAATTCCTCTCCTATTGCCTAAAATGCCTTGGCCTTCCTCTCCATAATCCCATATATTTATGCATAAAGTCGTAGGAGATTGGAGGTGGTCGAGTAAACATCACCGATTGCTTTCTTCCATTGTAATTAACGTGCGGAGGAGGGGGAATGCTAGCTGCTCCAGACTTTAAAGATCTAACTATGCAAAAGAGCTTAAAGCTTTGGATTTTCACCAAGCAGACACAAATATATAYATTTTAACATTAATGTTTCTGCAGCAATCTTCCACACTGCCTTTCCAGAAAAGATTTTTTTTGCACACTCTTGATGTCAGAACTGCTGATATCAGATCTTGAATTGATTTCTGTTGTTCCAACAAGATTAAAAATTTCTCCAAGATTTCTATTCTTAATAGTAATTTTACTAAGTCTTAGGAAAAACATTCAGAAATTTTCCTTTCATATCAACGTGCCAACAAAAAGCTCTTCTATTTAACAGTTATCTTTTAAGGAAATTTAAAAAAATGTAACTTCCCCACACCACTTTAGGATATGGCTTCACGTTATACGCAAGCCAACGATTTTCAGTTGTCCCCTGTGACA
This sequence comes from Rhea americana, assembly GCF_003343005.1. Classification (NCBI taxonomy): domain Eukaryota; kingdom Metazoa; phylum Chordata; class Aves; order Rheiformes; family Rheidae; genus Rhea; species Rhea americana. The sequence continues at coordinate 1,010,022 of NW_028185495.1, read as the reverse complement.
GGACAAGAGGCAATGGGCAGAAACTGAAGCACAGGAAGTTCGGCCTGAGCGAGAGGGGGAATTTCTTCCCTGTGAGAGTGACGGAGCACTGGCACAGGTTGCCCAGAGAGGTTGTGGAGTCTCCTTCTCTGGAGATCTTCAAGGCCTGCCTCGACGCAACCCTGTCTACCATGCTGTAGGTGACCCTGCTGAGCGGGGAGGTTGGACTAGATGATCTCCAGAGGTCCCTTCCAACCTCAACCATTCTGTGATTCTGTGATACAGGGCAGTACTCAGCCACCCACACTCTGCAAGTCAGTTGATCATGTGATAGGCTTTGCAATTCCATAGCTACAGGTAGACTAGGTGCATCTCACTGATTTGGTGGAAAAACTACTCTTTTTGTCACAGATTTAGTCTTCCATCCAGCCAGTTGGATCTACTCACCCTACAACCGCTGTAGCGAGAGAAGCGCACCAGAAGAGTGAGATCAAAGATGATCTTTTCAGCAGCTGCCAACCATTTAATTGACTTAACATCTTCAAACGTATTAGCATTGGTTGATGTAACCATGTTCTCTTGTTATATGATAGAAACAGAAGAGGTTCCTAGTTTACCCACTTCCTTTCTTTATTGTTTAATAACTTCTTCAGGACATTTCTTGTTAAATCAAATATCCCAATCTATTCATTCACATTATTCTTTTCAAATTCCCTCTAATTCAGTAATGTCATTAGACTGCAAGGCCCTGTACCTTAGATTTGGGAGAAAAATGTGCATTTTTAAGCAGCTCTTTATCCTTTTCTTCAGGCCCTCTAACATTTCGTCTCTTTTCTACTCGAGTGCRGAAAACAACCAATGATTAATGACACCACTCTATCAGAGGACCTCAACTACTTTTACAAGCATTACAATATAAATAGAGTTCACTCTAACACGTACACCTATAAATGACCTAACAGGATTTAAATGGAAGAACAAATACAGATCTTGCTCTGCTTAAGGAATTGTTCATTTGTGAAATGTGAATAGCAAGTCTAAAGCTCTGAAAAAAGCAAGATCCTCCTGCCTAAAGTTACACTCAACCCAAACCACTGCTATCTCAGTTGCAGAAAGAAGGCATTAGAGAAACAGCTGYGCATAGTGTAATTATTTCTCTCTTCTCATAGATACTACTTACTGGATGGTTGTGCCGAATTTGCTGGAGTAAAAAGCTTTCTGAACCCTGCTTTTCAAAAGTACTACTATAAGTTACCCTGGGTACAGAATTTCATTCTCTCTCCAATGCCAAGGAAACAAAGCAAAAAACTCCTGAAGAGAAAAATCAGGAACCCTTGTACAATATTTCCCAGATATCTGCCACTAGCAAAACATGACCGACTTTTCTTTGCTTTTTTTAAAGTCACTTGATGAACTACTCAAGATATTTTTTCCCCAGAGTTAAAATTAACTAGAATTTCCTCTCCATTATGTACACAAAGCATCAGCAAACTGTCCATGTGATCTCTGGTTTGATCATCAGGCTTTACAATAGTATTCACTAACAAGAATTTCCTTCAATGGCCAGAACAACCTCAATTTAAAAAAACAAACAAACAAACAAACAAACAAAAAAAAAACACTTGATAAGCACGTAACATTGTTTGCATCCACAAATTATTATGATCAAAGCAGTTTAAAAGCCAATTTAACTAATAATGACTCATTAATAATTAACTGTTGCCGTAACCGCTTTAAGACCTGTACCATGTTGCTTTTAATCGGGATTGTAGTTAAAAGTAAGTGCATATGGCTTGAGACAAAAATACAATGACAAAAAGTAGTATTTAACACAGTGGTAACAMACACTTTTCAGATAAGAAATACAGTCCTAAAAACTATAAAAGATTGTTATTCCTGCTACCACATATTATAAAAATAAAACTTGCATGGGTTAAATTAGCTCTTTTGCCAYCACTGTCAGGAGGGGAAGTTATGGGTAGATCTCCAGGCAACTTCAACTAGAGCACTCTACACACACATTTTATTGTCCTTACCTGCCAGCTAGGTAACCTGTCCAGATTAAGATTGAAAACGATAGATAACACCTGAAGCCATAAAACAAAGGAGGATATTGTGACCAATCTGAGTTTTTTTTTTTTTTTTTAGTACTTAAGCGATGCTGTGCAAGTATTAAATACAATACTTGTGGGGGGGTGGCTTCTTCAATTTATTGAATATATTGTTCCTCTCTGTATTAATAGCTAACTAATAGTTACAAGGTCAAGTAGAAGAGGAAAAAAACCAGCACATATACTTTTCACTAGAATGGGGAAATGCTTCTGTCTACATGGACTTAAAACAAGCAGAAAATCCCCCCAGAAGACTGTCAATAGACATTCCTCTAAAACASCATGTCTGTTGTCACTAATATCAYTTCCGTAACTGACCTCCTGTGTACYGTTCGCCTGCCTGAGTGCCTTATTTAATACCCAACACATACTAAATACTTTGGTGAAGAAATGCCATTATAGGACCTCAATTCCAGAAGACTTAAAATCTAAACAAACTAACAGAAATTGTAGTCAGAGTATATATAATCAAAACAGACAGACTGAAAGAAAACTACCATACTTCATACTATAAGCTTAGGAGACAGAAAAAAAAATAAAGTGTAAAGTGATGGGCTTGAACATTTAAACTTGTAGAACAAAATGTCTGTTTTAAATAACATACATTAATGTATAAGTTCTTGCAACACTAAACTCCTTTTACAAATTTGTTTTCATTTGCACTGGTAGGTCTTTCACCTACCTGTCAAATAGTGGGGGTTTTTAACTTGTAAATATTAAATGCATCTTTTTTTTAATCTCTCTCTTTATAGATAAATATAAAATAAATGTATAAAACCTCACAGAATTCTCAAGGTAGAGATATCAAAACAGTAAAACTAAAATTAAGTTACGARGCATTAAAAGAAAATATTAGAAAAGGACATTTATTAATTCTGTACATCAGCTGCTGCGGGCATATATTTGTTAACAACAGAATCAAACACACTAAATAATGGGCATGACYAATTGCAGTCATGACCATCTAAAACAATGCAAATATTGGATTGGGGAAACAGGAAAAAAAAAATCCAACAACTTTGAAACTAAACAGTTAAAGCTTAGCATCTCATCCTCGCAAATAAATTTTGCTTGAGAAGCCAAAATATGACTGTAAGTCCTGTGAGTTTCTCATTAAATCATTTTCTTCAGTATTTTGTATGTTTTTCCATTACCCAAAATATAGAACAGAACCTCTGCTTACTAAAGATTGATATAACAGATTTCAATAAGAATTCACAGTTCCTTATACAAMCAAAATTGCATGCAGAATAGCTTCACGTAAAGCATATTTTTCCACTGTTCCACTACCCTGCTATTAACCCYTAACTCACATTTTTGCTTGAACATGCTTCTCCTGGAAGTGTAGGGGGAGGGTAAAGAAGTGCACTGCTTACAAATAGGATRGTACATTATAGATTATATTTGTAGATACTTTTTATTTCTTTCAAAGATTAAATGTAAAAGCTTTAGAAATTTTATTYGGTAAGAAACTAATTACTTAATATTCCAGTTTTTAACTTTAGGAATTCTTAGTTGGCATGTTCTGATATTATTGAAGATTAGCTAGACTTTGCTAAGTTTAAGTTACATAAGCCATGAAACTCATTCAAATAAAACACACTTTACTATGCATTTAGCGCACGATGCAACAGAGGACACACCACAAAAACAGCAACTCTCATCTCACAGCATAAGGCCGTGTAAAAAATCACTAAATATGAAGCAAAACCCACTCACCCTCCAGTCTCTAAAGTGGATAGCAGACAACAGAACAAATGGAGAGAAGCTTATGATCCCAAGCAAGGGCTGAATCATCTTCATGCAGATGCTCTGACAAAACCCCTGTATGCATACTGACATCAGCAGGAAAGATTGGGAGGCAGAGGATACTATGGTAACCATGCAATGTGCTCAGAGAGAAGCCTTTAATTGCTTTAACAACTTCCTGAGGCTCCTGCTACCAGGCTTCGATTTGCTAAGTAGGAAATGAAGGTTGTCACAGAAGCACCGAGTGTGACACTGCGTAGGAAAGAACTCAGTGAATCCTGAATCTATTAATTGCGACGTGACTTTTTAAAGTGACAAGTGTCGTATCAGTAATGGATTCAGGCTATTTCCTGACATCTGCAAGCTCTGCCAGAAGTCACAGGTCAAAAAATAATACTGTCAGGTAGCAATTTTATAAGCACTCGTATTTTGTTTCCTTGGTTTGCACATATTGATATCACTGCATTAAGAAAGATGTTCCTTCCTTCAAGTAATGACATCGTTTTAAGTACAGGGTGTACTTGTATGTTGGAAAGTCAGACTAATCACAACAAACTGAAGTCCAAATACTAGTGGTCAGGCAGAGTATAAACACAYATGCTTTAGGCCATCTCTTGTGTATCCAAGCGTCACATGTCTCTCAGCTTTGATGACTATCTGCCAACACATCCCTTACRAAGGACAAAGCTCAAGTAAGTATTATGAGTGGCGAGATATACAGCTATCCTTTGGATCTTATCAAGAAGTTTTGGTCGAAGTTCTAAGAAAGCTGCAATATTATCTCTTCATTTTGCATACAAATAACTCACCTGGGATTTATTTAGTTCTTCAAAACTGATACTAAATAACAGCCAAAACAAAATTACATAAAATCAAAACAGACAGGTGAGGGATGGGGGAGGAGAGGTAAGAAAGACATCCCTCAAATCACATTAGTTTTAGTTAYGGACACATGGGCTTTTCCTTGCGGGGGAGGAGGAAATCACTTTCTACCTTAACTGCGATAACATTACTGTCAAYTGCTGTCAGTTTTACTGCTTTAACACAAATATGATACAAATGACAGAAAAATGTAGCAGGCATCCTTTTGAATCTTCTGAGCACTGAAGTTCCCTTACCTGTCATTTCCCAAGCTAATRCTCTGCTTAAGCAGTTAAGATCAATTAATAATTCTTCTAAAAGATGCATTACTATTTCCCACAGAAAAGACAGGGTCAGTCATTGAGCTCTTGGCTCAAAACTGCAAGTTAGAAACAAAGTTAGTTTTATTTTGCCCTTACATATCAGACTACTGGAGAATTTTTAACACTTTCTACTCCTGTCTAATCCTAACCTCACCTTCCCACAGGTGTTATATGTTTACTAAAAAATGAAGGCAGTTGTCAACGTCATGTAAATATACTAAACGTTGCAAAAGTATTGTTATTGTACTACCATCAGTTTTTGCAGAATAYATAGATGTCTAAAAATCTTGACTGGAAAACCCATTCCAAGGAAGTACTCGTTCATAGATCTACTCTGGAAGACAAGTTCTTGAACATCATGCAAGAGACAGCATGGGCTCATGCGCCGTATCTGTGGGGAAAAGAACATGGCATACCAYGCTGAAGCGTACGTACGACCAGCCGTTTGACATTCACACGCACCRTTACTACTTGGTACCATGCACAAGTGGCTGATAAAAATGCTCAAATTTCCGTTCAGATTGCAGTTAATCTGTGCAAAAGTATCTGTTTCTTTTTACCGAGATGTAAACCACCACCTATGTGGGAGGCTGATGTCAGCTTCCTACCAACACACAGAGATTCTAGATGTGTAGCCTGGAATATCTAGAAGAGCTGTCCTAACCCTGTCTAACATGCTCTAGGTGACCCTGCTGAGCAGGGAGGTTGGACTAGATKATCTCCAGAGGTCCCTTCCAACCTAACTGATTCTATGATTCTATGAAATAAATAGCATAGGTTTCAATTCTAACATAGGATTAAGTACTTATGAAGAAGAAACTTTATTTTTTGTAAGTAGCTGGAAGATTCTGATCACGACATGGTAGATCAAGAAGGCTGTTAAGCCTCACATGCCATCTATTTCAATTTGTCCATCCATCCATTTCTCCCTACCTTCTCTCTCCGCTTCCAGAATTAACTGCAAATCAAATTTCACATACACAAGCTGCTTTTCATAAYAAACTTCCTGCAAACTCTCTGCACAGAAAGCATGTTTTAAAACCACTGATCTAAGGTACAGAGCAATGTATTGCTCTCTATCAAACCCTTTGTTGCTATGCATACAACATGCACATGTTAAGAAGGGCAGAAACAAAACACAGCCRGAAAACTGTCATTATCCTGAGCTTGTATATATTCTCAAGCAAGTTCCCCTCCAATAGCAGCAGTGTAGAAAGCCGCAACTAGTTGGGTTTGGACCCTCCCCCTCCTTTTCTACTTTTTGGGTTTTTTGGCTTTTCTGTTGAGACAGTTATTAGGACCCTACAGCACTCATCTCAGTAGACATACAGAGACAGACAGCAGCTCAACAGAAGGAGAAAGCTGTACAAACTGTTCTGCCCCCACCAAATCTACCTTTACAGAATGACAAGCTAGRTGACTCTTGTAGAGGTGCCCAGAAACCAGGAGGGCCACAGCACTGTGTTGTCAGTGACAGAAAGCATCCTTTCCATTTTGTTCCCAACTCCCTTGACAAGGTAGTTACAGACATAAGCCACACAGAGTATGAGATGATATGAAGCACAAGAACTACTTCTAGCATAAGAATGTACACAATTATTTTGAAAAAAAAATCAAAAGTGTCTTTGACAGATCCAGCATCTATCTTGTTTTTACATTTCAGAAACTTTTAAACCGTTATTCATCTATATGTTCTTATGTTGCTAGAGCAATTCTGTACTGATTATCTGAAATGGATAGCAAGATTTTCCTCARCGCTTTCCTTTTTACTTCCAAATTTGATACGATCCCTTGCTTTCTTCCTTGCCTTCTCTTCAACCCAGTCCTCTCACTTCATGAATAAGTATCGCAATTGTTTCAGTATTGGCCCTTTCTTTCCTCTTTGTGTTTTCTTTCATTCTGTTCAGCCTTTTTATCCTAGCTACTGTACTGAGGCAATAAGCATACACCTGGGAGGAGTCTGTGATGCCTCTGACAGAACAGTCGTGATGAAGAACAAGGAGCTGCCTTCATCAAATAGCTCCATTTCAAATTTTCACTGCCTACACAGTGATAACTTAGGAGTAACTAATGACCGAACATCTTCCTAGCAGTGGCACTCATCAGTGAAACTTCTAAAGGCAAGGTGTAGAAGATAAAGGGGTATGCCACTGCCAATTCCTTTTCAAGTGAATTAAAACCAGCAAACAACAAAAAATCCCATACAGACCAGCCTGAGGCCAAACATAAAAGCTTATTCTAGTATAAGTGAAGCATTAATCTCTTGACTACAAAGTTGAAAGAGTTACAAAGGATGAAAATGAAAACCCTTACAATCTTAAATTGCTAAACGACACATACAGCTTTTAAAGTGGCATTTATCCAAAATGCCTTTCCCACCACCTTCTTTCAGTCTTGAGAAGAGAAGGAATATAATATTCCAGAACAAACAGCATCAGGCCTCTCTAACAACTCCCATCCATCACCTCAGAGGTCTTGATTTAGTAATCAAGTGACTGTCTCAGTTTCTTTAACCTGTATCTCAAAAGAAAGTATTACCACAGGCAATTTTCAGAACCTCCTCTTCCATCTCAAGCTCACTCACTTGATTGCTTTAAAAGAAAAATAAAAGGAAAGGCTAGCTTGCTCACTCCTTGCACAGTAACTTCATTTGCTATAGGAAGTTTGTACTGCCAGGCAACAGTGCTTGCTTATACAATAYGTCTTGTGAAATCTGGACAAAAATCCACTCAATTTAGGTCAAGTTATAAGCTTAATGGAAGTTTTGCATGCCTTYTAGAGGCTTGATTTGAGCTGAGTAAGATATGGGTTCCAAGATTTAAAAAACAAAACCAAAACCTGAACAATCACATTATTTTAGATTTTAGACTATGACTGTAGACAGGCACAGGGTCAGRATATCAGTATATGCTAAAACAGCAACTGCAAATTATGATAGAAAACAACAGCACATAGATCTTTTCAATACCTGACTTTGGCCTTTCGATATCTGACTTTGGCTGGTGTATAAAAGAGCAAATTTGGACATGTTTTGRCAAACATGTATAATAGCCTCCTCATATGCTCTTATTCATACTTCTAAGATTACTTCTCCTTGATTCTCCCTTCCCTYTCCAACAAAAACAGCAACAACAAAAAAACCCTCACTTCTGTGGCAACATAAAGAATGAAAAGAAACTGCAGCAGTTTAAGCAGTGACAGCACATTCTAAAGTTCTGTTCATATTAAACAAATTTCAAGTTATTTGCTCCCATTTACTTCATAGATTTCTCTCCCCCTTTCAAATCTCTATAAAATGTGGACACAAGATTTGCCACACTTTATCCAGATGTTTTCAACAGCTTTTACCCTCATGCATACTGAAATCTAAGCTTAAGCCATTTCAGGCACTACAGCACAGAAATCTATAAAATCTACAAGYTTATAAAGCAGAAACTTTCACCATGTTAACACTATGCAATAATTAAAACACCATTGACAAGAAGTGTAGATAATTATTTGTTTAAACAGGAAGCAATAAATTGTACTACATGGGAAAAAAAATACTATTAGCATGATGGGATTATTGGGATTAGCATAAGCGATTACTGATAGAAAATTCAATTAGAAAATAGTTTGAACTAGGAGATCATTATGCTTTATTTTATACAGGCTTATTTTCTATTGAAGGGTTTCCCTAGGTCTCCATAGCAATAACAGGTTTCCAAAAGAGCACTGTGATTCCTCGCACTACTAACACTTGYGGCAAGAAGGAAGGGAAGAACTCTCAAGCAGCAACTCCCTGCTCTCTTGTGGAGACTCCCGAGTTTGCCCATATCATGGYACACATATATACGTAAAGAATATGCTCAGCAAGCTTCAGGCCACCCATCTAGTTCTACTACCAAACCTATGCAAATCTGGTTCTTATTTTACACCAGTCCCACTTCTAGGACTACCCAGTTCAAAATGTTCTTGAAGGCATTAACAGAAGTATCTTAATAGCAGAATGCTGACACAGCATTTTATTTTTTTGCAGGCCACAYCCAGAGAGCACAACTCTCCTCAACAGGTTCGTTCTGTCTGTACCTACCCAATCCTTTTTGGTTGAAACACTTGAAATAATACATTTTTCTAAATCTATGCATTTTTAATTAGAATTCTGCTTAGAAAAACCCATGCCTGAACACACTTGCTTTATRCAATACCCAGAGATTAGCTACAGAAAAGGGAAAAAAGTATCAGAAAGATACAAAACTATACTACTGTTTCTAAAATAGTTATGGTGTAATATACATACAGGGTGCATCCAGACACTTGCATTGATATATTCATATTTGAAAAAATGGAAGAGATGCTCAATAATACTTCAAACATACTTCTAAAGATTWAAGTCACCATGTAAATACTACAACACCCACATGTATTTTATTGACTGTAAATACTGATCCTTAAAACACAAAACAGTAAAAGAAATGATTTTCTAATTTCTTTAAAAGATGCACACATCAGTACCTAGTTACATTTGGAAAGGTGAAGCAGTTCACAACATATTGTTTGAAAATAAAAAGCAATGCATATACCAAGGGTACTGCTATTCAAACTTCATTTCATTTTACATTTCTGCATTTCAGACAAAAATTCCAAAGTAAATCCCATTTCCCATTATTTAAAAATCCTAGCATTCTCTGTCCAACTGCTCCCCCCAGAGACATTGAGAAATGCATGTTATTCTACCCTAAACCTCCATTCTTARTTTCAAATACACGCAAGCTTAATTATTAGATAGTGTCCACAGCCCTGCCACTGGCATGGAAATACAGCTTTTCACAAAACATTCACAGGAAGATTTCCTGCTTTGCCCTAAAACAAAGTTATCCCTCGGTCACTGAACGTAGTCTTTCTTTGCAGCTTTGCTGGCTGGAGGGCTGATGTAAGTGCACCAAGTATCAGCAGGATGTTAGAGAAAAACCAAATACCTGTTCTTTCAGATTCCTCATTCCACTTCACTGTCCCCCAATAATTTTAACACCACTTCCATTTCAAGGRGCGTTCTGGCTTTTGCATTGCTTTGAGATCTCAATAAGGTCTGCGACAACACCATGCATTGTTTCTGCGAGTCAGACAGTAAAAGTTTCTCTCTAGAGCTAGGCAACCACCCTTCCAGGTGACTCYAGCTTTTACTAGAGCAAAGTGAATTTAGGATAGAACGCAGGCAGAGCCTTCAGCCCACCTGTGGCATGTGAGTAACCTACCTGGGACAGGTGCTCCCAGCTGCAAACATTATCACTATCAAATAGTGGTAAGAGAGCCACTGTCCTGAACTCTGTGGGTTATTTTTCCAGATAAGCAATACCCAACTGAGACACATAAATTGTAATTGCCATTTAAAATTCTTATTTTTTGTAAACAAGAAACGAGACGCACACAGAGAGAGAGACATTAAAAGGGATTACAATATCTGTATTTATGCTAAAGAGATTTGTTGTTTCCTAGCTCTTGATCACTGGTAAATCTCTCCACTGGATATTCTAAACACAGAGCATGTTATGTCTATATTTTTTGCTAGCTCCTACCTAGTTTTTTCACAGAAAAATGAAAGGTAAGTTCTGATTAGGGAATATTTATTGTTTAGTTCAGGTGGGAAGCTGAGTGCTTCCAGAAGACCTCATGGGCAAGCTCAGCAAAGCAAGCAGCACTCCCTCCGCTCCATTAGCTTGGCAGAGGCAGACTTCTTGGTGAAACGAGCACCTTACACAGCCACTTGTTTTCCCATTTTGGCCCTACAGGTGAGCAAATACAGACTGTGTTGAAAGTTTTTTTTGTTTGTTTGTTTAAAGATAACTCACAGTGACCAATTTTATTAAAAGAGGACAGGCATGCTTGAATTAGTCAATTCAAATACAGGATTTGTACATAACCATGAATAGTAACATGACAGCAAAGTTAAAGCAGAGATCTCTACAAAATAATGACAAGAATAATACCTGTAACACTTACCCCAAAGAAGGCAAGGAAAAAAAATAGATTTAAAAAAAAAAAAAAGAAAAGAAATCAATGAAGAAGCAATTGTCACTGTGTTACATTTTATTACAGCTTTACTTTGCCATATGCAAAAGAAGCTAGGCAGACACAAAGAATGTGAAGTTTTAATTCTGTGCCAGAGTACAAAATGTGTAGAAAAATGCTTCTGATGGGGATTTGTTGCTTAACTGGAGCTTTTTGGCAATGATCAGAAGCGTTAATGAAATTAGTAAAAAAGATTTTCTTAAAAGTAAATTGAGAAGATGGAGCATGCAGAAAATTAAGAAGCAGGGGTGAAACAGGTTATCAAGCAAAGCACCTTTTTTGTTTATCTGCATGCAAGTCTTAAGAGTTCCTCTCTGGTATTTGTTATAATCCTAAATCCCTATCTAGTAGTAGCATACGCAACTCCTGTCCTTAATACTGAGTAAATAAAAACAAAAAGCTCCCTGTAATAATCAGTACAAGTTTCACCAAGAAACAGCACACAGCTCTCAAAAGTATAAGCAATGGGTATAATGCTACAGCTCTTAAAGATCAGCAGGCACCACAGACTGTTTAGGGGGCAGGGGGAATGAAGAAAAATCACAATAAAGAGCCAGATACACAACATATGCTAGCAGAACTAGTCTAGTAGCTCGCATTTTGGTGCTGTTTTAGAGCAGAAGAGCAGCCCTGGCAGGCAGTGCCGTAGAGCAGCTGCTGAACGCCTTCCCGACACCGGAGCGAAGGCAGAACTTACTGCACAAGCTGTCCTTATCTCCTGCTCAGGCAAAGGAGGAGGATGCTTGAGGCACTTATTCAAGCAGCACGCACCACACCAACGCCCAAATACCTCATCCTAGGAGCATTTCAGCATTTATGCTCGGGATCTGATGCTGCCACTGGTTTACAAAATCAACTTCAAGAAAATATTACACAGATATCTATCTATGTGTTAAGATTTTATTTAGCAAGACCAAAGGGATCAAGGAAAGGACAGTTTGACACAAACAGAAGAATTCACCCAGGACAAACTGACTTTATATATAGTTTATTACAAATGAAAAAAATGCATGCAAAAGCAGCAGCATAGCATACACCTACTAGCTGCATCATATTCTTCATATCTACAGTGTGGCACAATTGCTTTGTATTTAACATAGCTGTTAAAGTTTCATTTTACTACCTAGCAAGAGAGTTACTTTTCTCAGTGTGGGTACATGACAGGCTTCAGTACTGAAAATACTCCTGTGGCTTGTAAATGAGTCAAAAATGTCTTAGTGAAAGTTGGATACCCCAGCTTAAATGTCTGATATTGTTTGATTAAACTGAAACATCTACCTCCCCCTAGCCCTCCTCCGAAAGGAGGAAATGACTTAGGATAGAGTGCAGTGAAGGTTAGAACAGTTAAGATCTGCTACACACACCTCAAAATTTAGGAAGAACAAGAWAATCCTGACTACTTGTTGTACAGGAAGGGCAATGGCCTCAGAATTCAGATGTGCAAGATGCAAGAATCGTTTTGAGATCTTAGTTTGCTGCTTTACAGAGTCTGTATTCCAAAAACGCCCTTTTTTGGGGAGCCACATCAAGTTAAAGATAAAAACAGCCAGAGTGTAACAATATTTGTTTTAATTGGGCTCCAAGGACATTCTCTGAGTACATACAGAGTTTATATTTGAAACTGAAGGGGAGGCAAGAAGCAATTCAGTTATCTGGGTAGAAATGCAGCTGACAAGAGCTGCAGGCTTTGAAATAACTGCCTATCCACCTGCCTGGGACATGTGCCTTGGCCTAAATACCACATTTTCTTTAAAAGCATATTCTTCCATTGTCARATCAACACTGGATTGACAGGCAGAAGAGACCGCTCCAAGGGAGACAGCTGACTGCAGTTGTACTCCCTCACACATTAGAAATAAGAACACTAACCCAGGGCAGGAGCCGACACTGGCAACAGCAGCAGCAGCCGCCAAAATAAACGAAGCCTGCTCAGTGATTGCATAAAATGCCTGATGTCCACGCAAACAGGCAAATAATTAACCCCGCTGTCCTACTTCAACCAATCTCTTGGCCTCCTTCTGTATTAGGAAAGGTGCAGAAATATCATATTAAAGAAAACTAATAGCTATTTTATCTTTCAGCAGGTATTTTCAATTACAGGATGTGCGTGTGCAAACACAATCAGCAAACACTGCACTATTTTGTCCTAAAACCAACACACACAGCAAATGTAAACAAAACGGATTATCCACATTTTTAATACCATGAATTGAAGTTTAAATTATAGTCCATCAAGAGTTTAAAAGAAACAAGCCATGTTTATGGAAAGTGATCGACAGAATCGTTCATAGACTTGAATTTCACTGAAGTAGTGATGCAGCAGTAAAAGACAGTAGGTCAGCTTTAGAAGAAGTGACTACACCAATGCATCTCAAAGTGAAACTTCAACTCGCGATGTATATCAAGGACGGCAAGTGAWAATTCCTGCCCTCGAGAACTAAATAAATAATCAATCTCTAACAAAAATCAYATCCTAAAGACTGTATCGCTTGATGACAAAGGTCTAACCGCAAAGATCACTTTCAAGGGCAATGACTCAGTKGGTACTTGGTAACAACTGAATGTATAACATTTGAAAAATTAACTGAAAAGAAAYCATATATATGCACACAATTACTCTGTATACACACACTAATACAGTAACTTTTCCCAACAAAACTGTTGGCATTTGAGTCATGCTGTCTTGATAGGGATAAAAAGAAGATGAAATAAGACACAGGGACATCTTCACCATTAGAAGTTCCTCCAAGAAAGGGCCTTAATACTTACAGAGGAAAAAAAATAAAAAAAAAAAATCACAGTAACTATAGAGACAGAGCCTTGTTGTGCATGCAGCTTCTCAGCACTGACCGAKAAAATAAATCTTGCGTATCACTGGAAAACATATTCCATTCTTTGGAAAAATTTGCTCCCAGAAGTATCTAAAAAGAACATAAATTTGAAAATTCAAATCAGCCTAAATAAAGAGTGCACAATTTTCAAAGGGCTTCCAAGTTTCAGTAAGGCAATACTTCAGTGTTGATTTCACTAACTCAGTTGCTTAATGAAAAAAAAGCTTAGCATTAAATGAAGATACCATGTGATAAAAGTAAATCAAGTGTAAAGGAGGACACAAAACCCATGAATTATAAACAGAGTAGAAAACAAAGCTATAGAAAAGCAGCCCAACTTCAAAAACTAATTTTAAATAAGCAACTGTCCTGAATTAATATTTTGAAAATGTAACTATCAGGCTAAGAGTTATTTTTAAAAGTTTTTAAGAAGGATAATATTTTTGCAAAGAGAAATATTTCTCAGCAAAGCAGTAATGTCATCATCCTCTGGTAATATTCTTTACAGATAAACAATTTTTTGAAAGGGACTGGAGAAGCAGAGGCATCAACCATAACAGCTCTTACATCCACATACTTGAGAACTGAGACAGTGTTGTCACCCTAGCACTTCTTTCTTCCCACCAGAAAATACTCATATTTAATTGAGATAAAAGGCTCTGGAGAGACAAGATCAGGTTCCAGAGCCAGGTACCTGAACTGGCAGCAGGAAAATCCTCTTGCTTGTAATTTTTAGTAAATTCTTTGCCAGAGTAACATAGAAAAAAAATGCCCAAATTTCAAACCATAGATTCAAATTCAGTCATTCCAATYTCAACATCAAATTTCTGCCAGACTAGAGAGGTGGTAGGGCTACATCAATAGTTGGCAAGTTGAAGAAATGAGAAATCAGGACTAGTTAATCTAAGGGAAGACAGGAACATGATATAGGAAGGGACAGGCTAAGAGCTACAAAGAGAGACGAAGATCAAGAGCCACAGGGACAGGAAACAAAAGGCAGCTTCGCCCAGAGCCACAGGATCCATTAAGCTCTTGCCAGGAAGATCTTGACAGCATCAACAACTTTAAGGATAAAAGTGTTTTAAAGGTGCACATTTGTCCAAGTCTACCAATATTTCTCAGTAAATACAGTGAACATCTTAGAGCTGAAGCTGCTAGGAACTTTATTACATTTCACACAGAACAGAAATTTTAAAAGAYTATTCTTTTAGGTAATTCTTTATAGTCCATTTTGAAGAAATTTTCAATACAAACATAAATACAGTACAAATATGAATACATACCTAAGCACAGACCCACTAAATGGGAAGGTCAAATAGAGTAACGAAATATTTCAAGAACACTATTTATAAATGAAAAAAAATGCAAATTGCCTGAAGATGACAGCAAATTGCACTTATGGAAATAAAACAGTTAGGCTTGAGGTTAATTAAACCATTAATCCCTTTTGTTTGCAAGTTATTTTCAGAAAACCCTTTAGCTTGACATTACCAAGGCAAGGTACTTTGGTTTCATTTTGCTAGGCTCCAACATCAAACGCAATAGAAGGCAGCTACCTCACCCACAGGACCCTTCCGCACACAAAACCAGTGCTTTTAGCTCTGAAGAACATGTGGTATCAACTGTAATAACACTGGTACAGATTTTCGAAGATGTCTGAGCACCAGAGCAGATTTTAGAGCACTTGCTTAACATTACTATGCTATGCTGCAGTTTATTTCACATTACTTTGAGATACAACAGCAGTGTCACCATTTTATGTTASCAATGTAATTTTTCCAATTTTAATTTTACATTATTTACACACCAGATATAGTAATAAATACCTGTAATGAAAGTTGCCATCTTCTCCCTACAAAGATAGAGATATATTATGTTCATTGCATCTGTTCCCTAGTTACAGTTTCTGGATCTAGAGCTGGRCCACTTTGAACATGAATGAAACTGAGAGGAGGAAAAGAAAAACCTAAAGGAAATTAAGAAAAAACAAAAGCCATCCATATTCCACAAGAATATTTAGTTTCACTACTGTATTCAAGTACAGTTTACATAAAACAGACTGAATGACACAGTTTTCATGGGGCACACTTGTTCAAAAGTCCTGTTAAACATTTAAAACCCATATTAGCTTAAAAAGTTCATAATTATGTACCTTGTAAAATTATGCCACTAAATTTTCTACCTACAGTGCACTGCAACCCATTTACATTTATGGAGTCACCTCAACAAGCTAACAAGTTTTATATCAATAACTGTATAAAATTTTTCTTTTAAAAAAAAAGTATGAGGGTATTTCTACTGAAGTAAAAAGTTGCATAGAAATACTTATTTAGATTCTAAAGGGAAAAAGTAACAAATAAAGGTAATTTTTTTACGTATCTTCCTGAAGCTCTAAGCTGTAAAATACAGTAAGAAAAGAACAGACCCATAATGAGTCCACAGCAAATACCAGCAATTTTTCTAGTACTTTATTATCTAAAAAAGTACACAAAACTGATACAACTACTTATTTACTCCAAACAGTAAGAACAGGATAAAGACAAACCTCAGTACAAATCAGAGCATAGCTTTGGGATGACCAAAGACATCTTCACAAAACAAAGATCATCTTCCATGACCAAGCAGTGGTCTGATGCTAAGCACAGACATCACTTCAAAATAACTCTTCCAAAATAGATTGCTTGTAATCCTTTGTTTTCATTAAAGGGATAGCATGTCAGAAAAAAAGAAATAGCCATCTATCTATCATACTTGCAATTGATTTCTGAACCCSTATCTACTACAAGAAGTAATCACGAGTAATCACGTGGATGGACAACCTTCTCACTGCATTAGATAACAAAGGGATTATTTTACTACAGGTCACAGGATGGCAAAACCCAACATATCAACAAGATTCATTATTACAATACACAAACAAGACTGACAAGGTTATCACAATGGTAGAGGTACATCTAAAACTGATCTGAATCTTCCATGTAGCCAAAAACCATACCCAGTTCCCCAAAGCATTACTAGTTCAGACCATACTTATAAAAACACGGCTAAGTAATAAATATGCAGTTGTTTCCATTCTAATTAGATTCAAAAGCAAACAATGGCAGGCAGAAGGATTGAATTTATCACCAAATTCACCCCAAGTCTCCCACTTTTGCACTGAAACGTATCATTAGTGCAGCAAGAGTACGTGGCTTCATATAATAATCATGACACAGACTACTGTTTGAAGTCCATCCTGCAAATCAAAAACTGTATCTTGAAGACCACATAAAAATAGTACAGAGTCTCAAAAAGTACCTCTGAATATTTAAATATATTGGTAATCACATGATTTAAAAAAAAGTGCCTTTAGTTTAATTCAGTTCATTCTGAAGCTGAAATAGATGACTTTGGAGAAAAGCAGTGAGAAAGAAGCAAAAGCCATTCTAGATTCCATGGAGTGTTTTTTTAAAAAAAGATATCAAACTTCTCAGGCTAAGAGCAGAATAGGGACCAAAACTGAGGGAGACTAATATGATGTCCTTCTGCTTGATCATTCCCCTCCTCCCAAAGAAAGGTGAGAAAGTTTCAGTGTAACATGCTCAACTTTATGGCACCTAGTCATTACTGCTATTGTTTCAGTTAGATACAGTTGCAGCTGCATCGGCATTGTCACCACACATCACCTATGGATAAATACTCTTGTGTACATCTCTTGTTTTCAAGCAATGACCATCAGCCCGAATGAACCCTTTCCATATATAYGTATGTATACAGAAATCCCACCCTGTTATGTAAAACAGCATGCACTCTCTCTCCTCTTTAAACTCTGGCCAAACCCTTTCAAATTCGAGTCACCACCAAACCATGAGGTGTCTTGTATAGATAAAGTCAGACCTTGGCAGAAACAGGAAAAGCAGGTGTTCCAGACATGTATGCAGAATAATCCTTAAATACTCTACTGGCAACCATGAGCTGCCAGAATTATATCAGTGTGCACACTCATTTAAAAATTATACAAATTTCACACCTTGCACATGTGCAATCACTATTAACTATGCACAGTATTTATGCATACTGCAGTCATGAACTTCTGCTTACATTTTAAGATCACTGCAGTCATGAACTTCTGCTTACATTTTAAGATCAAAAAAGAAGGAAAAACAAATGAAAAAATATATCCCCCAAAATAATTACATGTGTTTTTTTCTTTTGCACCTTAATTAAGACCTATATTCTCACCTCAAAAATATTATTAGAAAATCAGTGCATTTGTCTGTCTGTATGGTTGGGAKTTGGTTTCTTTCACTATTTCACAACCAGCTCAAATAATCTGGCTAYAATTATTAAAATACATAAGCACATCTTAAAGCGTTAATAGTTTACTTAAAAATCACATAAATTTATCTATAAAAAAGGAAACCAACAACGAAAATAGACATTACCATATTACGTAAGATAAAAAAAAATGATCTAGTTAGAGCATTAGCTTGGCAAATCTGTTAAGGCAAGAGCATTTTGATTATTCATTTTCAAACAGGCAGAGAGAGAACTATCTCAAGTCATTCTTTTATCTCCTGGAATTATATTAAACCACAAAACACTTAAAAATAAACCAACCAATTCCCCAAATCAAGCAACTTAAAAGGTAAGCACAGGCAAGTATGAAGTTTATATTCTGAAGTGGTGCTGTTCAGATATTTTCTGCCCATTTCACAGCAAAACAAGAGATTGCTTTGTGCCCACTGCTGTGAATTACTGAGCGCTTACAGACAGAAATATAGATTATTCTCATCAAGAAGAGTTATTATCTTTCCTTCATACAATCCATAACTTTAAAACATCTTTGGCATGATAGAGTTATTAAGGTCCATTCCACAAAGGAAAGACCATAATAACTCACTGCCACAACCATCACAGATTGAGAGTTATGGATAATACGAAAGATAATTGCCCTTCCTGAGTAAATTATATGGGCAATTTCTTATGGGAATTAGAAGGCATTTTTGCATAAATCACTGTACCTTATTAACTAACAATTTAAACTCATTTTATATTCTGATATCACATCCTAAGGAACATGTTTTTAGGCCTGCAGAGTTATTTTCAGCAAAAAAACATCAAGCACTGCTAGAGCAAGACCTTTACTGTGCAGCAATAGATGCATTCGAAACCCCTGGATAAGCATTCTCCTTTCCCATGAATTTCCAGAATAACCATATATACAATGCTTCAGAAAACCTTTATTTTAATAAAGGTAGACTAAATCACCTATGTGTATTTCACATAGTGTTTCATAATATCTTCACAAACTGACTGAGTACAGACTACATACGCAGACGGTGACATGTCCCGGCTGAACCGCCAGGCTCCAAGGGCTATAGCCAGTGGCACAAAGTCCAGCCGGAGGCCAGTCACCAGRGGTGACCCCAGAGATCAGCACTGGCGCCAGTATTGTTTAAAGTCTCCATTAACAACCTGGAAGATGGAAGCAAGCGCATCCTCAGCAAGTCTGCAAAACTGAGGGCAGCAGGCTGGATGGTTGTGCTGCCRCTCGGAGGGACCTTGACAGGCTGGAGAAACGGGCTGACAGGAGTCTCAAAGATCAGCGAAGGGAAATGCCCAGTCCTGCATCKGGGGAGGCACAACCTCATGCACCAGTGCAGGCTGGGGCCTTACCTGCTGGAGAGCAGCTTTGCACAAAAGGCAGCTTTGTCCTGCGGGACAAGTTGAACA
Source organism: Rhea americana (assembly GCF_003343005.1). Lineage (NCBI taxonomy): Eukaryota > Metazoa > Chordata > Aves > Rheiformes > Rheidae > Rhea > Rhea americana. The sequence continues at coordinate 990,405 of NW_028185495.1, read as the reverse complement.
CAAGCCAGCAACGTGCCCTTGTGGCAAAGAAGGCAAATAACCTCCTGGGCTGCATGAGGAAGAGCACTGCCCGCAGGTCGAGGGAAGTGACCCCTTCCCTTCTCCTCAGGGCTGCAAAATACACCCCGAGTGCAGGGTCCCGGTACTGGCCTACTCAGCTCCAGAGAGAGATGGATACACTGGACCGAGTCCTGCAAAGGGCCACAAAGACGGTGAAGGGACTGAAGCATCTCTCACRTGAGGAGAAGCTGAGAGCTGGGACTGTTCAGCCTGGAGAAGAGCCGTTTCAGGGTGGTCTTATCAAYGTGCATAAATATCTCATGAAAGTGAGGGAATAAAGAGCCAGACCTCTCAGCAGCGTCTAGTGAAAGGACAAGAGGCAAGGGGCACAAACTGAAAGGCAGAATTATTATTTTTTTTATTATTATTATTTTTTACTGTGATAGYGGTCAATCACTGGAACAAATTACCGAGAGGATATCTCCATCCTAAGAAACATTCAAAACTGAACTGGGCATAGCCCTGAGCAACCTGCTCAGTGTGACCCTACCTTAAGCAGGGGGTTGGACTAGGCAGTCTCCAAGATCAACCATTCTGTGATTCTGTACCACTCTTACAGGGAGAAAGCCATCCCTCCAAGGCAAGAATGTCAGAAAGACTGGATTTGCAAGCCTATTCTTGCTGAAAGAAATACATGACTACGTTCTCATCAGCTGTCGCAAGTAATAAAAGCTATGGTACATTTTAGATAGGTACTCTAGAAAGGTCTTCTGAAAGGATTCGTCTACACTAAMATACTTTTAAAAATACACTAATTTTGTGATCAAAATACATTAACACTGTTCCATTACAAACATCAGAAAGTAGGAAAAAAAACAAAGCTATTTTGTTTAAAGTCAGGATGGGAAAGATGCATTAAAATACACAAACATTAGAAGATCAGAAATCCTAATCTCTTCCATAATGTGACTGGGATTCTTAGTACCAGGCAATCCAGCTCCTTAACTTGAGTTCAGGGTACAAAATGTATGTGAAAGGACTTAACCAACTGAAATTAACTAAACTGAATTTAAATAATCCACAGGAAACCAAGAAGTTTTACATAGAAGCCAGAGACAGAGTACTGCTTATTTAAAAACAAACTATTTTTAGTCCTTTTTTTTTCTCTCTTAAAAAAAAAAAAGGATTATTGTAAGCACACATCTGATTTGAAAAAAAGTCATAAGGATCCTGTCTCCACTCTTGGAAATATCCAGCTTTAGAAATATTCCCTGACTGTGACCCATAACCATTTCAAGGAGAAAAGGGACTCTATTAAGCAAGCTAGTTTATGGAGCAAAATAATCACTGGCACTCCAGAATCAAAAACGGTCCCAGAGCAATAAGCACTGGTGAGGCGGATAAAATACTGGGCTAATACCAAATTCAGTATCTGCAAAGATAAAAATAGTGATAAAAAAGGTGTAGCTCRTGTACAGTTGCTCCAAGCAGGGTGAGGAGATGGGGAATTCATATATCACAGAAGGGGATCTGCTTCTAAAAGAAAATACTTCCTGGAGAGATGCAAAGAAGGTAATGTAATTGTCTATCAATGACGTTGGATTCTGAATGCATACTGACGCACCTCAAAGCAGAGCATCCAATTATACCAAATAATTATTAATATAATCTGCAGGTGCAAAAGGTGAGACTCTGAARGGACACATTTCTTGCAACACAGTAGATACATGACCTACCCCACTCTGTCCTTTTTGCCTCACATTCTCTCCTCTAACCAATCTCAAGTTAGYTTAATCTTCACTCTCCAGTCTTTCATTTCAATTGCTTGGTCAATAGGCCATACAAACCCTTCTCCTCTCCATTTCACCCTCCTATTCAAATTCCTTACTTGATCTTTCTGTCYGTCAGCTCATCCCCGGACTTCACAGCACTTCTCCCTTCCTGGTCATACATCYCCACTCGCTCATGTCCCAACAGTATCAACAGATGTTCTATTTCTCTGCACACTGGCTTAGCACCTTAGTGGGCTTACCTTCATCTCAGCTGAGCTCTGACCCCTTTTTCCCCTCTCAGCTCACCTATTTTTCCTCAGCTTCTCCTCTATTCAAAGCCCTCATCCCTRCTCTCTTCATAGCAAAGCAATACCTCAATCCTAACACAGAAGAGTTCACCATCAATACCTAAAATTTAACAAAGTTACAATCAACTGACCTCAGAATCAAACTGTGAGAAGTAYCAGATGACCTTTATAAATTCACAAGACGTTTGTCTTCAGTCATCCTGAAGTTTAGAAGTGTACCTTTGAGCTATTTTTATTAAATATCTATGTACTTGTACATGAGTGCATTTTAGTTTTACCGAAGGCATTTTTAATAAAACAGAATTAAAGTGAAGGGAAAAAAAAATGGAACAGACTCTGAAGTAAATAATCATTAGATACTGAAGTAAACAAAAAATAGGGTAGCAAGAGAGATGAAATATGAATTTACTCAGGTTGTCTTGGCAGATTATGACCTCTTTCTTTGATGGAATAGAAGATTCTTCCTCCCCTATCCCATACAAAATAAAACRCAGGTGAGCCTGTCTGGGGGCAGTTCAATATACTCCATCATATTACACCATGTACATCACCAGTTAAGCTAGAAGAAACTGCATTAGAAGATGTACAAAAATCAGTATGAAACTGGTTATAGCAAACACAACTGCAGGTAGTATTTAATAATGAGTGAAGTTATTGAGATAGCTTCATTAACTGAGACAGACTCGAAAATAGAACCTTAACATTTTTATAGAGGAAATTTGCAGAGAATAATAGAATGCACATGTAAGATCTGCACAGGAAGATCAAAATATCATTAAAGAAAATCTGTATAATTTTGAGGATTAAAAAACAGGTATATTGATATCAAGAACCTATGAATTTTCTGTTCTTAACTACTAGTTTAACAGCAGAACAGACATCTGGTGAACCCATGATCATAGTTATCACGATGGAGCTATAACAACAAAAATAAGAAAAGGAAAGAGAAACAAYGGTAAGGTGTGTCTAGTAGTTTCCGTTTTTTTCTTCRTGAGAAATCTGATAATGCTATTGTCACTGYCTTCATCCGTAACATCRAGTATAGCCCMAGTCACTGCATACAAGAAAGAAATAGGAAAAAAGGCTACCAAGCTTACAACAAGTTCTCAGTTTTCCCCAATATATAACGAGGTTAAAGACAGCCTACCTTGTTTAGCCTAGCAACATAAAGGCTAAGAGTAGAGTGTGACTGGTACATACCACGGTTTATTTATAAAGCGCAACCACAGAAACAGAAATAAGAATTTAGGTACAGGATGATATTAAACAAGAGCGAAGGAGTATATGAAGGCCATAAATAACTTCAGCATGGAAATTAGAAGAATGCTCTGCAACAAGCTGGAAAGGATAGGATCATGATTTTTAAGATGAAGCAGGACTTATCGTAAGGATTGAAAGACATGATTTATAAGCCTATAATAGAAATGGAATGCACAACTAAAAAAAAAAACAGCACTCCAACACTCCTACATGGGGAGGGTAAGGGATAAAAAGCAAAATAAAAAAGACATTGTCTTTTACAGTTTTACAGTAGTCTTCCAGAACTGTGTAGTACTATGTCTAAAGAAGCAAAGYTCCATGAATTTGAAATGCAACATACACATTCCTGCTTTTAAAAAGTCTTCTTGCTCATAAGCATGAAATCTGAAGTAGTACACTTAACACATAAGATCCTGAAAATGAGTAAGACACTTTCAATATCCAGTAGGAGTGTCAGAAGCAAACACTAAGTTCTTTGTCTTAAATAAATCTATGTACTTGGGACCAAGACAAAAGGACGTTTAAAAAACAAAAACCAAAAGCAAACAAACAACCTCCCCTCCACAACCTACAAATCACAAAGTCTGGTAGCAGAAACTGCCCAGCACTGGGTGGAGTCCTGAGTATACTGAGACCACACCACAGACATGGAGCAACAAACACAGGATAGGACTCAACCTCACCCCGGGCCTTTGTAGTCAAAGGAGTGTGTAAAAGCAGCAAAGATCACGCAGTATTATCACCAATGAAGAACCCAAAAGACATTATGAGGACTTGATACCCCACATCCCTTGCTACCTTCATCACCACTGGCCAGACTGCTGGGACACCCATCTGTTCTGGTACAGGAATACAGGAGTGTGAAAGCATCTATGTGAAAGGGTGAAAGGAATAAGGTAACAGACATGAGCAACTGAAGTCAGTTTTATTCAAAGGATCMTCTTCCCTTCTAAAGAGTATTGCACTGAGTTTTACTACAAGAGTGGCTGTACCTCTAAGTGTTCCACTTTTASCTGGTTACACACATTGTTTGGCTGTTGCAGAATCATGGCATCTTAAACAGACATTTTCCTAGTGACATCTGTTGCATAAAACATAAGAAGCTTGTTACCACAATAGAAGCCACCAAAAGTTACCATTTATGTAGTTACCATTTATGTCTTTTGGTCTCTGCAAAACTAAGACTTTCTCCCTKCCTAAAACTGTGGATTCCTCTATTAAGTATTTTTTCAACAGTGATGAAATACACTGATGGATGGAGGCAGTGAGAGAAAGTCTCTTACTGTAAAAACTACGGTTACGTACAAGGATGTGCAGACCAACCAAGTGCTGCAGAGAGAGCTCTGCCACCTAACGACTGCTAAGCRTCTTTCTTAGATAGGGACAAGAAGTAGACTGCCTCACCTCTAAACGAGAAAAAGCTTTCCTTCTTGTGGCACCTCTTCACATATAACCCATGCATAACCTTCTAGAGGCTACTTTTACAATTCATTCACATTTTCACATACAGAAAAAAAGAAAGAGAGATTGCCTACAGGATGTGTGTTTCTCAAAACAAAAGCACAACACATTCCACTYAGAATACATACCTGCAGAACATTTTAACTTTCAAAAGCTAGTACTGACCATTAATTATACTCCCTATTTATAAAAGCATTACTGTTCTGTGTCAGTACTTGTTCTTTGCTCACGTGACTACAAACTATTTCTCATAATCTTAAATTTTTGAAAGTTTAAAATTACCATAATCTTACACACAAAGTACGTCTCCACATTTTTATTCCCACATACTTCTAAGATGCAAAAGCAGACTGAAGTATGTTTTAATCACAAATAAAGAAAAATATTTTGATTCAGTAATTCTTAAATAAAGCCTTTTGATCTTTATGCAGAAAGACATTGAATCATTAGTCTAAAATACTTTAACTTCTTTCAACATCCCTGAGCAATACTCAGGTAACCCCTTCTCCTTTCTTAAGCCACTGGCAGAAAACTGAATCCAGTGAGTACAGATAAGATTGACAAGACAATAGAAATAGGAGTCTTCCATATATCATGGAGAAAGGAAGGGGGTTATTTATTAAAGAAAAAGATGCAACACCTTACTCTTTTTCAGCAGATAAAAGCATTTAAGCCTAACGTATTGTCACTGAAGAGGGAAAAAAAAAAAAAAAAAAAAGTAAAGTAGAGAAGAAAAACTACAGTTTGGCAAAATTAAAACTCTCAATGGTTCTATCTCTTTCCAAATTGCAATTTTCTGTAGTCAACCTTATACTTAGTTTTGCCCTTGGGAAAAACCTTATATTTGACTGACCTAGAGTTCTGCAGCATAAAAAAGCAGAGTTTTAGCTAGTTTTGGTATTTAGAGTATGTCCAATATTTCTTTTGTCAAGAAATGAGGAAAAAAAAAGATGGTATGTGTAGCTATTCTCAAAAATGAAACTTCAATTTCAGTTTTTATTTGGATTTGAGAACACTCTTGGAATGTTTGGAAGTATTCTATATTCAACTGCACTATGATGCCTTAACTAGAYTTTAATTATTTTGCAGATGACTTTGACCTGAAACATGCAAACCGTCATTCTGGACCAGACTTATAAACTATTCTAGCAGCCACTCCCTGGCAGAAGCTTGCCCCAGACAGCCTTCTAAAGATGCAGGATCTGTAAAGGCACATATWATATGACCTACTCCATGAAAAAATGTAATCCTAATTGTTGTAACAGAAAACAACTTATAAATCAGAAACCCTCTCTAGCATGTTTAACTTGATCTGTGATCACTTTCAAACCTTTGTATCAATAGTTATAATTGTGGATATTACTATCTTCTATGTAAGCTTCCCAAGACCTTTACTAAATTCTTTAACCCAAGTATCACCAGTGATGGTCAGGTCCAATTAAGCGTGGAATGAAAGAGTGGCAAACCACTAGATGACATTTAAAAAAATTCATTGGGCGTAGCAATGTTTTTTCCTCAAAACATAAGAACAACGATATTTCTACCACTTTGGTAAAAAGTATGGATGTAAGACAGTAGAAAGATAGAAACTTATTTTTAGTGAGGTCCTTCCATTTTACATTTAGTTGTGGCCTGAAGGTAGCCAAGAGTTAGAATTTGTTCTGTGTCCTTGTTTTACAAAGTCCCTTAGGACTTTTGTAAGGAATCAAGAAGAGAACTTTTCTCAAAGCAAGCATTTTGTGAAATCAACCACGTGCAGGGAAAATAATTTCCAAAGGAGCTGATACAATCATCTAGCAACTCCCAGCCTCCTGCATACCAAACGGAGTATCTCGCTCTACAAGGAAACAAACAAACAAAGCAGTGAGAATGTGGGTCTGCATTTTGGATTGATCTCCRAGATGATCTGATGAAGGCCTGCGTGACCTCTGCCTCCAGCACCTACCACAGCAGAAAGGCCTCCATGTCCCACRGTTGCTTTTGGCTGCTGGTTAGTGCTTACCCCTAGGATAGCTCTGCTTTGCCTGCGCCCRCGTGGCATGCACGATGGGAAGACCACCTCGACGAAGCAGGCACAGCCCTTAGAACAAACCTGCTTTCCATTTCTTATGAGAGAGTGGTAGTTAGCTTTAAAGCAAACTTCCAAACAAGGTTGATGCATGTTTGCTATCTCATTTCAGATTCAGGGTACAAAACAAACATAAACAAAAGTCTAAGTCCTCTTAAAAAAAAAAAAAGAGTTAAGTTTGGTTTAGATTTTGGGATTGAACTGTAATCTTCTGAAAGCTGAATTTACCATGGATATTTTTAACACTGCAACACCTGTAAAGACACTGGACACTCCTAGTCTGGCAGGAAATAAAAGGCCATACTGATACTAAAATGATCTACCCTCAAGTAACATCTGGTACCACACGAAGATGATCTCAGGCTGACGATCACTAAAAAGCTTGTCTTTTTGTAAGACCTCCGTTTCCACGCTGGGCATGGGGTAGCGGGTTAGGACGCCCAGCTCATCCGCGTGATCCTCCACGGGCGGCGCGGGAGGCCGCCAGGTGACCCACGTCCCCAGGAGCGGCCGCAACGCGCGCCCGGAGCCGCTGCGACCTGAGGCGCCACAGGACGCGCCTGTAAGGTCCAACGCAAGCGCTTCGGGAAAAAAAAATTAAGGAATAAAATAAGTAAATAAATAAACAACCGTTCGGGGGAGCCTGAAGCCAAGCGGCAGCGGGCGGCTCCCGCCGC
>NW_028185495.1:911725-981878 GCF_003343005.1 Rhea americana | reverse complement strand
GTGCCAGGGACGCGGTGCCGCGGCCCGCGCTGTGACCGGRCGCTGCCCTGCGCGGCTTTAACGCCTCGTTTTATAGCTAGATGCACGGACTGCGTCGTGGGAAGAGACGTGGGTGGTTAGGGCCGCCGAGGGTGTTCTGTGTTTTTGTGAGGGCCAGAAGTGTTGCCATCATGGGGAAGTCTAACTCGTATAAAACGAGAGGTACACGAGCAGCGCAGATTAACTTTTTGAACACCTGTTTGCATTTCCTGAGTTAGGGCACAGCAGTGGGTTTCTGCTTTGGTTTTAAATGCCTTGCCCTTTTTCTTTGGGTGGGGGAAACTTGCCTTGCCTCTTCTGTGCGAGACACATGCAGCAATCAGTAATCTGCACATCCAAAGGCGTTTCCATGCTGCGATAACYTCTCCGTTTTGGAAGTGGTGACTTAGCAATGCCAGCCGCTTTGCCGAGGCGGGAGCGTTGCGGTGGTGAGCGGCCTGCCGTACCCGGTGTCGGTGTGAGTCCATGCTGCGCTCCCCTCCTGYGACGGGTCTTGTGAAACCCAGCGCCACAGCTGCAGCGGCCCGCTCTAAGCAGTTTAGCGAGGCTGCGTGAGACAGTTATTTGGAAGGCACCGAGCAAAGTAATTTGGTTGTACCTCTCTGAACTGTTACCGCTAACACAGAGATCTGTTGCAAAAGCAGGAGAGAGTTGCAGAGACACTTCTTGCCTCGCTCAGGTTGGGGCTATGTGATCTTTAGCAGTGTTTCCCACTCTGTCTCCTCTTGTGCGAATTATATGTGTGGTTTACATTAGTTTTTATCTTCAAGGCAACCTCTGTAAAGGAAAGTATAGRCAGGAATTTGGAGAAAGAGCTCAAATAGTCCTTTGCACATGAATATTTCCCATATTAGAAGGGCCTTGTTTTATGAGAATACTGTCGCTGTCAAAAGCAAGTCCTGCTTCTCTGTAAATGTTGAGCGTCTGACTTACAGATATTACTAAAAGGAATCAAAGTGTTTGAGAAAGGAGGAAAAAAAAAGCACAGAAGAATTATTTTATTAATGCTTTGAGAAGTTATTTGGAAACATGATACAGCAATTTGGGGCCTACCAAGGAGATTTTCTTGAAAATTTTGTTTTAAATTTTTTAAACTTTTGTCTTCATAATTGGAGAAAAGAAATTAAAATTGCAGCTTTTTGTGAATACCTTAGTTAAGCAGTAATGAAGTCATTAATTTGAATAGACAGTGCCAACTCATATTTTTCATTACCGTAAACATACGGCAGTCTACCTCAGATTTTATGTTTAATGGCTCTCTAAATAATTCTGCTGTATTTACTTTCATTTGCTCATATTGCTTTCATTACTTTGAGTGTTGTTTGAATGCTTTTTGAATTTAATTTCACTTATATTACCCACCTGGTGATCACTGTGCCAAGTGATTTCATGTTGCTTCAGAAAGGCAATAAAAGTGAATACATTAAAATGTAGTGTGTTGCCTCCTCCTCTTCTGAAATCTGAGGTTAGACGAATAGTGCCCCCTTTTCCCCCAAATTTGATAATACTTTACATAGAAAAATGAAGTATTTTTGTTAACTTTGTGATTTATGCTGTAGCCTCCTAGCATGAAGTGTAGAAAAATAAATACACCATGTACTATATCCTGTAAAGTACTACATTTCCCACAAGATGGGCTTCACAGAGATAATGAAATATTTGGCATCTTGTATGATTGGTTATCTACTTTAATGATTTTCTGATAAGAGCAAAGTATTCTGAATGTTCTTTTTCATAAAAGATCACTTACTAGAAGGCTTTTGTGTGAAATTAAACAGTGCAGCAGTGTACAACAGTTGGTTTGCAAATCYGTATTTTTTCTATCTGCAGACTTCTGCACGAGGTCTCAATTCAGGAAGGAATTTAAGCGCTAGGAAATCAGATACATGATTAAGTAACTAAATCAAGACCTTTGAGATGAAACAGTTGCATCAAATTAAAGGATGTGATTGGTGTGCAGTTGTGGTCTCACAATAATGGGCTTGGACTTCCTTGTATGCAGGAATGMCCTTAATTCCATGTTCCAGGCTCTTGTGTTGTGACAAATATACTTGCACCTTGAAGATTTTCAGTATGAGTGCCTCAACCATGCAAACAGTTGCTACCTGCCTTTTATAGATATATGAGGAAGTGGTGTATGACTTTGTCCAAAAAGCTTTTGAGTCATGCTGTCTCCTTATGCTTCCATAACATAACAATACTGTTGCTGCCAAAGAGCCATATTAAAGAACCAAGTATTAAATCATAAAAGGCAGTAACGTATATCTTGAAGAAATATTTTAGATAGATAGATGCATCTTTTTAATTCTTTGCTTCGAGCATCGTTTACTCTATGTTGCTGTAGATGCTTATTTCTTTTTTTCCCTCTGTTTCAGGTAAAACAGACTGCTACTTTCCCTTTTTATATAAGCTAGAGGAAAAAAAAAACAGACTGCATCAAACACTGAAGAGCTGCATGGAGATTTTACTTTGCAAATGGAGCAGCATGCTAGCAGCATAAAGGATGAAAGTCTTTGAAGAGCTCTTTTGAGGATAGAAATCAGCCCATGAACTCCTTCAGGCTGCAGTCTTATTCGTCGTTATTTCCAAGATTTTTTCCATGCACTCACCAAGATAAATTCCACTTTAGAAACAGTCCCAGTGAGCTCGGTGTGTATTATATAGGTATGTAACACAGCTATAGTTAATTTACTTTTTATACCTCAACATTATACCAAAATACTATAAAACAAATACCTATACATTGGAGGTTTAATTTTGTCCCTAGTAAACATGAAAATATGCCACAAACCCAGTTAGCAGCCTTAGTTAAACTTTGTTTTTGACTCCTGTGTGCAGTAAATGGTTTGTGGATTGCAGATGAGGTAAGCTTTTGGGGCATTGCTGCTTATATAATGCCTTGCCTGTGAACAGAAGATTTTCATCTCCAGCTCTGCTAAGCTAGCACATAAATAATAAAACAATAAATTATAGCAACGTTGTAAGGACAAATATTTGATAACACTATATTACCTAGAGCAATGCCATATTTTATATACAGTTGTATATATGAGATTGCTTTCTAATAAGACATAGCTTCAGAACAGAATGTATTTCTTGTCCTTTCTGTTGTTATATTTGAGTGTTGCTATCTTACGTATACACTGGCCTTTTGATCTTAAAGCATAAAAGAAATCTGACATGGCTGAATGTGTGTACTACTAGTGGTTACTGGCACCCTAGTGCAAGTAATTCAGTTAGCTGTCATTAATCTGAATGTGCCAACTCAAATAACTGTCCTTGAAAATTACCCAAATTTCTCCTGAGGCTTTTCTTGTGTCTTTAAATAACCCTATTCTTGCCCCTTTGCCTCTGGGATCTATATGCAGATCTTACTTAAAGGTTGTTTTTTTCCATATACTTACCATTTTTTCTTTGTTTTGAGGAAAAAAAAATTGTCAGACATCTATGCTAATAATGAAAGGAGACTTGCTAAAAGTATTAAGTAGATATGAATCAGATCTTAGATGGYGTTTTTGAAACTTCGAAGAATTTAGTGCAGAAAAACAGTGGTTCTGCATTTATTGTTTATGCTCAACAACGTAATTACATTAAACAGTGGCTAATACTAGATCCCAGCTTACCACTGAATTCTGTTGTACTTACCTGAAAAACCTGACGAATATGCYGCAGGTATGGTTTCAAGGGAGATGCATCATTGTAAAAGGTTTATTTTTTCCCAGTTCAGTAATACTTGCATACAGAACAGGAAGTAGCTTTTAGATTTTAAGTGTTTTAAGAAAGTCTTGCAGTAGTCTTTTATATTTGTCAGAGGGTTGGGCCACTGGTGTATTTTAAGTATTTTAAAAGTATTTCTGTTACTCAGTTTCATGAATTGTTGGTCCCAGATTTCAGAGAATTCATAGGCACACTGGAAAGAAGGGAGGAGGTCTGATAGTTTTTGTTACAGAAACTTGAAATAAGAATAGCTGCGGACAGAAGAGATGAAATAAGATTAAGGGAGAAGACTAGAGGTGATGCCATCTCTTACTCTGCATATACATCTCTGACTGTACATAGAAATGGTTGTTTGCATAGAACAAGACAAAGTCTGCCAGCAAAGTCTACTGAACAGACAGTAGTTGTTTAACTAACTTTCAGGATCATTTTATTCTATGCTAACATCAGATTTTAAAGGTAGCTGTGGCCAGGRCACATGAACATAGAGGCAATTTTTGAGACTGGAATAAATCATACTTTGTTGGCAGCTGTGTATAAATAAGCAGATTTATGTTGCAAAGTRTGAGAAAAAAGCGCTGAAAAATAAGCAATTGAAATCATGGCAACGTTTAGCCATGATTTATCCAGGGGTAAATTTACCACTGTTGGACAAAGATTAAAGTACTATGCATTGAGTATCTACAACTTTTAGAAATCCAGCTAGATGGATTTGTCATGGGCTAACTCATTGTGAGTCCATGGTAAGGTAATTATTACCACACAGACAATACAAAATATTATGAGAGTTAATGTTCCGGGTAAGGATGTGGCTTCAATGTGAATACTAGGGGAGATTATTCGGCCACAAATATATATCACAACCAAGAGCATGTGTGCCAAAACACACAACTGAGATGCTGGATGGACAGCAGCTCTTACTTTGCTCCACCCAATAAATTCAGTCTTTCTTTCAGAACTGATGAAAAAGAATGAAATTACAATACTGGTAAGACAGGTGAAAGAAATGAAATGGTTCTATTTAATATTTACTAAGTACTTTAGATTTATTAAGTAGTACTTTAATATTAACTAAGTTTCACGACAGCACTATAAAGAAGGTATTTTTGCCATTTCTACCCCATTTCACGGTATTTGGACAACTACTCTTTTCTCTAAGACTAAAAGTAAAGATACAGAGTTGTGGATATAGAATTAATTAGATAATGTGCCAAACTCATTGAAGCACTTTTATTAAACTATGAGTCAGTAAGACTTGGTTGTCTTACCTTCCTTATTCCTCTTTATTCCAGAATTTACTAGTCCCAGTTCTACAAATCTTAAAGGGCAGTAGTCACTAGGAATCATGTCACAAAGCCAACATCTCAAAATACCCCCTTTTATCAGAATGAGGGAGGCAGGGTCCCACCATGATGAAATGTTTGAGGATGGTGGCGAGACTGCACTCTCTGGAAAGGAGATCAACCAGTTCAGGCGTTCACCTTCACTCTGAACCAAAGAAACCCACTTTTTAAAGCCTTACRTCTTTAAAGACAGATATCTAACCATTTATCAGACAGATTTCTTCCATCTTCTTTAAACAGATCCTTAGAAATGCATTTAATCCTTAAAACGGGAACTCATTCCCCCCTCTTGTAAAGTATTTGCTCATTTTCTGGTTCACTTCCTTCTGTCCCTGACTGATCTTTGCCAGGCAGAAGATTCCTCCTCAAAGCATGTCTAACTAGAGTAAGAAAACAGCAGGAAATCTCCTGAAATCTGGCAGATGTCCTTTAGCTTAATGATTAGATTTTGCTTTGTGGAGGTCATTGTCCCTCAGGTGAACAATGATCACCTACAAAGAATGATAACAAGCCATTAAATCGATTTGGAGTGTGTGGGGGAATGTGACTCCATACCGTGCCACCAAAACTAATTCTTCTCTGGCTCTCAGGCAGAAAGCTGACAAGGCATGTGGGCCTACCTGAGATTCCCCCATGCATGATATGCTTTTGTCTGTGTCCAGTGAACCCAGATTTCCAGAAGCTGAATCTTTTCATTTGATCCTGCAACAGAGCAGATAATAAGATATAAGACTAAAATTGCACCTTGATGTATGGTTCTTCTGAAATGATTGAACATAGTATTGCTAGAGCCAGCTAAGCTGTTTCTCATCCATTTTCATTTGTGGCAAATGTAGCCATTGCTATTAGGTATGAATGCATCAAAGTCCCCAAAATACAAACAAAGGAKTTTAACTTGATTCGCTGTTCCATTTTAACTCTAATGTTAACTTTACCCTGATTATAAATTGCCTGTTTCCCTGGAGAAATGCTAGACCTAAATATTGGCTAAACTGCAGCTAATGCCTGTTTTAATGCCTGTTGTAGACAAAGACACAGAGTAGTTTTCAACCACAAACAAGTCAATCTTCTTTTAAAATGGTATGAAATGAAGATACCTATCCCTTGCAGGAAGCGTCTCCCCCAAATTTCTGTACTTTCCCCTTTGATTTTTCTATTCCTTTTGATAATGCTTCCAAAAATATTCAGTGATCATTTCTTCTCTTGTTAGGGTCTGCTACCAACCTACCTTTCTTGTAGTTTATCAATTAAGACATTATATCCCTAATTCTAAAATGTAAATTCACTCACTAGCAGGTGAAAGATCTGCTGTGTTGTATGAGAATATTCATACAGCAATGAAGACCTGGAACACTTATCCAAACTTAATTAGCATTCGTAGTACTACATGGCTTCAGTCCCTATTGAATTTCTTCTGGGAAWGTGGTGCAAATTCTGAGAGTCAGTGAAAAATGCTAATGTAGGAATGTTTCATCAGTGCTTTTAAACATAAATATTTTGTATATTCAGGCAGATTCATTACTACAGCTGGTTGTACTAAATTCCTCAGTCTTTCAGGCAAAATAATATTTGCTTGCATTCTGACAAAAAGATGTCTTGGTAAAAAGATATGATACATATGGTATGGCTGAAGCTTCTCTGTGTCCAAGTAATTTACAGCTGTAGTAAGAATCTCAGGTAAGAGATCTCTTGGGAAGTAGTCTTATCACTGCATATGGCAACAGCACCCCAGAATCTATGTTTAACAGAAAGTTGTGCCGTGGTCTGTTAATTTATAAACAATATTTGATATAAATACTGACCTCAAGAGYGGATTCCCATCTGTGTATCCTGTGTCAAAATGCATTTGCCTTTAGCATTGACTCGAGTATATGAGCCTTGGAGAACTGAAAGGTTCAAGATGCTCATTCTTTCCTCCCAGTAGTCTGTGTTAACCTGTGTTAGAGGTTAAATTTAGGGGGTTCTGTATGCAAGCATGTAGATGTTTTAGGTCAGCATTTCACTAAAGATCTTTAGGACACCTGACAGTTTCCCGACATTGTATGTAGAGCCCAGGAGACTAATTCTAAATCTTGCGTTTTGAATTCACTAAGTGCTGCACTCAAATACATAAGTCTGTTGTGAGATCTTGTCCTAAAACCACAAAATAGTGCATTTGTACATTTCCTTTTTAGCTAGCCTTCCCTTGCTTGAACTTTCCTTCATACCACAGATCTAGTGACAGTTTTAGGAAARGAAATACTAGTTCTATTAAACCACCGTTTCTAATAGTGGACCTGTTGTTTGGGATGGCAGAGTGACAAAACACTAACACAGTCAATCTCTTTGTGAACTGTAGATTGTAAAATAAATAGCTACATTTCCACTAAAATATTAAAAGCAGAGGTAGGGTTACATAATTTAAACAAGCTACCACTAAATCCCTCATTTTAACCATAGGGGAGAGGGCAGTGGGAAATACAGTGTAGAGGGATAGATACTATTCATAACTATGAATTAGTGTGGCTTGTATTTGAGAAATACAAGTGTTGACTGTAGTACAGTCAGCTGTCTTCCTTGAGTAAAAATGCAAACATCCATTCTAGGAAACTGCATTCTCATTGAAGAAAATTACTAATTGGTTTGTTAAGAAAAAATAAATGAGAAMTAGATGAGACGCTATGAATACCAAGAAATGCCTTAACGTTTTGGCAAATATCCTGAAAATATATCTGAAAAAATCTAATCAGTCTGTAAGGAATGACTACTCATTTTTTCACTGTAGTTCTGTAAGAGAAAAACTCCTGAAGAACTTGTGTTTGAGTTTCCTAATTTATAATAAAGGATTTCCCTTAAGGTAAAATAAGTAGTTCTGTTCCCACGTTGCAAAGATTGCAAGAAAGCCTGGTTTTACTGAAAACGCACAAAACACAAGCATTGCACTTGATGTATTAGGAAGCCTGACTTATTCCCACTCACAACATTTCAACAGTAAAGACTCCTGAAACAGAAACAATTTTGTGAAAGTATAGGTGGCTTCAACACTATGAATGCAAATGAAAACCCATGATTTTGCCAGTAACCTTCCAATCTCTTTCATGTTTTTATCACCTAAAATCTACCAAAGCTATTGGTGCTAACTATTTATTTTTGTCAATATTTTTGTTGATACTTACTTTTATGAAATTATAGATTTGTCTCATTTCAATAGCATTGCTGTCTCAGAAGGTCCTGTGAACATTGTAAACTATCTTGTCAGGGAGAAATGGAATGTGATATATTTGTGTGTGTCGTAAGCATTTGAAAATTCTCTTCATTAAATAAGATTAATAGACTAATGACTATAGAAGGTAAACAACCAGTTATTCTAAAGCTTGGAAGGAGCCGAAGGGGTGGTTAAGGCGTGCTCAGATTCCCAGTAGTAAGTTACCCACTCAGCTAAACTGAGCTGTTTCTAATGAACTTGCGAATGGGACAAGGCAATTCACTATTAATGCATTTGGGTCTAATTAATGATGTCTGTGATGTTGTGATATCTAAAATGCATATGCCCACTTTCATTCAGATTTTGTTGTACCATCGCAGGTATAACCTGTGCTGGGAGAATTTAATTCCAGAATCCTGTTATACAATTCTGTGTGACTCTGTATCGTTACATTACCGGATTATACTGAATTTAAATTAAAATTTTTACTTTCTCTGGAAATGAGCTATACAGATTTCTTCGAGCATCCTGCTAATACAGCTGAAGACACTCAACTAAAATCCGTTGCTCTCCAAATGCATTTTTAGAACATATTCTTTATGTATTTTATGATATTCATTACTGAAACATTGAGCAGAGAGTCCAGATGTTACRTATATCTTACAGACAGCTCAGTCAGTACAGCATATTTGACATGAAGTAGGGAAGATGAATGAAGGAGAATGAAATTATTAGCAGGAATGAAAATATGAATATATAAAAATAAATATGAATTGAATATAAATGTGTATTTTTCAGTTTGTTATATTGGCTTCTATTCACTGAAGGGGAAGAATTAAACTACTAAATATTCTTTGAATAAATATTCGTACCCTAAATAACGCAGAAAGGCTGCATCTGGATGCAGGCAAGCTTTATGGTGCATCCCAAGACTGCGGTTCCCTGATATCTGGATCGGGGAGCTACTGGAAGATGCAAAGGCATCTGGTGGTAAATTTTTTTAATCTGAAAACAAGGATAATGTGTGGCAGATTGTGCACTAAGCTAAGCTTCTAGATCAAATAGCAGGGAGCACTTCAGGTTCATGAATCTAGGCTATAGAAAACTACAGCAA
Organism: Rhea americana; assembly: GCF_003343005.1. Classification (NCBI taxonomy): domain Eukaryota; kingdom Metazoa; phylum Chordata; class Aves; order Rheiformes; family Rheidae; genus Rhea; species Rhea americana. Next base: position 972,481 of record NW_028185495.1, on the reverse strand, counting down.
AAAAAAGAAAAATTACTTTAAAAGTTTTTGGTGGCACAGGTCTATATGAGACAGATTCACTACACTTCTTTACAGGGCTACAATGCATAACTGTGATTGCTTTGTGAATGTGAGCAAGCATCTGGAAAAAAATGTGCTAAAAGCTTTTCATATGGAAACAAAAACACAATGTTTCATTCTCCCATTGTATCTTCCTCATTTTTTACGTTTATATTCYGTGTCTCTCTCTACACTATAATTATTAACATTTATTGTTAGTAGATTCTAATCCATCCTAATACAGCTGCTTGTACATAGGTTTGTGGTTATGTTTGCAAATATCCAATTTAAAAAATGTATAAGCTAAATATAATGTAGTTATATGTAATATGTTATATGTAATTCTAGAATGCAATATTTTTCATGACTGACCTTCATCTGAGTAGCTGAAATGTATTTTAATCTTTAAAACTGGACTTGAACCTAGGAGAGCAATTTTGAACTTAATTATTTGATGATGTTCCTAGTAATAGTTTTTCTAGTCAGAAAAAAAGTGAAAAAGTCTCAAAATAACATTTTGCAAGGGGGATAAAAAAAAAAAAAAAAGAGCTTCGACCATAAGCTTTGTCAGCAGAAAAAAAAAAAGCAGAATCTTTTGGAGATACTTTCTAACTGCTTCTCATTTTTCAAAGTGTAGTTTTCTTTTAAATATCACTTTTCTATCTATTCTTTCTGTTACCCTCAGACAGACTGAGGTCCCACACTGAGTCAGATATAGGAGAATTTCAGCAATGCTTAATGAGCAAAATAAAAGCTGTTTTTTTGTGGGTTTTTTTGTTTTTTTTTATAAAAAGACTGAGTGAAACAGTTTTTGTCCTTGTCATACTGACAGGCTGCAACGCTATTAACATTTCTGATATGCAAGTGAAAGAAATCAGAGGCTTCACTGCATATAAAACTGTAAAAATTTATGCAATTGCAATTGCAGATTGCAGTAGCTGTTCTAAATTTAAAGGGACAGAAATGGACAGTAAGTTTTCTTGCAGGAAATAACTTACAGCAAACCTGCACCTATAATATCCCTTCTACCTTGACTGGAGCTTGCTCCGAAGGMCCTCAAGATTTGCCCTATTAACGAACCTTAAGAAAGTAACATATGCAATAAAGACCACTACACAAAGAGCATTATTTCCAATTCCTTTTGTGTGGTTAGCAATTATTATCTATTATCTATTGTTTCGTGTGTTTGTGTGTGTATATATGTATATACACACACACACACGTTTGTGTATATACGTATATACATTATATATATAAAAATTTGAGAGACTGCATGTGCTGGGAAATAAAAAAAATCCAGAAAAAGACTGAACCATTGAAATGAACATGGCCGAAGSCTTCATGGATGGTTAGTTCCACTGCAGCATTTAAGAAAAGGAATGTGCCTTGATTAAGGCCATATATTTGATGTGCAAGACCAAAATTTAAACTAGTTAGGAATATGAACTAGGATTAATAGTTCTCTTCTGACTTAAAAACTGACAATGTTTCTGCTTTTGGGGCTCTGCCAGTCTCACACAAGCAAGCAACTCTGCTAGCTGAGAAGTAACTCTTTCTATGCAGGGACCTATTGGATGAATATCTGTACAGAAATGCTTATAATTTTCTGGTGATTTTCTACTCAGCAGTTGCACTTGGGAGTGTGTATTTATTGAAGATCTTATTTATTATAGAAAAGCTGCATATTTATCTTCTGTAACCTAAACGTAGGATATTTCAGAATATTGAAATAGTTATTATCATCTTCCTACAAAATAAGTGATTTTTGAAAAATGCCTGTTTTGGTAAATTATTATGATGTAGTAATACACATTTAACTTGTTCCATTTACGTTTTTGGTTGACAGTATACAAACAAGCAGTATTAAAACATTATATTTATTTAATTTGTCATTTTTTATGTCTCAGGGGTAATACTGATCTATTCTAAACTGATATAGAAAAATGCTAACTGTTTTAGTCTGAAATTAAGAACTGCAGCATCAGAGCCTGCAGCATTATATACACTGCTAGACATATACTTTGCATTTTTTCACTGATAGCATATAGCAAACAAGGCAGTAAGGCATCTCTGTGCACATTTTTGACCTCGGGTGGCAAAAAATTGAAAAATACATACCATATTTCTAAAAGCAGTCAGCAGGTTGTCTGAATGTGTTCAGTGATGATCCAGAGGTGAGGATCCTGTGTCTCTCCCTGATGCCTGATACTGAGGGTTCCTGATCTTGGTCCAAGTGTAAGGGGGAAGGCTATGATATATGGCCTATATCTAAAATTAAAGCATCCTAATTTTGCAAGCATTTCAAGAATTTTTTCTTCGCTGGAAAATCTTCATTAGAAACATACTACTCCTGGGCATGTTTTAAATCATAAAATGACTTCACATTCCTCTGAATACATCACATTTCTCTGAACTTTAGTAAATTGAGTTGTAACCAGTGTTCTGTAGCGCTGTGGTCTGTGTCTACAGGCTAAAAAAGAAAAATAGGTAAATACTTTCCTCCATTAATTGACTCCCCATTACTCTTCATGCTAAAATGTAACACTAATTTTGGAGAACAACTTAGTGCACCTGTAAAGACTGCTTGTGCTRATAGTGGTACTAACGTTATGGCGTTTACATAAACCCTGACTTTTCTACCACAGTTCAAATTGATATAGGTGAGTTACCTGGCTCRTAAACCATGCTGAGTTTCCCACGACATGACTCAAAGGAAAGCTGATTACTTCGGGGCTTCTCAGACGGAGAAGCAAATGCAGGCCGTGCTGGAGCACCTTTGTTTCCGTTCCAACTTGATGGTTGAAATTAAGCACGTTCCCCAACTGCCAGTTATAGCGTGCCTCCAGCATTTCTCACTCTCCGCCGCCGCTGCTGCTGCTTCTCAAGGGAGCTGTGTGCTTGGCTTAGCAGTTGGGTCTTCCTCATCCTCTCCTTGTATTTAGATTCAGATTCAAAAGACGTCTTTTCTGAGCAGGAACAACCCTTTTTAGCCGCTGTTTTGCAGTCCTGCCCTGGAGCCTGCTGGTGGTCGTTGCACAGTGCTGCTGCTAGAGCGGGGAACTGCGGAAAGCACTGGCTTGAACAGAAGTAAAATCTGTCTTGGTACCTGTTTTAAAAGTATTAAGACGTAGTTGGATATCTTTTACATAGCTAGATGAAATAATCTGAGTTATTATTYACAGTTTGTTTTACTGCTTCTCAGCTAGCACTTTCCATCTGTTTTATGTGAGAGTCTGTAGATACTTGTCTGAGTGCGCATAGCTTTTTCAAGGTGCAGTGAGCCACGTTGCCTTAAATCAACAGCATTTTCTCATGGATGTTTATACCAGTGATGTATTTTATAGCTTGGATTTTGTAACAGCACACAATGACCAGCTAGGGAGACTAGAGCAGGCCAGAATCAGCACTGCCATTGGTGGTCTGTGTTGGAAACGTAGAGGTGGTGGGTTCCCTGTCCATGTGAGGTAGAAGAGAGCATGAGGACACGTTTAAAATTGACACTGATGCAATATGATGCTCAATGCTTAGCAAAATTGTAGCCTGACTTAACAAACATGCTATTAATGCTGATTTAAAGGGCAATATATTCACAACCTTAACAATACAGTCACAAAGTTATTTGCCTTGGAATATATAAGTACCCAGCAGATTTACTCATTCAGGAATTTGGTTCATTTAACAGATTAGGCAGTAGTTCAGTAATTATATTACATCATTTACTACATGGGGGTTTTAGTTATATAAAAATTTAATTGTTTTTATTTCATATTTGCTTAAGAGGATTTTATAGTGGGGACATAATTTGAATAACCTAGAAAAGTGGTTTGTATAACAAATGTTTCTTAACAAGTAATTATATCTCTGTTATATTGCCAGCATGCTTAAAATGTATGGAAGTGACTGCACATCATAAAATCCCTGATTTATTTATCTTACGCAGAGACTTCTCAGTCTCTGCAACTGAAAAACTCAACTTTGTCCTTGAAACTGCACCATATTTAGGACAAGAATGAAGCTGAAGAGCAAATTAATTGCTCSCTTCATTAGTCAAATAGATCTCTTCCTGGAGGGGCCTACCCCATGGTGGCACCCAAGCTGCAGCCTGTGGCCCAAATGAGAAAGCTGCTCTCAAGAGCATTGCAAATATTTCTCTGCTGAGCAATCTGGCACCTTTCTTCCTGTTGGAGGCCGACAGTGAGACTCCGAGTGGCACGTTGCTTCCAGGGATCGGGCGTAACCACATGCTGGTGTGAACAAAGCACAGATTGTTCTGCAGGGAGAAAAGGAGGGGAAGCGAAGGACATGGAGCATGAGAAATAGCAATACAAAGAGGAAGTGAAGTCTTGATAAAAGGCATGAGGAATAGGTAGGGGTACTCCTGGGACAGGGATGAAATGGGGAATGAAGTGCCAGATGGAAGTCATGTCATGAGTTTATTCTCAAGGCAGCAACTGCCGCTGTTTCTTTTCCTCCACTTGCTGCACTCACCAAGCCTCCCCAGGACCTGCACAATACTTCGCCTCTGGTTTCACGAGCCTGYAGCGCAGAGCTGCACCACCCACTGAGGACAGACTGCATCACCAGAGGCCCCATGTGTCCCTGCAGTCAGGATGGTGCCCACCTGGAGACCCAAGCCAAGGTCGGGGTCCCATGTCCCCGCTGACTGCCATGACCACCACTGCTTGACTTGCTCCACTGCTCCCRCCAGGGGAGGACAACCCGCTTGGGGGGGTCATGTTGATGTTTTGTCCCGTCCCTTTTTTTTCTTCATCTCCCTTGTCTCAGCCTGTTACAAATAGATGTGCTAAAAGAAGAAATGATCCTCAATGCTAGTCTTCTAAGCATTAGGGATTTGGTCAAGCTGGTTTGTTCATTTGTTAGATCCTGGATGGGATGATGTCAGGATATGCAGGATGAAGGTTGTTTGTCCAGGTGGACACAGAGTACCTGGTCAACAAGATTATATGGAAAGACTTCTGATAYGCTGCATTTTAGTGTGTATGCATAGGCGAGAGAGAGAAAAAAAAGTCTTATCTAAAGGGAAAAGCTTTAAAAAAGAAAAGGTCTTTGTTCACATCAGTCATTCCAGGATTGGAGGTTCCCCTAACAGTCTGCAGCTGCACATGCAGCCAGCTACGTTAAGTAAAGTATACGTTCAGAGAATGAATTATTTTCCTGCATGTAGGTGGAGCATTACCTCTGAAACTAGCTTGCTGGCTAATGAAGTGCTGCACTAGTGGATTTCACCATCTCTGAACGGAGTTATTTTGTTATATCTTTACACAGCCTTTATGCAGCCTTTTCACAAAACTGTCTTTTGGTCAAACAGTGCACATGGCTGGCCTGTCTGGTAATGTGCTTTTGCCCAAACCACATATATTGCTGAACCTTCTTTGTCTTGCATGATGCATCTCAGCTGCTTGGGGCAGAAGCTCTTGGCATTGCAATAAGGCAGAGGCGGAAATATTTTAAATTTGGGCAGAACTATGCTGTAAAGATTCTTTGGCAGCTTTACTCCATTGTAGCCCATTGGAGTCGTCTTTCAGACTTTTTTTTTTTTAATTACAGGCGATGTGTTAGAGCACTAACTTCTTGGTGCTCAAAGATTGTCAGCAATCTGATGCTTTAAACAGAAGAGACAAAAGGCAGAAAAATGAAACTTTACACAGCAAGAGACTGCAAACTAAAGAAACGAGAGGTTAAATGACTTTGCAAAGGTCATGCGGCTTCCAGTAGGACTGGTATTAGAACCAGTTTCTTCTAAGCCTTACAATAATGTCTTAAACACCGAGTCAATCATCTCCTTCCTGCTTGCTGTTGCTGTCATGACTTACTGCTCTGTTTTAGAGTTTCATGGCAGGCAATTCTAGCATCTTCATTTTCTAGGCTCATATTCAGTCCTGCTCTGTCTTAACCAATTCACTCATCCCATGTAATTATAGCTCTGGATGGAGCTGATAAATTAACCTTACAATTACCCCCTCCATTTTAATAATAATAATAGTAGAAAAACCTTACTATGTTTGCAAAATTGATGTCAATGGAAAATTTCATAGCTAGGAATAAATTAGACCAACAACTACGGTCATAAAAAAGATTTAAGGGGAATACAGCTGGACCTTATGCTAGTTACAGATGCAATGTGTAGAATATTTCATGAAAATTAAAGTGCTGCAAGGCTGGAGGCCAGACTGATTTTTCCTTTTTTGACCTAGAATCTTCTTAATTGGTCACTTACAACATAGTATTTTGCTCAGGCTTCAGCTAATTCCTCTCTCTTTCCCTGAGATGCTGTAAGCACTGTGTGTATTCCCATATCCATAATTAAAGTGATTTCTTCTGAGAGAGCAAGTGGAGCCAGTACAGAGGCCTGTAGAAAGCCCATGTCACCAAGCTGAACAAAAATATTTTAGCAGGAGGCCAGGTCTGCAAAAGAAAAAGAAAAGTCTCCCCAGGGCTTCTTGCTTTATTCACAGCTTGAGTGACCTAAAAATAAAATATTACTGCATAGAATCACAGCCATATTATTCCCCACGCAGTTTTACCAACATTTCAAGCTAAATTAAAGAGGAACTGTTCTAAGTTTAGTTTCCTGAAGCTGTTTTCCAGCTCATCTTTCTATCTTCTCTGACTTCTGCTTTATAATTAAACAGAAAAATGAAGGTAATTTAAGGAAATACGGCTTTATGTCCCACACGACTGACTTGGTAAAAAATACCAGCATTTTCCCCTACTCTGCAAACCAGAAGGGCATGTCTTCCCGCAGCCGTTCTCCTAAAGGCCTGCTCCCAGAGACCCACCAGGTCTGTCGAGGATCTGGAGGAGAGTTTAGTGCTTCCCGGGTCTCTGAGCAGAGCCTGGAGAGAGCGCCCTGAACCATCTCACGGGTGTTTCAAGGTGTCGCTGGCTCTTCCGGCCAGGCAGATTTTCTTCTATTTTGATTCTTAGGATTGGTTCACTTACTAAAAAGAACAGAGCAAGGTGGAACCTCACACCTTTGCTAAAGGTCACGATTCTGTTAAAATACATTAGTCTCACGTAGATTTTTCTACCTACTCGGTTCCTTCCACTTTAATTGCTGTTACAGTGCCAATGGCAGGTGGAGAGGAGCGTGCACATGAACTACCGTTCATCGGGCTGGTTTTGACAACGTAGCTTCTCATTTCCAATCCGCACCGTATAAAGCTCATCAGCCAGCGCCAAGAGCTGTACGGGTGGTGGCAGCGCCCGCTGCCACGTCAGCTGCTGTATTTAGTTCCTGGGCCGCGGGGGAAGCCTAGTCAGCCCGTCCCGGGAAGCGGCAGGCCTGTGCCGCCAGCCTGCGGAGCAAACATAGAGGAAGGTTCGGGTCAGATGGGGGGGGGGGGAAGCGCACAACTTTCTCAGGTCCTCTGTCTGAGTGAGTCGCCAAGGATGAAGGAGCGCTAGTAGTCGGAGAACGTAGTGCATCCGTAGTTGTTTCTCTTCTATGAGGACATATACTTCATGTACTATATAAGCTTGCCTTTCCTTCAGGTTATTTCCACTCCTATCTTCAGTGCTGCRTAAGCATTAGTGCTTTTTTTTTAGGGAGTTGGGGGGAAAAAGTGTAGTGGTGTCCCTCAAAAAACAGCTGCTTCTTGCATCAGAATGAGACATCACGAAATGGGGGGAAAAAAAGAAGGAAAAAGCTAATAATGTTGATGTTTAAATAATCATCTCTAAGCAAATGCATTAATTCCTCATGGAGACAGATGAAGTGCATTACGCCATTTCCTGCTGGCATTCCTCATTCATCCCTTATTTGGTCTTGTTTACAATCCAAATAACTGGGAATTAGGAGAAGGAGAGAGAAAAAAAAAAGAAGCTGAAGCTGGAGCCTGGAACAGTGTATGCTTATAGATGCCTGTATGGCATATATTAACTGTATCAAAGCTCAGTGTATCATAAGGCTGAAACATGATCCGAGACCCGTATGCCCGAGCTGTCATTCGGCTTGACGTTTGCAGCACTGCCTGAAGTCCGGATTAATTTGCGACTCCGCACTATGTGCTGGTGTGGGTTAAAGGAGGGRAAGAGCAGCGGGTGGACCGCAGGGCGTTACGGCGCATCGAATGGATCGGCAGCACTTCCTCCAGGGGCTCCGTGCGCAGGAATTTCCTAGAACAAGCTCATTGCACTGATCCGCGTGGAAATGACGGAGACGCCAGAGGATTTTGCAGCAGCAGAGTCAGTCTGCAAAATTCTTTCTACCAGCCCCTCTACAGCGTGCCCGACTAGGGAGCTCTGCGGCACGGCTCCAGCGGACAGAGCCGTAGCTTTCCTCTTTGAAACAAGAATCCAGGAGCACCTTCCTCATCCCACTGCTGTTTATTTAAGTTGCTGCCGTTAGAGGAGAGCGTTTCTGCTGCTGGCTGTTTCCTGCTGCAGAAGCACACTGCTAAACTCTGCCTCAGCAGTTTGTAAGAGTTTCTGGGTGCTATTAAAGAAACTGGGATCATCTGTTTTGGCTTGTTTCCCCCTAACTGCAGTTGGTTTCTATTAGTTTCCTTTTTTTCTGAAGCYGATTAGCAGTTCGTTCTACAGGTTCTCTTTAAATTTAAGTAGGTTTTCTTCTTTCCGTTTAAAAATGCATTAAGAACAAGTGCTATCAAAAACAACTCCATCACCTAATGCTTTCCTGAACTTCTCAGTGCGAGCCAAATCACGCTGCTGCGTGCTTCCCTTCGGGGACACCCCATGCAGGCTCAGGCGTCGCTCAGCCCGAGCGCTGTGCAGGCCGCGGGACTTCACTTGTGCGCGGACGTGTACAAGGAATTTGTTTTYCCTTCTGTTGTTCTCAACCACTTCGATGTCCGTCCTCAACATTTTGGACTACGTGGCAGACAGGCATGGCTTGAAGAAGGCCCCCAGATAAAGCGAATATGAATCCTTGAGAGGCAGTTTTCTTACCCTGCTCTCATTCCTGCCATCTTTTACGTGGCACGTTATGGCCCTTGAGCAGACACTAAATGCTGTAGAAACTTTGTGAAAACCTGAGAAACAGAGTGATTCTCATTTGCAGACGCTAGCAAGAGTTGTTTCAGTAGAGTCAGTCAGCGACTATATTAAACATTACCTGTTTCTCTGCTGTAAGGCAAGTAAACGTTTCACCCAGTTCGACACAAGGTTTATATGCTGTATGAAAGCAAAAGAAGTACTAGATCTCAGCTTTATAATCAGCGAGAAGCAAGCTTGAAATATGTTAGCCAGAATATTAGCAAGAATATAGAATTTACACTTTGAATTAAGTGTGTTTGCAGTATGAGAAGATCACACTTTATTAAAACCTCCCCATACAATGCTGATTTCCAGACATGAAGCTCAGCAGGGCATCAAGCAAGACATGTAACAGTGTGTCTTTGACCAGGTCATTCTGCTTGAGAAAAGAGATTACTTAAAACACAAATATTTCAGAGTTTTTCCTTTTCAGTGACAGAGCAATCGCAGGAACGCCAGCCTCCCAGCAAGCATGAAATGGCTGATGTAGAAGAAAGGAGAACGTGGTCTTTTGGGGAATGTAAGCAAAAAAGACTTCTTAAAATTAGGATAACCAARTAGGCACGAGCTGGAATTAAACAAGACCAAGTCTTGAAGCTGAATTCCCATCTATGCTCAGTGAGAAGACTGAGAGGTGCAGAGACTTTTCAGCAGCCGGTTTTCTATTGAAAACTCAGTAGGTGGAAAGGGAGCTTCGGCGCAGGGAAGAGAAATGTTTGATCCAGTCACTGCGTTTTAAAGGCCTTGAAGGAAGAAAGCGAGGCTGTTTCACAAGCGTGCCAATCAGTGAAAACGCAGCCTCCAAAGCAGCTCTGCCCTCWGGCTCTCTCAGCGTGCGTCCTCCTGTGCTTGCCATCTAGGTAGGAACTTTTCCAGGGAAGAGACCTTGGCATTTGTATTTTTTAGTGCAGAGAACATTGCTGGTATTCAGCTAATAAAAACATTGAATATGAGGCGCTCTGACTTTTGGATTAGGTCTTAAAAAGTATCAATTCTCAACCAGAAGTAAGTGTGAAGTTCTTGTATTTCTTTGCTTCATTCCTTCGAAGCTCCGCTCGGGACGGCCGAGATTAGCTCTGCAGGACAACCAGGATGTCCGCCGGGCGAGCACAGTGGCGCAAAGTCCTCTTAGAAACACAGGGGTCAGTCTCGAGCACCTTTCTCTCTAAACTCCGCTTTACCAAAAGGGCACGAACAACAAGCAGGACTAAATTTATCCAAGGTACTAATAAAGCTACTGTTTATCCTCTCCCCGCCTCAGCCGCTGGGTGCAATCCGGGCACCTGATGGCGTGAGAGCAGAGCAGCCGCCCAGCCTCTCTCGTCCATGACAGAGGGCATGCTGTCTGGGGGTTGCTTTCTTTGTTATTGTTTTTTTTTTTTTCAATTAAACTTTGAGCCTGATATTTCCTTTCAAAATTTTTCTTGAATTCTATACAACTAAAGCAATAGTGCATAAAAAAAAGAGCGATAGGAAGGTTTTGGGAAGGTGCCTGTTGCCTCTGCGTCTAAGAAAGTGCCCTCAGGATATTTCAAAATGAAGCCTACCCAGCAGAAAAATCGATGTGCGGAAGAAGAGCACTTAATTTTTTTGCAGGGGACAAGGTATTTCACGCACCTCCGTTTGCCCAGGAGTCTACTGGCTTTCCGTGTTGGGCTGGAGGAAGCGGAGGCCGAGCAGCGCTCGCCCCTTGCTGCTCGCGCCGTGCCCTTCGCTACCTTTTGAAATGTTATCCTGGAAAGATTTAACCAACAAAGGATTAAAGAAACTGCTCAGCCAGCTCAAATTGATACCGGAGAGTTTATAAGCAGGAGATAGCGTAATGGCAACACGGTTAAACACTTAGTTTGCATCTCTCTTTACAGAGAAACACAGAAAAGATCAGTTCAAGTCAGAGATCAGTTTACAAGTACTGACAGGGAATGAACTAGACCATGTTCAGATTAGAGAATTACTTCTTAAAAGCTTAGATCCACTCAGCGCAGACAAAGCACACATCCCGCCGGCGCGGATCCGTGAGGCTTAGAGGTCGGAAGCAGGGAAATAAGCAAAGCATTAGCTGGCTTGAACACGCTGGCCTTGGGATTTAATTCAGGGAAATGGAAAGCAGAGAAACGTATCTCATTATTTGGGTTTATTGAGGAGACAGGAAAAGGAAGCAAAGCAGTGACAGTTGCTTAGGAGTCAGTTGTTTCCCCTTGGGAGGAGCCCCCGATGCTACCGAGGAGCTACTCCGGTGCTGCACCYGAAGGGGAGGGAGCCTCCGGCAAACACGGCGATCAGCTTCCAWCACCTTCAAAACCTTCCTGTCACGCTTGTACCGCGCAAGCGCTGGTGCCAACCTCCTTGGCAGGAGGAGGCAGTAGATGTTTGGAGGGGCAGGTGAAGGGGGCCRAGGCAGAGCCTCGTCTCCCTGCAATGCCACCAGCGTTCATACCYGCTGTTATTACGTTCTCATTTTAATTTTAATGTCACGGCTGCATTCCCGATGTTCTGCTGCGGTGCCTTGGTGCTTTTCGGATGTTGAGGAGGAAATGACTCGGGTAGTATGAAAATGTGAAAAGGTGTTTCCAGGCACTGCTTGATTCACTTCCAGGTTTTCTGCTCAGCTTCAGAACAGCAGGGGAGACTCGAAGCAACACTCAATTAATAGTTCTTCAAAACTGGTAATTTACACAACATTTTTGAAGCTGTGATAATAACAGGAAAAATTACAAGAGAGCTGTTATACTGTAAATATGTAAAACAGAGGCAAATGGATCTTGCTTAAGAYGACAAACATCTGCAAGCACGTGAAGAGTTCAGGCAGCCCTAGGCATGAGCACAGTGTAGTTAGGAGAAGCGGAGCACTTCACCTGCACCCTGCATTTCCTTGTTTTAGTCAAACTGGGGAAGCATCCAGAGGCGGTATCACTGTGTTGACAGTTAGAAGGATGACGAATTYGGCTGGATCTTTAGGTCATCCATTTACGTGAGTCACAAAAGCTAATGCCAGAAATGACTCATGATGGCTGCCGAAGCAGGAACCTATTTTGTGTCCGTCACAGTCCTAGATTCGTTCTGCATGGAAGCACCCAGCGTAGATACACTTGGATAAACTGGAGCACCTGGGCTGCSGCTGCTTTAGCTGGTGAGCTTTCAGTGCTGCCGGCTTTGCTTGCACACTCTGCCTCTCCTCACCCCGCCGCTGTCCCAGCTCCTGCCCGGCGCTGCATGCAGCATGGTCACAGCCAGGACAAGCCCACACTTCSCCAGGGACCTTCCAGGCGTATGCTGGAACATTTGTCTGGGCTGGTCTCATCCATGAGACGTGTGGCCTGAGGTCTCTCCTGTGCCCATCTTGACCGCTGCAGCAGAAGGGTCAGGTTACCCAAACGGTTGCCTAATGGTGTATTTAGTGGAATGATTCAGGATGCCTAAAAAGTTATGAAGCAAAGCGATGCAGTAAATTAAAAGCATGTTCAGCTATGTCCTGTTTCATTTCATATTTTCTTCTTTTCCTTGCATTGCTTTCTCTCCTTTTCTTTCTGCAGGCTAGTAATAAAGAGCTCAGGTGAGTGATGGGACTGAAGCAGGCACGTGTGTTCACAGCCTTTTAAGCTTTCCTCTTGCAACTGGAGCTGTTAAGATGCCATGCAAATGCAATAATTAACCCCTGCTAATCTTGCTTCTTTCATAGTAACTGGATAACATTAGCTGAATAGTATATGAAAATTATTTGAGTAATATACTGATACTGAGTGCAGTGTCTTACTCCTTGATCTTGCAAAAAATGCTGTCTTATTAAAAGATGTATGTCTTATTAAAGGTAGGTTACGCTGCAGAACCGTTAATATCTAAAACCCTTTATTTTTTGGATCTAAATATTTAATCTATGTTTCGTGGTGTTGTTACCGACATAGGGAAACTTGTGACCCATTAACTCTTCATTTGTGCAGTTCCTCATCAGATCCCTAGAAYGGGTTTGCTCTAGTCAGAGAAATTGTCAGTGGGGATGGACTTCTTCTTTCATTTCTCCTTGTTGCCTTCCTGAACAGGGCTGCCTCTGCTTACATGAAGACTCAACTTGGCTTTTGACAGCAACCTAGGTGTCATCAGAGCTTACAGACTGGAGAAGTGATTAAGAATCTCAGATTAATAAAAATCCCCCAGGTAGAATTTCAACAATGTTTGGTCTCTGTTATTTCAAACATGACTTGACATCTAGCTCTTCATTAAACCTCGAACCGTAACTACAAAACACCAAAGCCAAARGAAGGCTTCCAAATTATTCAGCAATTTTTAAAGCAGTAAAGCTAATTAAGACAAATTTTGTCACCGGTGAAAATAATAAGATTTTGAATTAGCTGCCTATCTCCTTGTAGTTATTTTGTGTACACTGGGAAAAAAAAAGAAGAGGTGGGGTTGACACCATCGTTAATAAAATAACATTCAGAAAAATGCAAAAATCAAATGTACAGTTCTAYGATATTCACTCAGCCATGTTTTCCATCTGAGCAAGTAATACAGCAGCTGGGTAAAGTAGTTTGTGCCTCAGTAGAAGAAATGAAAAGCTGCAAGAGCATTCAAAGGAAAAAAGCATGGGGGTGCGTGTTCACGTGCACACATACGTGCACACGCCTGCGCACATGTGTCAAACAGACTCAGACAACATTTCTGTCTGGAGAGGAGCTTCCACCCGGGTTAAGATCTTTGACTGGGGTAGAGGGATAGTGTAGTGGTTATTGCATCTGCTTTACATGCTGAAGGTCCTGGGTTCAAGCCCCAGTGGAACCAGCACCAGGAAACCTTTGGGAGGTTGGACTAGATGATCTCCAAAGGCCCCTTCCAACCTTGCTCATTCTGTGATCTGGCTTTGCCATCTTATCGTGGCCAAACGCCTGCTGAGCCTGGCTGCGAATGAGACCCGGGCTTTTGGAGGGAGCTGCAGACACCCGCCGGCCGGCCCTGAACAGCTGCGGTGCCGGCCGCTGTGCCTACGGGCTCCACGTGGAAGGCGAAGGAAGGAGCAAAAAGCGCCAATGCTGTTGCTGAGTTTATCAGCAGGACGCTGACTGCAGATTTAAGTAGTTTCCCAAATACTTCCAAAGAAATAATGAATAATTAAATGACAGTAGAAACAGGAGAAAAGTTTCCTCCAGGCTATTAAAAAAGCAGCGGAAAAGGCAGATGCTGCAGCCATGTTCCTATGTTCCTATTTATACAAAACACGTTCCATCGGGCCGAATCATCTGAAACAGTCCTCGGGCGCCCGACTGCTCTGGAGAGAGCACCCGGTCCTGGCTGTCCCGGGGAGACCCGTGTGGAAACGCCGGGGCGCCGGCGGCCCTGCGCGAGCAGCCCCMCTTCCATGGCAGAAGGTTTCTGCGTTGAAATCAAAGAGGTTAAACGGTTTCCCTGGCTGTCGAAACTTTTGCAGTTCCTGGAACGCTTTTATCTTGGTGAGTGGGGCAATAGTTTGTAATGAGGGACGCTTAGCCAATAGGTCTAAGGAAGGAAATGTGGTTTCGTGGTAAAGGCACTGGCCTAACATCCAATTTCTAGCTCTTCTGTTGGCTTCCCGTGTGACCCGAGCAGGAGTCTTGAGTCCTGAACTAGGTTAAGAAAACTTCTCCCAGTTCCTCAGATTCACCCCCGGCTCTTTCAGATTGAGACTTTTTGCATAGTTTTGGGCGTAACGATGAGCTAATCCTATGTGAGGGGTCTAAGGGTTTTGATAGGGCAGAGAATCTCTTTCCGAATGTGATAAGGTTTAATAAGCAGGTGGGAGTAAGGACACTGCATCTTACGAAGTCAGACTTTTTAGATGCAGAGCTTGACAGAGAGCTTCGCGAAAGGCAACGTAAATGCARTGCTCCGCGATTGCCATGAAGCCAAAATGTTACATAGGTGATTTTTTATGACAAAAAAAAGGAAAAGCAATCACTTTATTTGTCTCACTTGAAATCAGGAACATTTTCACAGGAACTGCTTTCCGAATTCATGGAATTCAGGGGAACAGAGAGAGAACCTGTTTTCTCCCCAAAAGCCCAGTTTAGGTACTACAATGAGCTTACTTAGCGTTAGGAAGTAGGAGAAAAGAGCTTTTCCTCTTCAGCTCAATGTGAAGAGTATCAGAGCACAGTTACATATCAGTTACATATATTGCTATATGTAACCCACATACCTCAGTTGTTATCCAAGCCGCTGCCTCACGCTATAGAGCGCGCTTGAACTCATTGAGCCATACGAAGCAAATTTTTGAAATGCCAAATGTGTACTACAGGATCGTCCCTGAAGGCAGAGCGGGGGACGCTGGCGCTGTCATGCCAGTGTTATCAGCCTGGGAAGAGGAATATATCCAGCATCACTTTTAGGCTGATAAATATGATGATAGCAAGAAAAAGAAAATCCTTAAGCATCGGCAGCATGTATTTACTACTCCAAACCCATCACAGCTGTCAGGTCATATAAAGGAAGCAGCAACAGAGGAGTTGCGGGGAATAGGCTACGTAACAGGATTAGGCCAATGAAAGCCTGGCTTCCAACTATGATTTCTGTAACCATACAAATTGTCTCCTTATCCATAAGATTTTTCTCTCCCTCCCCTCCACCTAAGTACACACTGTAATACCTACAGCTACTGCAAGAGCCACCTGGATGCWAGGATAAATCACAGCTCTCCCAGGCACTGCAGCACAAATCGCAGAGGATTTCTTGAGGTAAATCTGCCAAACAGAAGAGGACTGTGCTCGTGTTTATCCTTCCTGGCATTTACAAAAACCAATACCGCAAATACGAACCCCTGATGTCTGAAATCACTCAGCTGATGGAGGGATCAGGAGCTAATGAAGCGGGAAACGACTAAGTACAAAAGAGATTCRATGGCTTTAGTGCCATAATTGGGCACAACAGAGGTTATTACATAGAAACCTAGCAGCAGAGCTCTGCTTAGGGATATGGTAATATTTCCATTATCGATGACATTTTCAGGGGTCAGCCATTTTACCATCACCACTTTTTTTCAGGCAGAGATTTGCTTTTGATGCTTTCAGCTCAGGAGAGTACTTTTGGGACCCGTGAGCTAGAAAACGCAAAGGACCCGTGCCCTTTACCAACATCTGGAGATGCTGGTTCAAATCCTACACAGCTATTAATAGCAGTAAGTACTTTCACGGTAATTTTCTCCATCCAAGATACAGAATTGTTTTGCAAAGATTAAGGGCAAAAATTTCAAAAGCTTATCCTAAGGTAAATAATCAGGCAGACAGCCATCTGGCTAGATGGCAGTCAAGCAGGGATTTTCAAAGCAGGTGGACAGATGCATTTTCATTGCCTCCACGTGCTCGTGCTTGGGTAATCTCAAGGTGGGAGGAGGTGAGTGAGGGCATACCAGCAGGCAAGCTATGGCAAGTATAATTCTGGCACAGAGAAGCAAGACACGCTGAACTGACCTATTTGGCCAGTTGGCTTCAGTATGTTTCTCATGTTTAAAGAGATGTTTGTATCTCTCTGTTTTCCTCATTTTGATCAAAGGTGAGATGTTTAAACCTTGTTAGAGCATCTTGTTTTTGAATGGCCTAAGGCCTCTGGGTAAAGGACAGTGGAGGTTAACACGCAACAAGTGCTTTTCAGCAGAGGTTGAAACCTCAGAAGGGACTAGTCTAATTTAAATAGCCTCCTTTTCCCCTTATAATTAGGGTTTCCTTTCAGGAATGGCAGAATTTTGGGTGATAGCTATGCAGGGTATGAACRTAGGGACAGTTGGCCATGCAGCTGTGCAAGGAAAACCTTCTGATGGCAGCTAGGCAAGCAGTAAAATCTGTTTGCATGAGCAGTGAATATGAACAAACACACACACCTACATGCACACATGCAAAGACATCTCCACACTTTAAAGTTTTGAGCAATCAAAATTTTAAAAATTCCTTGTCTCGTGAAACTCAAGTTTACAAGTGCTGGTTGAGGAGGTAGGAATGAATATAGACCATGCCTAAGATGCTTTGGCATGTGTTTGCAAGACAACTTGAAGATCACGTGTAATATCAGCTTCTTTAATCTCATTGCTTCCTCTCTTTAATAAACCACAAAAAAGAAAAAGGTTAAGGTAACCTTTGGAATTTGATCACTTCCTAAAATTTAAATTAGAAATGAAAAAAGGTGTATTTCAGGGTAATCATTTACAATTAAAAAAGTAGAAATAAATTATTTGTACCTGTAGAACTTAAGTTGGATCTTTTTAGGCCCTATCTAGCAAATCATTTCTTATGTGAAGTTTAATATGTGCCTAAGTGTGCAGGACTAAGTCCTTAGAATTTATCATTTGAATTAAATCTGAAAGTTAATTATTTCAAATACATTTTAATTTGAGTGCTAGACATGTATAGTACACTTCATACCTCTTTTTAACATCAATATCTTCTTTAGCATCACAGTGCTACTTCATGAACTGATTATCCTGCAGTAGATACCTAATCTGATAAGAGTTTAAATATTAATTAGATAAGGACAATTCTCTCCTTGCTTGCAACAGTGCAACTCTAAATTTCTTTGTTTACTTTGACAGTGTTCGAATGTTACTTCCAAAATCTTTTCCTGAGAATTGCTGACATCTCAGCAAATACAGTAGCATGAATAACCTTGGGATGAAAACTCCCATAGTGACAGTGAAAGGGCAAAAGCTTAACAACATGAGAAAGGGCTGAGCAGGATTTTCAGACATCAGCTCTGGGCTGGATGTGGTGTCAGTGAAATAGATGGGTTCAGAAGCCGGGACACCCTCGCATATAGAAACACCCCTGGAGCATAAYGGGAGGCAGAGCACCGAAACGGCTCCCAGCGCAGGAGCCCGCCGAGATACCACACGAAGACGTATTCGTACGAGTGCTCCTCCAGCTCRGCTGCTCTCAGTCTCGAGCTCTAGATAGCTTCTGCTATTCTGAACTAGAGGTTAAAATAAGGCAGGCCTGTGCATAGGCCTGGCATCTGGGGGATCTTTGTCCCCGTGGCCCGCTCAAGAGCCAGGCCAGCCTGGGGAACTTCCTTTTGGCCTTTCCTTTTGGCCTTAGCATGTTATGTTGCGCTGGGAGTTTGCTCTCGAAGGCAGCTCAAGTGACAAACGGGGGCACGGGACGAGTGAGAGCATGTGCTGCTTCACACAGCGCTAAAAACTCTGAAATAAACCTAATTATGTTGATGGCGGATTTCTTTGAAACTCCACATTTCTGTCTATGATGTCTATGTTTTAAGGAAACATTGGCATAAGGAGAAAGGCAACATCCACGCTAAATAAGAGAGGCACATTTAGAAGCCAAATACGTAGCGTCCGTCCGCAYGGAGTGGCAACGTGCCCGCTGACATAGCAGTCTGTTTGCACGGCTCACTGTATCGCAAAGAAGAAACATATGCGTTTTTGTGGAGCTCCCAGCTGAAACTTCATGCCGAAGAACAAGCCTTAAAGTAAACGGGCAAAGGCAAATTAAACAGAAGAGAAAAATATGCTTCTCTGGCTTGAAACCAAGACCAGGCAAGAGCCAAGAACAGTTTGAAAACCAATTTCATGCTAATGGGCAAATGCTAGTGAAGTATGATACTTTATAAATGATTTTCAGCACAAGTACTTGTATGTACCTCCGTGGCTTCGCGAGATAAGTGTTCGTCATCCCCATTTTGCAGCCCCTGGAAACGAGGGTGATTAAGCTGCTCGTGCTGGGACGCGTGGGACCGACGCGGGGCTCTCCAAACTCCTCTGCGCCCTCCAGGGCTCCCACGCTGACTCCCTGCGTGCCGCGGGACGGAGCTGGTCACTCTCCGGGGCGGTACCKAACCCTCGATAAGTTCCCGCGTTGACTTTGCTTTCCCTAAGGACAACTTGCGCCAGGCGCCTGTCACCCCRCCAGCTCCTGCAAGCCGCCCGCTTGGCGTGCGAGACGCGCGAGCCTGACCCGCGTTCGGCGCGTTTCGCTGAGGCCTCCGGAAATCGGGCGCCCTTCCGTGGGGGACGTGGGACGGCGGCCGCGGCCGGGGCAGCCTGGCTGGAGCGCCTGCCGGAGCAGCCCACGTGGGCTTTCCTTTCGGCCGGCTTCCTCGGCGCGGACGTTAGGGCCTTGTTGAAATGAAGACGCRACTGCTGAGTATCTGTTCTGCGGAGCAAACGCGAGAGAGGTTACTCAACCAGGAGCTCTGAGGAGAAGCGCTGAAGCTGCCGTGAGGCAAGACCCCGCGCTCCCAAGCCGCGGAAACGACTGCGCACCGAAGGCCTGTGAAAAAACCCTCATTTCTCCTCGCGCGGTTGGTTCTTGATTAATGTCCGTAATTACGCATTCAGCCTAGCGTCGCACCAGCCGCTTCCTCAAGGGCGCTTGAGTGAGGAGTCCCGGCAGACGGCGAGAAGATGCCCACCTGCTCTGCAGAGCGGCTAGAGGCAGAGCACGTCGTGTCTGAAGGATCCCCTTTCAAACAGATAGAAATGATCGGCTAATTCGTGGACATTTGTCAATCTTTTTTAGTGCTTGCATCTCTAGTGGCTGCAAATTATTGCCCTACAAATTATTTCCTTCCCTTTCCGAGTTGAGATTGCAGCAAGCAAGGTGGCCGAAGAGCAGGAACGCTCCTGGGCTAATGTCGTAACTCCAGAGCGGCCGTTTGGGTCATAAGCCTCATTTTGTGTGTTGAACAAATGCATCCATCATGATTGCTGTGGCTGTTTGCTGGGAAAGCATTTTGAAGCTCGGAATAAACTGTCTTGCAGAGAATCAGAAATGGCCCTGGCAGGAAATATATCTGATTTTTTTTCAAAAAAAATTTTTTTTGAATATTAAATATATTAGAAGTCAACTGCACTAAAGAATTCTTGGGGAAAAATCAGGAGAGGAAAGTATCCATTTAATATGAATGAATTTTCACTTGAATCACTGAAAATGTAGAAAATACCAGAATTAGATCCTTTTGAGTATATTCACTGCGGTACTATCTTTACCAACAGGAGTGGTTTTACCTACACACATGCAAAAATGGAGCAAACAAACAGAAATGGTCTCATTTAGAGTGGCTGCAATAGAGCTACTGGGCACTTACATGTATATTTGTTTTCTTTGAGGATTCAGAAGGCTCTCTAAGCACTTATTCTGAATAACTCAATGGCCAGTATTCCCTTCCCTTTCGTTTTTCGTTTGACTTGGGCTTTTTTTGTTTGTTTGTTTTTCTCACTCATATCTACTCATCTCATGAATTCATTATTTTCTTTGGAGAATAAATCAAATATTATGAAAAGGTACCACAGCAGATGGTACCAAAGTGGTTGTACTCAAGATCTGTTCCTGCTGGCATTGCCCTTCACATAAGTTAGGAGACTATCCTGAAAATATCCATTATAGTTCATTTAATGATACATCTAAAATAGATCTCTCTCTCTCTCTCTCTCTCTCTCTTATTCAAAGTAACAGATGCAAAGTGCTTCCAGCCAAATTTTTTGCTGTGTCCAGTTGCAAAGAGGTACAAGGTGCAGAGCTGCCAGGAGCCTGCTTCAACAGCTGTCCGGCCAGGGCTGTCCTTCAGGATAAATCCAAACTCTGCAGCAGCCCAGGGAAGGTTGCAAATACTCCAGCTGCAGGTGACTCCCCAAAACCCTTTTCAGCTGAGAGTTTTTTTTTAAAAAAAAAAAAAAAAAAAAAAAAAAGTGCAGCACACAGCAAAGCTACCATGTTACATCCTAGCCCAGGCCCCTCTGCATCTGATTTAATTGGACCAGGTGTTAAATTTACAGCCAATTCCCCAATTCCCAAATAAACCTACCTCCAAAATTTTCCTGCTGTGTTGTGAGGAACTGAAAGCAGGAACTGCTGGAAGTGGAAATGAGAGGCTGTAGYGGATGGCTGTTCTTGGAGGTCTCTCGTATGATTCTCCTACTTGTTCCTAAATACAGTTTCCCCCATGCTTCAACTTCTTAATATTATCTCTGAAATTTTGATGCTAGGTTGTAAGGCAGTGAAATGGAAACTTATATCTGCTCACCTTCAATTACAGGGGATGTTTTCAGAAAGGTAAGGTAAAATAAGTTAGTYACTTCATTTTCTTCAGAAGTCAAACTTTCTCTACCACAAATCTGATATTACTAATAACAGAATTGATTGCAACCAGCTTTAGAGCAGTTATATAATGAAAATCTTCTCCAAGTTAAAACTACATAAGGATAACCATGATTTTAGATCTGATGGTCTGGGAAAGTGCAGCTAAAAAATTTCCATCTCTCCTGGAAATGATAGGCATCTTCAAGACAGAGGATTTTGCATTAGAAAAACCCTAAGCCTTACTTTACAAAGAGGAAATGCTTTCTACCTGACCAGTTTGAAGACTGACCTTTCCACAGTTTGGGCTGTTGAGCTACTCAGTAATGTGGAGAGAAAAAAAAAAAGAGTTTGTGAGTATCTTTCAGTAAAATTGGGACAAATTCTCTGAATACAAAGCTCAGCTGCTAATACTTCAGGAAAATAATTTGCTCTGTGGTGCTTTGTGGRCTGATATGTAAAATACTCTCGTTACAACAACCTTGTAAGGAATTTCTAGCTTATGAAATCTAGTATAACAAACCTAATTGTAAGTTGAATTTGATCGGCGGTAAGTCATCTCTCATTTGGTTTACTGAGAATTTATTGTCTTTTTATTTGCTTATATATTCAGTTCGGTTAATAAGCTAGTGAAATTTGTAAATATGTGGTTCCAGACCCAAATTTTGGGATACCTGGGCTAAGTAGAAGAGGTCACACTGTACTGGCAGTCTATAGTCTGTTTTCCAATCTTCTTGCAAGTGGTCMAAAACGGGATCATTATTAGCTTTTGAGGGACAAATGATTTGTTTCCTGATATTTTCTTTCAGTAAGCAATGCACGTTCCAAAATTTTGGAGGCTTTGGATGTCTAATGTTTACCATTTTAAAAGCTGACTGCTTTTCACTAATAACTTGCATTCTAAACATTCTAAAGCTTGGTGCCTCCTAGGGTCACTCTCTTCGTTCCACACTATAACCATAATTTGGTCCTGCTGGATTTCTTCAGTTGCATCCTAAAAGTAGCGCTGCCAGCTTAGCGGAGCTTCGTGTTACTTACTGAGACGAGCTCRTCTGCCTGCTTAGTTGTGCAAGTTAGGTCCTTATTCTTTAGAAATCCAGAACATCCACTGAAGAAGATGGGAGTTACTGTTGCRGAATTCGGTTGTAGCAGTGGATCGTTACCTGGATACCTTATTAAAATTTAGTGAAGTGATTTTGTTAAAAGCAAAATGTTGGAACAATGTTGTTTCAAACTTGAAATCGTCTTGGTGTTCCTGTGGCCCTAAGTAGTRTGTTTAGGTATTACATGCAGAGTAAAGCTTGGCTGTATGAATAATCTTGTGAAAAGGAAATCCTGCTAAAATTAAACAATCAAAGATAGGTGAGATGTGACTTTATGTAGTAAACAGTGACTGAGGAAAGAAGAGAAAACAGYAGGACTCGGCATGAAGCAAATTAATTCATGCTGGAGTTTCACACTCCTGAAGAAATTAAATTGCCCACTTCCTAATCAGCACAGCTCCCTGCCATGTCAGTTCTTTCCTTCATCTTTCCCCTCACRTGTTTAGCATAATTAGATCTGTATGAAAGCCCCCTAATGTATGTTTTTACTGTATTTTAAATATTTTTCTTTTTTAATCGTTCTGTGAGAGCCTGTTGTGTTACTTTGAGGAACTCTCTGTACAGCTAGGACATTTCCTTTCTCTTCCTGTTGTTGAAAATAAGACTCGTTCTTGGCYCTTGGTTTCTTTATTTCTTCCTTCTTTACTTTCCATAAAAGTGAGATATGAGGCTATGCTGTTGCTGCATCTATCAAACACAATAATACTTGGTATCTTTTGTGGGATAAAGATATCAAGTATACTGTACGGTACTTGAGAAGTAAATCAAGACCATCTACTTCTAAACTAGATATAGATCTAAAACGCAGTCAAGGGCAGAGCTTCAAGAGCAGAGTCATAAATAGCTAATGAGCTAATCTAAAACATTAATTCTAAACAGTGCTTGTTTTTGAGGAAGTTTGGAACTGAAAGATCAGTCCCAGATCTTAAATTAGCAACTCATTAWTACACAAATATTGTGATTAGAGTCATGAAGTATTATTTTCTCTCATCCAGCTGAGTCTCTAAATCTGGCAGCACGGGTGTCATCCATTCTTCTGAAATGCTAGCAGCAACTGCAGAGAAAATGTAAATACGTATTATGTGCTGTAAAGGGAGTCTGGGGTAAATCACAGAGCTCTGGAAACGACATCAGTATTAGTAAAACTGCAAGCTACAGTGTAAGCTTTATACTGTACACAGTTTTTCCAGTCTGCTTTGTTATTGTGTATTCTTAAAATAAACCTGGCACTCAATTTCCTTGCATAAACTGTTATGATAATTATTTGTTATTCATAATCCAAAACCTCTGCAGAACAGACAATACTCTGAGTGAATGGAAAATAGAAAGCAACTGAGACAGTTCTGCCAGAAGCTCTCATTCCCCAAGGATGCAGGTCCTGATTCAGGAAAGCACTTTAGCAAATGACTGAATATAAACAAGTGCTTAGGYCTGTGCTTTTTCGATGAGGGATCAGCATAAGCATGCACTTAATGTGTTTTGCTGTGCTGGGGCCAAAGTTCTGTCCGTGAGCTCTAACCTCGTGCTGTTTTCTGGCCAGGAGTACACCCCACGTGCAGCACAACTGGCAGATATTGTGGGATTTCCATTATTCCAAATGGCTTTCATTTTTAGCTGGTATCTTGTGAGAAGAGCTCATCAGATTTATGTCTCTGAATATGAACCCTAGCGTGATCTGGCCTTGAGCCCAGACACTAAGCTCCAGCTTAAAACCTGATTTGGATCTGGCTCTGAACACCTTGTCAGCTCATTGCCAATAATACAGTGCAGWAAGTGAATTATCTTTTAGCCTGAAGAGGTGGTTCATCCAGACAGGGCTGACACTTTGTGGGGTGTCACAGGAATGTTTGACGTGGAGGGAAAAAAAAAGAGGAAGTGCTCCTTAGGTTTTTCATGCCCACATCTTTCCCCAGTGGTACACTTAGCATTTTGTATTGTTATTTTAAGGCTTAGCATCATCAGTATGAAAAGCACTAAAATGTTTTAAAGCTACAGGTAAAATTCTGACTCTGATGCATAGCTGTATTTGAAATTTCTAGAGATCTATTCAAATTATTGCTAAGACTTGCTAAAGGCTGGCACAGTGTTTGCAGTTTGTTTTCAAGCTAATTCACATCAAGCCTTTCCCTCATGTAAATCTTTTAATTTATTTTTCTTAGCCAAGAGAGTTGCCCTCATCATTTTTTTTTTTCCTCTTTCTGAAGAATAAAAGAAATCATGATTTTGCATTCTAGCCACAGCCTGCTCCTGTTTTCTACTTTATTCTTCTTTTGAGAAGGTAACGTGGATGACTCTAAATCCCTGCCTCCCTATTACTCATGACATGCTGAGGATCACTTCTGGTAGTGTTTCCTTTTATTCTGACAAGTGAAAAAGCAAAAAGGCCGAATGATAAAAATTGCATTAAACACAGTTGCAATGAATTGACGGTGATTGTGTAAGCCTCCCACGCTCAGCTCCGCTTCTGAGCGAGTGAGACACATGGCTCTTTCATTCACTCAGTGAAGCACATTCAGAACTTGTGCGTAGTATCTTGCAGCGCATGATCATCCCAAAGGATCGACAGCACTAGCAAACGGGTGTTGTAACAAATAAACGTCCTGGGTTGTTATTAAAGAAAGTGAGCTGCCACTCATGATCTGGCCACAACTCTTTCCAGCAACTGACTAGCAGATGCTTAAGGAGAAAGCATAAAGAACAGGGCAAGTGCTGGGTAATCCTTACTACCCTCATGCCTTCAGGAGCTGAGCTTTTGGAGCAAGCGGCTGCCTCCAGACAGCTGTGTTTCATAGCTTCTGACAGACCTTCCTCCATAAATTTGTCTACTCCCTCTCTGAATTCATCTATACCTTATCATGGTAGAGCTTCCCTATCACACTGTGTTTTGTTTTGTTTATTTGGTTTCTTTCYGTAATACGTATTGGGGACTTTCTGGTTGGGCTATTTCTTTCTGCAAGGGCTAGTCTGCCAGYTGTGCTCTGAATTAACAGTACTTCTGATGGCATGAGATTTTTGCACTAGGATTTTCCTTCACAGGTTGGATGTGTCATGCAATGAGTGAGCAACTCTACAGCTAAATGTCACTGAGCCCTCACAGATCGAGGAACAGGATGCTATGAATGCACAGCACCATCTCTGATGGCTTGAGCATGCAATTAAATCATGGATCCTGCCTGTYCTATGAGCAGACCCTAAGGCTTTTATGAGTGCTAGCTCATATTAGCTCCAGCAGTGGAGGGTGCTGTTCATGGTAGGTATGCTTTRATGCACTCTGTGTTGGCTTTAGTGATTCCTTCTTCTTAAGCGTATCAGCCCGTTCCCTCTCCTCAGGAAGAGTATCTTTACATAMACTAGTTAAAATGTCTGTATTTATTATGCCAGTGAGATATATAAAACTAAGTCACTCTTGTAGAGAGCTTCAGGATCTGTAAATGAAATGCTGCATTTCTGTGACAAAGTAGTAGATGYGGTTTTAGCTTACTTTAGCAGTGCTTTCCTATACTCTGTGTTGTACGTGTATGCAGGCCGAAGGAAAGGGACACAGTGAATGAACATGTTTTGTCAGATACATACATAAGGCAGAGCCTGTTGAGAATTTAAGGAGTGAGTGGTGCTGGCCAACCTCATAAAATTTAAGTCTGGTGACCTGTTCATGCCATTATTTCAGATTTAGAACCATATCATGATTTATCTGTACAAGAAGAGAGACGTACATTAGAAAAGCAAATTGGAGTGTCCAAAAGTGTTTCACAATTAGCCAAGTTTGCAAAAGGACAAGARTGTGTTTACATTCTACATCATTTACAAAGCTTTAGTTTAAGARAATGAATACTAAATTCTACATGGTTCCCCATAACAAATATTCTTTTCATCAAATATAAAGAAATGCATGTTCCATCTCAATGATCCAAAAATGCAACTGAACATTGCCATGGAATCAGTCTCTGCAGCTTAGACAGTAGCATTTGCACTTGATTTCCAACAAACATGGCCCAGAAATATCTGAATTATACTGTGACAACAGTCTTTATCRCTACCTATTCTTAAGAAAATGCTGTGGGTGGGGAGAAGTGGCCAGCTGCAGAGCTTTGGAAGTGCATCAGATTCAATGCATACAGTCTTAGGAGAAGTAAGGAAYGGCGTATCTTTCTTGGGTTAATTGCAAGCTTTTTGGCTGATTAAGAAACTCTTATCTGAAACATTTACTCTCAGTCATGGCTGCAAGTGCAATGCTGCATATAGAGAGACATGACTGCAAGGAGAATCTGTTTTTACTGAGGCATTTTGAGGATTACATTATTTGACATTGTATTTATGATATCAGATTCTATGTCTTAATAAGAGAATTTCTGCAGGCTGCCTGTCACAGATAGTTCCTAGGAAACAGAGGTATCTGCAGTGTGCACAGGATGACATCAGGCAAACAGGTGAAATAGAGAAAAAAATATTGATTTTGATATGATACAAAAATTGAAATGTTTTCCACAAAATAAACATAACTGTAAATTGCATTTGATTTTGAGAAAACATCTCTCTTTTATGCCATCAGTGAAACAAKCTATCTTTTCAAAAGAAAAAAAAAAGATAAAAAGATTTGCTCCGTAACAACTTCATGGTTTCTATTTCCACTGTACTATTTTTCACTATTTGCTTGCTCTTACATTGAAAGAGCGTCGACTTTTGGAAGTTTTCTGCTGTASCAAGGGACGCAACAATAACATGATGAGTCCCTGAAGAGGCTGCATTTCAGTAAAGAGTAAGCAATCCTTGAATTACGCACCTTGCTTTCAGTCGCAGGAAAGATACAGAAGTAGGCAATGCTGCTGTTATTTGTGTTTTGACGCAGACTTTGACTAGCTTGAGTGATGTGCTTTTGCAGCACATATGCAATTGCTATAAAGTAGATAGCTAGAAAGCTGTACTGAGAAAATGCTCTTTCTTTTGTATTGTTCTGTGCAAGCTCATTTTTGAGCTAGAATGAATCACCCAAGCTGATGCTTTGTCTCTTAGTCATCTAATGGATTTGTTTCTTTGTGACGCAGGAGAAAATATGGAGCTATTCCAGAAAGTGGGAAGAAGAAATGTATTCAGTTTTAAAATAATTGAGGTAGTTCTCCTTTGACATTGGGTTGTTTTATATTGCAGAATCCAAGTCTCCAAGTGCAAAAAAGATATTTACCCATGTATGCTTTGCTGTGTTAGTCAGTGGTTCTGGAGAACTGCACTGTCTTTGGAGCAGGAAATAGTCCAAAAATTTAGYGAATAAGTTAGCTAGCAGGGCCCCCAAATCTCTTGAAGTCTTTAAGGATTTATTTACTGTGACAGAATATTTAGCAGACTCAGTGTTCTTGTAACAGCCTTGGAAACCTGAAGCAGGAGTGGCTGACCGATGCTCTGTTTCTGAGAGGCAACATTTATTATTATGTTGCACAAACCACTTCTTCATTCCATCTTCATTAAGAATCATGCCTGCTGTTCTGCGCAGGCTATCTAATGTCACTCTGAGATATTTCATGCCATAAATGACTGCCGTGGCAAATAGCAGTGGTGTTCATAATCTGGGAAGAGTATTCATCTTAATTTATTGGCCTAGTTTAAAAAAAAAAAAAAATAAGGCACAGGAATGTTTGAGCTTGCTTGGTAAAAGAGAGAGAAAAAGTTTCTTCACAAATGAAAATTGAATCTACTTCACTGTTGAGAGAGTTACGTGGCAATGTTTACAGCATAATTGAAAAATGAAGCAGCATCAGCAGGCTAGATTTTTGATACAACAAGACCTGAATGAAGCCTTAGGCATGACCTATGTGAAAACACGACCTCATAACTTCAGATGATGAGTGGTCTCAGAAAGGACCTGCAGGATTGCAATGTTTTGCCAAAGATATGACAACATCAGGAATTTGAGTGGCATCAGGAGAATGGTCAGGGGGAGGAAAACCAGGTAGCAAATGGATGTAAAATTYGTGGGGCAGCCTGGCCCTTCCTCGGCGAAGGCGTGATGTAGCCCGGCTCACGCGTGGCAGGCTGCCTCGGCGCCCAGGCGCTGGGGCGGCAGCGGACGGTCGGTTCAATCCTCTTTTCCGCCTCGAGCAGAGTATGTGAGCCTTGTTCACAGGCAGCCTCTCTGGGTGCGGGCAGAGCACCTTCACTCTCAAACCCCGGGATTTTATAGCTTGTTGAAGAACCACCTGAGAAATCATCACGCATCATCAGGCTGCCAACGCTCTGTGCATTAGCAGGGTGCAAAGCGTAGCTTGCAGTAGGTACAGGGCTCGTCTTATGTGTGCCRGATGAGACCTGTCCCGGAGAGTATTTTATCGAGAGCATATGATGGGACTGATAGTGTCATTGTGCTGTTTACAAAAAGTATCTTCCATCAAGAGCCTTTGGTAACTGGCTCCTTGTGCCTTTTCCTTAGCAGGTCGCAGGTCACTATTTAAATCTCTGAGAAACTTAAACTGAAATAATAAACTTAGTGTCTGGATAGTTTTATTCTTTAAAACCCATAATTAAGCTGTCCATTTAAAATGAATAGTTTGCCTGTAGATCTGTTTCATGACTCACTAGTATATAATTTTAATGCGGAATAGCTTCTTTGCAGGGAATTCAGCCTGTCGCTGGATGTTTAAATTTTCAGTGTCTGTTGCCATGGCAACGGGAATTGACTCTGGTACCCACTGTGTTCAACATAAATTAACTTAAAGTCATAGCATTTTGAAACATTTGATTCTCTCGAAAAATCTTGCCTTTCCTCAAATTTATTGCAGCGTAAAATAGCTGCACTTGAAATACCATTAAAAGTGCATTGATTCTCAGCTAATGATTAGTTTTACTTGCAGAATTCAATAGATTGGACATAATAAATAATGCATGCAAAGAAACTTGTTCCTGGATTTCTTGTGGAACTATACTCTCCAAAGAGTATAGCTGGTACCTCTTAACCATTCTTTGCGTTGAACTCCTGTGCTTTCAGACTCCAGTTGYGGTGTTTTTAAATCTCCATATTAGTGTCACTAAGTGAAGTGTTAGTATTCCTGATTTCCTCAAATTTCCTGGTACTTTTTGTGGTATTGTGGTGCTTCCATAAAAACTTGTCTAACATCTTATTTTATAGTATTGATCTTCATGAAAGGAGCTTTAAAATACAGCTGCATAGATATTTTGAAGGGAAGGAGTAGAGTGCTTCATGGGTGAGATCCCTCGGGATTCACCTTGTTCTGAAGAGGATTAAGAAGAGAGATTAAATGCATGTGCTGAGAGAGGGAAGATGGTTTCAGCGGGCATAACAAAGTTAATTTTTCTCTGAATATTTTTGTAAAGTGCAGTCAATCACAGCCTGATCTAGCATTTCTCGTCTTTCTCTACACAAAAAGAAAAGCTTATGACGCATGGCTGTTGTCTAGGGTTGCTTCGTGCTGGAGATTGCCGATGACTGTATTTTGCAAAACAAACCCTATTGACATTTAAAAAAATTCCTTGGTTTAACCTTCCTCAGTCTGGCAGCTCATACAGACTTTATTCCTTACAGTTTCTAAGGTACAGTACACTTCTCGCATGACCATGGCTCAAATAGTCCTTTGAAAGAACTACATTTCAATTTTATGTTGTTGAAAAGATTATTTAATGATTTTATTATGCATGTGAATAAAATGTGATCCTTTTTGCAAATGCAGCCATCTTAAAAAATAACGTTTTGAAACAAGTGAAGTTTTTTTCTAGGCAATCAAAGCCTTATTGTTTATGGTTTAATCTGGAAATCTTAAAAAGAAATCCCAGTTTAATACGAACAAACTTCTCCTAGTGTTCTGCACAGCAAAACATTTTCAAATGCAATAAACAACGTTTTCCAGATTCTGTTTCACCTCTGCAGAGAAAGCACTGTTTAATGTTTAGGGCTTTAAAAATTACTGCTGAAATTCAGATGCTAATGCCTGTTAATCTTCCAAGCAGCTCCATTTCCTCATGAGTGTTCTGCCACTCATTACGTTAAATCTTCCGTAAGGGGCTTTGGAGGAGAAGGGCTCAGGTCGCTCTTTCTGCCTGTCACCCGTGCAACAAGTAGAGTTGCAGAAATGACTTCACTTCGTAGACTGGTGGATACGAACTCGCAGAGAAATGGGATTGTCTCGGTCCCAAACTACCGYGAGGGCTTTTCTTCCCAGCTCAGTAAGCAGCAGGAAGGTCACCGGGAACCTGCTGTGTCATACGGGTGCATCCTTACACAAACGTCAACTTACGTGTCACGTCAGTAATGTCCTGCGTAGTACAGGACTTCATTTTCGAGGTCACTGCAGACAGCTGATTGCTCAGTGGATAAACTCATATTTGTTGGTTCCTTCCTTTCTTTGAAGAGAGAACCAATTTTTGAGTATTATCAGCTAAGTCCTGCAGCAGGCATCGACAGATTCCCTTAAACCGTCACATAAGACAGTCTCTTATGCTTGCGCTACCTTAATTTCAATTAGTTAATTAATTTTAATATATTAATTTTAAACTATTTGTCCGGTTTACGAGCTTTCAGTTGATTTTTCCAAGATATTTTCGTAAAGCTAACCACTAATCTTAAATTTTCTCCCTGCATTACAAGTGAATATGCAGAGGACGTGCCTCTCTCTAACACAGGTGGTTGGCAATACTGAAATACGCCTGTCTTTTCAGCTCTGAGTTGACTAAAATAATTACCAATACTACCAAAGATTATTTTTGACAGCATTGAATAACTTCACATAACTCCTGCCAAATAGTGAGTAGCTTATTAGATAGCTTAGTTTCACCAAGGAGGTGGTAAAACAAATTAATAATAAAACTTGTTACCTGTTTGGGAATTCATACCACATGCCTCCAAGAGGACTTTTGCTAGGATTTCTTTCCATAAATGGAGAGCAGAGTCCAAGTCTCCTCCAGRAATGTGTGATGCTCTCCCTTTGAACATACACTAGATTCACTTTTTGAAACGATTGGCAAAACTTTGTTATTTCTGTGGGAAACCATATTACAYATGCACACCCAGCTGCTTGCAGCTAAAACAGGTAAAAGAAATCCAGCTTCTAAAGAAAATGCCTTAACTTTCGCTTCTTTGGAAGCTAAGATGTGCTGAAGTGTAGATCAGGGTGTTCCTGCATCTGGGTCCACAGACTTTAGMGAGGTTTGTGCTATATATATATGTATTTTTTTTAAGAGAATACAAAACAACCCTGTAATGCATGCTGAYAAATCTTGATGATTTAGCTTTAGCTCAGGATTACTCATTTTTTTTGGTTCATATTCCTAGTTTCTATCATAGTCACTGAGAATGTTTTAGTTTTAATTCCTACCCAATATTGCTTTCTTCTGGTATGTACAGCRTATCAGCTTAAGCAGACAGGACAGTCCAAACTCAGAAGTGAGACAGTCCATTTATTTGCAGCAAATGAAGTAGTGTGCCTGCCAGCTTCTGTAATATTTCCTTGAGAAATTCTTGCAAATTGTGTCAGTTTTCGCATTGATATATTTTTTTTTCATGTTTGCTGATCATTATTTGGTCAGGTGGCAAAGGTCRTAATAAATTCTCTTTAATCCTGAAGTGTATTTTGTTCCCAAGAGTCTGTGAATGTTCAGAGAACTAATAAGATTTGCCACTTGCTCTGTGCTTTGACTTTTCATGGAAAGAAAAAAAAAAGTGTCATCTTGGATTTAGTACGCGTTTCCCCCGTTAGGTTGTCTGGCGCGGTTACAGTTTTGTGAACAGTGCAGTCAAGAATGCATTTAATGCCTCAGTGAGTTGAATACTCTTAGGATAGTAGCCCGAGCTCTTTCAGACACGAATCAGAACAAGATTTTGATGATTTTGATCGTTTCAATGAAAATAAGAAAAGCCCCACCTAAAAATACGAAACCAAAAACGCATTTCAAAAGATCAGTGGCAGTGGCATCAGCAGACCTAGGGGCCTCGGCACCGCCTGTCCGTTTTAGAGTAGTCCGTGTGCTACGGTGGTTTCTGCGGATCCGCAAGGCTTAGTGCCCTGCGCGTCGCCCGTTGGCTCAGGGTCTTATYTGAACTTTTCCTCCCCTGCGCCATTAGCGTTTATTTCAGGGAAACAGATTTAATTTTCTTCGTTGCAG
This sequence comes from Rhea americana, assembly GCF_003343005.1. Taxonomy (NCBI): domain Eukaryota; kingdom Metazoa; phylum Chordata; class Aves; order Rheiformes; family Rheidae; genus Rhea; species Rhea americana. The sequence continues at coordinate 940,176 of NW_028185495.1, read as the reverse complement.
GGTTAATATTCCTCTGCTTTCTTTGAAGTCAGTAAACCTGATTTTCCCTTACAATGAGARCCTTCTGAGCTGCTCTGTTAACTTATTTCCATTTTAAAGGGCCTCTATACTGTYAGCGTGATGGAAAAGGTCATAGTGCAAGGGAAAATCAAGGCCAGTGAAGCTTCTAGACATCTTGTTTGCATCTCTCAAAGCATTTTGAATGCTATTAAAAACACTTTAAGCATTTTCAACTGAACAACATCCTTTAAAGAGCATTCAAGTTTATTTAACAGAAARATAATAAAATGCAGCTTTCCTCTTTATTAATGTTGCATATAAACTTCTGGCATTGGGAATAGCTTATGCAGTGAAAATGGGTAACAAAAGAAAATGTCTGGGTTTGTTTCATAAGAATAAGCTCTTACCCTTACAATTTTGATTGGAAAGTCTGCTAGGTTAAAGATATGACCCTGGGCCCACTAAAGACTGTGCAAAACTCGCATTGAATTCATACCTGGATTACAAGTGGATCTTCCAAAACAAGCTCGTTCTGCAAGGTTATATTTCCCAGAGAACTGTTCAGTTTAATTGGAAATGTCCAATGCAAAATGAGGTTATATCACTTTTAYTCAGAGATTGTTCCACAGTCTTGCAAAGCTTCCTGCCAGGAAATTTTTTCCAGTGCGACAGCTTATGTTTTCCTTACAGATGTGTTAAAATATTTAACTTTCAGACATTTTAAGGGAGTGTTTAATGCCAGGCTATTATCACTGACATTTAAAGAAAACACAAAATCTCAGGAAGATTTCTGAAGGAAGCYTAGGAGAGATGGATAGGCACTTAAATGCATGCTTCGAAACAAACCTTTTATTGGTAGGAATTAGGTCCAACAACCTTAAGCTTCTTTGGTTAGTCTAGTTGTTTGTATGCTCTGTTCTACAGCTGTAGAGCAGAGCTGCAAACAACCCTAGGAAAATGGCAAAAGCCTGTGTCAAATGAAAGCAGCCTTCAGCACGTCCTGAGGTCCAGGGTCAAAATCTATCGCTTCTGGTAGAAGAAGAAAAGCTCCTTTCTGCAACAAATAACATGGAGGAAATTTCTTTCCTGTGGGCATAGGCTGGTTAGCAGTAAACAATTGTCACTGTGATGCATCCATGTTCACTGATCTATCGCATTTTTTAAACCACCTGCTTTAGCACAAACARTTGAATGGAATGATATCCCACGGAAAAATGTCTGCTGCTTTGGAAACATTTGCCTCTCAGTGTTTGTGTTCAGGAACTGTCCTGGTTTCTTGGCTTACATCCAGAAACAAGAGACTGGTATTCTGGGACAGCATTACATGCCAGTGACGTGATCTCTTAATTAAAATATTGCGTGGATTCTAACGGTAAACACTGTGTCTGCCTTATTTTCAAGCTGAACTGCACGAATGACCCTGTAATTCAGAGTGGCAGCTTCTGCGCATCAGCTCTGCAATCTGCTCTCTCTTGACAGTTGTAATTCACTGTCACAGTGGATCCAATCCACGTTTTGCTGAAAGCAGTGGCAACTTCTATTGCCCTTTACAAGAAAGAGAACCAAATCCAACCTACAGTAACTGATTACTTAGTTCAAATAGAGTGATAATGTTTTGAACTCATTTGTCATTTTTGTATTAATTTTGATAATGTAGAGAACTTTGGCAGATCTATTGATCTTACTCACCTGGATGGAACAAAAATGTTGCATTCTTCCAATCATTTGATTAAGAGGATTACAGATAGCTTTTCTGTTTCTAGTGGGACTTTAAATATTGAGAATTATGTTCTTGTTATGTTAAACAAACCAGGTAACACAATGCTTATTACAGATTCACTGCTAAGGGAGATTGCAGGATTTAAATAACTGCATTAGTGCATTTGGTTTGACCGACCAACAAGTTAAAAAACAATCTTATTTGCAATATAAATTATCCCAATTGTTCTAAACCTAATGCTAGTCATACAAGGCTTCTCCAAGATCAGTGGAAAGCATTTTCCATCAGAAAAAAATYTACAGTCTTTAACACTGATTAACTTCAGAATAGCCCCACAGCAGAAGAGGTGTATTTTCTATTCAAAAAACAGGTATAAATGTGAGATATTAATATTCTTATCTTGCTCTTTCTCTGTTTCCCACTTAGGATCCCTTGTTACTTGCTGAAAGCAATGTAAACTCCAGTCATGGATGCCTTAGCTGTGTATCTCCCAAGATATAAACCACAGAGAAGTGCATTTGCTTACTCGTGCAGAGAGATTCTTGTAAGTACACTCACAGTAAATAAAGGTAATTCCATGTTGTCATTTAATATATAAGGCTGTCTAAAGACAGAAGATATGTGCATTAGTTCAAAAGAAAATGACACAGTTATGTTAGTCACAGGCATCAGAAGCCTCCTGAATCTCCTGCCAATCTCCTGGCATTTATTCTCTTCTCCTACTTCTCAGACTGAGCCTTTTGTTTYTCAGTAGATATCCAGAGTATCAGCTACAAATATTCTCTTTTTTGCAGTGCGAGCTAGTTCATCCTCTTATCCAGGATACCAAGTTTGAGGGGCTCTTCTGAGCTGCTATGCTGCAGAGAAATATCACCTGAGGCCTCTCCTGTGCTTAATCTGTAATACCCACTATAAGGGGAGGTATTRGATTTGAGAACTACAGCTTCCTCAAACTGGCACCAGCTTGTAGCAGCTGGTTTGGGGGAGATACTGTCCATGGGGTTAACTTGAGATCCAACAAAACCCTTTTATTCCCAGCATCAAAACAGCTTTTTAAAAATTATACCTGTAAATAATGTAAAYAATATCTAAAAGGTGGTATTTCTTGGTAATTCCTGTTTTTAACGTAAGTCACTGAAGAGCCCTCGGATGTTCAGTGTTAACAGTCCAAGTCTTATACTTCCTCTGTATTGCTTTTTTCCGTAATAAAGTGAGTAATAATTTCCCAGGTCATTTCTACAGTACAGATGAGAGTTTCTCCATCTCTGCTGTATCTTGGTCGGCTGAGTAAAGACAACACCTCTTAAGGATGGTCAGTTCCTGTGAACATTTTTCAGCAGTTCAGACAATACAATTGGAGAGTTATGTGGGGACAGTCCTGAGTCTCACGGCTTGGATACACTCTGAAATATCAATCTAGTTATTTGGACCAACTAAAATAGTCCCTGTTGTTCGGAGGCTCCTTTCACTTCTCCTTTCTTTGTTGGCATTTCCTTCTCCTTGACCTCTAGCAGTATCCTTGCTATTTCTTTTCTCATACTTAAATCAAGAGTTCAGCTTTCCTAATACACCCCTCAGAGCAKTGACCTTTGTGAGAGATGCTACTCCCAGAAGCTTTCCTCTGTAGCTATTGCTCCCAGTTTGCAAGACTTCAATAGGTGACAAGTGTTTAAAGTGAACATGTATGTCTAGCCTGGGGCCTGGCAGAAGGAATCCACATTTTTTCAGGAAAACCACAGCTTTTCCAGGAAGAACAGGAGGCACAAATTTCTTGAATACAAAATTCAGAGTCCAAATACTTTCCTTTGCTGCTTCAGGAAATCTGGAGCTGAATTCAAACTCTGTAGTTGAAGCCACTTCACAAAAACTTTGGTGAACTTGCTGCAGAGCAGGATGTTTTAAAAATATCTTCTCTCATTGAGTTTTGCTTGGATGTTTAACCGTATCCAGTTACATATTCTGCAGGGCAGAACTGATAACTGGATCAATGACAGCTTTTAACTTCAGGATTCCTGGTGCTTGTACTCTTAGAACCAGTTTATATACAGAACTCTCAGATTAGTTTCTTTAATTGGTCTTTGTTTTCATAGCCAATAAGTTATATTTAGGATTTATTTTGAGAACCTTTGCATTTATTAAAGCACACACACGCACAATCCTCCCCTTTTAATTAATTTTGCAAACCAGKGGACCACAAAAAAACCTTTAAATGAGTCTCTAGCCAGTGAAAACTAATTGATGCCATCTTGTGGTGAGTAAAGAAAATAAAAAATAATCAAGCTATGCTCTTTGACACATTCCGCACAGTTGTTCACTAAATAGTCCCTCTTTCTCCTACCTGTTCTCTACCTCTTCCCTGACACTCTTCCCTTACAGTTCAAAGTCTACCTCAGCTCTGAAGAGACACTGATACACCTGAAAAAAATCAAAACAGTAAYTTAAGCTATCTTCAGAAAAAGAATAATCTACAATATCTAATACAATCAGATTAAAATAGGAAATACAGAGCAGTTAGATAAGTTTATAGCTTGAGCTATATCTTACTTCTTGACATATGTAAGTGAAAAAACAAAATTACAGAAAGATTCTGTTTGGCATAGGCATCACTTCAGTATCACAAAGCTTGGCAAAGAGGCACATAGTAGATTTTCATTTGAAATATTTGTCTTTGAGACAAACTGGAAGTTCGAGTGCTCTTTGGCACACCTCCTATTTCAAACCAGAAGGAGAGGGAGAATTTTTTCTTGGAATATTTCATGTCATTTTTGCCATCCCAGCTGTGACGCTGTTTCATCACTGCAATTTGCAGCTCTCCCTAAACACCACCATAACCTGAATTGGAAACAGTTATACAATGTAATTATATCTACCATACGTCTATTTTAGAGTTCTGGTGTGCTTCTCAGGCATCCTGAAGTGGAGGTAACACCCCTTTGGGTCATGATACTGTCAAACTATCTTCCTGATATTTTTCATTGTGTATCGTRTTAGTGATGTTCTTGTAAGGAGGTAACTGTTAGAATAACAAATATACAGTAGAAAAATGCATTTTCCCTTTAAGGGTAAGCTGCGATTCTAAAAGACTCAGAAATCTCATGAAGACCTTTATCTTTGGCTAGGTTATATTTTCCATAGTAAAAGCTGTGAGAGAATATCATAGGGATGATTAGAAATGAAATAGTTGCAAGAAAAGTTCTCACAACGAAAATATACAGAAAGCCTGGAGGCAGGTTTATGTCCCCTCTTCGGTTATCCATTCAAGTCTCTCTAAGCTTGTCTCTTTGTCTTCCATCCAGTTCCACTATCAAATCCTCCCCCAGCTGCCTCCCCTTTAAAAATGTGCCCTGTTAYACCAAAGTAGTAGGAAAGACAAACTCTACACTCTTTCTTTTATAAGCTCTGATGGGGGTGTCATGAGATGGGGGTAATACATAATCACTTGACTCGTGTAAATGTGTTTCTGATGCCAGCAGCTCCCCAAAGAAAATCAATGGCAAGGCCTTCCTTTGGTCCTGGGTATATGAGGAGGCACTTTTATATTCCYTGCCCTCTTCCAAGCTCAGCATGCTTTAGCACTCTCTTGTGAGGATCTGTAAGGCACAAGGCTTCTCCTCTCTAACTCTGTAGACCATTCTGTCTCAGCRAGAATCACTGTTCCTGTTGGTTTACACTTTCTGTAAAGACACACAAGTGGCACAGCATGAATCTGTGATCTGAAACGGTGTGCAACACATAATAGCTAATTGGAAAAATATTTCAGACCTCTGTGTGCACTGAAGTGCACACTGTAAATGCATCCTAAATAGTTGATTATGTGCCTGAGAATGTCAATACACAATTTTCTAATCAGATCTCTGCACCTGAAAACATACTGTGTAACAGGAAAAATATCCCATTCTGCTTCCAAAAATTTTCAAGTAGATTCTTACAGAGCCTTAGGTTGCAGAAGCTGCTTACTGTCTGATCATCCAGGGTTCTTTCTGTTCCTAGCATATGAAATTCCTGTTCCTATTTTACCCCTTATTCTCCTTATCTTAACTATGTAGATGGAAATCGAACAAGAAAACGTAATGGCTGGTGTATCTGTATAGCTAYGCTATGTTTATTATGGAGAAAGACAAGAAGATATTTGTGGCAGCTGATGTTTCAAGGTCATGATCAAAGATTCAGCYGTATGGAATAGTTTTGCTTTCCTTTCTCTATGCTGAAAGGAAGAGTGCCTTTGAAGTGGCTGAAACTAACGGTGAAATGAGATTTAGTTTAGCAAGCTTCTAGGATGAAAAAAATATGAGTGACTGTGAAAATGCCAGGATGATTTGTTCTGAAAGTTTCTCACTGAAACCCTTTGATTTTTCATTTCAAACAGCATTTTAAATGTAAAAATAATCAACATTTCACAGAGTCATAGTGGAGGTACTTTGAGATGTCACCTGATCTAACTCTATACCCTAATTCATGTTAAACTATAGCTTCATCTTATCTAGCTACTGTTTGTTTAGCCTGATCCTAAGGACCTCCAGTTATGGAAATGATACAGCCAGCCAGCTAAGTCTGTTCCAGTTYCTTACAATCCACATTGTTAACCTATTTATCCCAATGTTTAACCTTGATTCTTCCCTGTAGCAATTTAAACCCTTTATTTCATGCCCTRTTCAGCTTGGACATGTAGAAGAGGTGTTTCCTTCCTTTTTGCAATAGCCTTTACAGCCTTCCTCTTCCTACAACTGTGAAAGCTTCCCGTGCAGGAAAGCTTTCTCCCATGCTTTCTAGGCCTTTGAACATCTTTGTGGCTTTTACTGATCTATATCTCCTTTGAAGCGTGGTGCCAAAATGACCTGTTGATGCCCAGATACCTTACTCCTGGTGTACAGAGCCAAAAGATTATTTCTTGTTCCCAAAGATCCTGCTTTTTTGTCCTGAACCTGTGTTCTTTCTTCTCCACGGTATGGCACTATTCATATGGTCACATTCATGTTGCAAACCACTATGAACTCAGATCCTTTTCGAAGGAACTCTTGCACAAGCAGTTGTTTCTCAGCCTGTGTATTTGTGCAACTGCTTATTTCAGCCTACAGATAGACATGTAAATTTGAAGTTACAGGTTTTGTTGTTGGTTTTGGAATTGCATCCTATTATTTTCAGATCATTTCTTCAGTTTATCAAGATTGTTTTGAATTATACAGTTCCTCTGCACACTTCTAGCATCACATCTGGATATGATGTCATGTGTAGTTTTAATCACATTCTCTATAAATAGAAAAAAGCACAAAATATTTTCAGAACATTTAAGTAACCTGGAAGTGCTACATTTTCTTTGAGGACGAACATTTTCTCCCCATTTTTCCTGGTGCTGAAAAATAAACCCTTTATCTAAAGCAGCCTCCATATACATATTTACAAAACTTCCTTCCTGACTTTTATTTGTACTCGCAACTGAAACTTCTTTGTTAGCAAGAACAAGCAGGCACTCTCTAACAACTCCTTAGCCTCACAAAATTGTGTCTTCCTTGCACTGCAGGAAGCTTTTGCTTTACTAATTCTGAAGATCTTTGAACGTGTTCCATGTGAGCTGACCAGTGTACTGTAAAGGAGACAGACGATCCAGGAGTCTTCTTGGGTACAAATTGAACACTTGCAAGAGACTTGTTTCGTTATTTCCTCATATTTGCTATGACAGGATTCAGAGTTGCAAAATCCACCACCCACCTCACATGCCATGAGTCAGTAGTCTATAATCACTTTCAGCTGTATTTTGTAGGGTGGGCGTTGTTTTTTCAATACAAGCATGTGACACAGCCTTAGTTACAGAGAYTGCTCTTGAATTTGGCTTTTCATTCAAAAACTTGGATTAAGCAAAACTCTGTCACTGCTGTTTAGTTAGGTGGCATCATTCTTGCTCATCTCTTATAACTGCGTTGCGGTGGAGAGCAGCTAGGCTGCACAGCTGGATGGGGGTATTTTTGGTGCGCTGCTTCCTTTCCCGGCCGGTCTCCTCATTCATTGTTTTGTCAATGCGGCACAGACTACAAAGCCTGTTGGGTATGTTGAAATGCTTCTAAAAAGGAAATACCTTGCAGCAGCATGTAAATAAATAAAACATTTCTTTCATGTTACACAGAACTTGCAGTGAAGTCRGCTGGAATTGGCTCAGTGTCCATGAGCCTAAAAAAACATTCCTGTTTCTGACTGTGTACCTATTTATACACGTATGCGTGAGTATAAGCATGTGCTCTATACTTTTAGTATATGTATGTGCATAAAGAAATACATGTCAAATATGCCATTTTGGTGTAAAAGCTGATGGAAATAGAACATAATTTCTTTGATACCTGTTTTATAAAGTAATGAAAATGATAACAAAATACACCTTTAAACTTTTCTTCACTTGTTTCTGTATTTCCAAATTGCATCTAGGAAGAGCTAAAAGCTTGCTTACTTCGTAGCTAATTTTTGTCTATTTCTGAAATATTCAATCAGAAGCTCAATAAGTAGAATTTCGTTTCTATATATACACATTATTGCTAGGTAGAGGATTGCAGAGAGCCCGTGGAAACATCTGCTTATCCTGGCAGTATGAATCATCGCGCAGAAATGCAGAATTCCAGCAGATCCCCATCTTCCTCTCTGTAATGAACACACGACGTATGTTTGGCGATAGAGCTTTCAAAGGCAGATCAGTGACAAGCATGCTTGTATAAAGAWACGTTTCACGTCATACTCGCTGATTGCTGGAGCGTTTTCACGATATGCCATGATTCATTGTAAAGAACAACAGTTAAAGTTTGACTCCATTTGGCCTCACAGGCCACAGGATAAGAAGAGGGAACTCTAACAAGAAAAGCAATTAGAAAGTGGAACAGCCTACATGAAAGGCTGCTTGCTTTTGCAGCCCGTTCATATTTTTAAATGAAAAGAAATGCATATATTGTCTGAGGAAGTACAGACAAAGCAGTTAAGAGAAAGCATGCCTCACTGAAGTACTGCCRTAACAGTTCGTGTCCTTAAAAAGGATCGGTGGTTTCAGAGCTCGTTCTGTCATATAGCAATGTTTTCTTCTACAATTGCTCCCCACTTTTTTTTTCTAAGAAAAAGACAAYGATCAGACATTCAGCACCACAGACCAGGAACAAATAAATTATTGCAATATTCAAACTTGATAATTTCATAGTCAATAAAATTATATACCACATAACATGAATTTTGTAGGTAGTATTCATTTATGCTCAACTAAGGAAATGTAATACAGCTTCTCTGTATAGTCTTCATCTAGAAGAAATTTTCTCAGAGGAAATGTGAAAAATCTAACCTCTGCTAAAATTCTTCTAGCTTATAGGCATGGGATGAACCTTTACATTTTACGAAAGGAAATCGATGGACATAGCTTGTATTAATCCTGTTTTAGCAAAGCTGATGTTTAGRCCCTATATAGGAAAAATAAAATTTAAAATTGCGAATTTCCTCCATGAACAAAAATCATCTCAGGACATTCTAAAGGCGTTATTGAAGAACCCCCGCCAAAGAAAACAAAAAATGGTAGAATAAGGCTGTGGCTCACTCACGTAATTCAGGAAATGTTCCAAAACAATAGCATTGTCTCCTGTGAGATACCCTCCGCGGAGGAGAAGCTGACGTTGGCTCTGTTACTGCAAACAGTGAGACTTCGTGACGCAAGTCATTTCGCTCTCTTGGGAACCACGAGTTGTATAGGAAAAATTCTCAGAAATTTTCCAACCACATTCCTTTCTATCTTTCTAACTTTGCAAATGCTGTCTGTATTCAAAAGTTTACACAGCAGGTAAAATCCTTTCATGTCGCTCTCTGCCCACGCAGGACTTTGTGTGAAAAGATTAGGCAACTTGAAGCTAGCAGAGGGCCTGAAACAAACTTTCTTGCTAGCTTAAAAACGTGCTAAACACAGAATGCTGGAATAGTTATTATGGTTATTATCAAATGTGAAGACAATGCCTTTGTATGTGTTAATAACTCGCATGTACTGTAGTCTATAATATAAAATAAATAATAATAAAACATCAAATCAACATAGAATGTGCAATATAAGGGATCATTTGAGTACAGAAAGGTAAAAAGCCAATGAGTTAAATTAAAAAAATTTACCATTTACATTTTAATCTAATTTTTCTACTTTGAAGTATACAAACAGACCTGACATTCATAATAGCAAAAGGAAAAATAAACAATTCCGAAGAGAAACAACTTCCCATTAAAGTCTGTAATGAATTGAGGACTAGCTAAACCCTTCTGTCAAAACTCTCCCAACAGAAATCTGAAGCTGCGATTAAACCTTTTTTGTTGTACTAAATATCCATTTTGCTAGAATGATCATACATTTTGGTCTAAAATGCAACTTTCCATGGGGTTTTTCTTTCCCTCAGCAAATCTGGAAAAAGTTTTGCCTAAATATTTGTACTCACAAAAGCCCAAGTTTAGAAGTTCAGTTTACCACAGGTTAAGCAATGAGGAAGGATTAACTGCTAAAATCAATCCCAGAAATCTAAWGTGATCAGTTCTTTTTTACTTGGAAAACATGTCTTGAGGATATTCTGATTCTTGACAAATTGATCTCCATTTAAACAGCATTAAGGAATCACTCCAGCTTTTCAGTTCTCTTGACTGGGAAAAATGTTCATATTAGTATTCTTTTAAAAGAAGCGACCCTGGCTGTGGTTCAGATTATCAGATAGCAAATAGTAAGTCAGTGGTATCTGTGGGACACTTTTCTCTTCCCACTTCAAAAATCATGAACTGTTGAAGCCTTCTATTTGCATGAACTAACTAATGCAAAAGGAACAGCAGAATTAGTCTGTGTGTGTGTGTGTGTGTATATATATCTTATATATACTATATATGTATATATAAAATATATGTATATATGTATATGCGTATATATAAAATATATAAATACAAAATCAGATTCTGCACTTTTTACTACCGTTCTAAAACTGTGAAAGCTGTGCTTTAAATAGTCATTCCTTTATTCATCAAGCAATTGTTATGGAAAGACAGGCAGAATTCTTTTCTCTCTTAGGTCAGACTGTTCCAGCATTCTGTTTTTAGCATGTTACCTACGTTCTTTATGCACTTCGTCAATTTTTGTATTGGGACTGAAAAAGTAGGTGCAGATTGTCTTGTAATCTTCATGTACTGATTACAAAATGTTCTCATATCTCACATCCTATTTTTTTTTAAGTCAGAAGCAATACATCCTAATTTTTTTATTTAAGTTAGAAGCATCWGCCCTAGATATTTACATAAGTTTAAAAAACATTTACGCTCTTTTTGTTTCCTAGTGGCTTGGTTCCCAGAGGAACAGCAATGACATGTGACTTCACCATTAATGTAGCCATGTCTGCCWAGTGATTGAATTACTTGGTATCAAAAGACAAAACAAAACAGATTTGTCAGAATTTTTTTCCTTTATACCACTACATACATAAAATCTGTCTTGTGTTTACCTTAATCAACAACATGTTAAGGACCATATTAAGGAGGAATTTCAGGCAGATTCAGCTGATTTTATAAAGTCCAAGATTGCTGTTGAAAACAGTGGAAGCAAGARCATTCTTTTGTATGTGGAGTCCTAAACACTAAGATCTTGTTTTAGAAATATCTACAAATAGTTTGTGTATCATATACTTCTTAAGTACTTCAGTTTTAAAGTCAACGTTGTATTTTGTTGTAATCAACATGCAGAAAGTTTGAGGATATGCTGAGCAATCCCTTTCTTTCTAAAAAGGATAGTGCCATAGATTCTTAATAAAATTTATACGTTGCTTGAATTACTGGAAGTGAAAGAAAACGGACTGGGTGATAATAYGGATGAGACCAAATAAATACAGAGAAAAAGGCAAAAGCAGAACTCCAGTTTGGTGGAGAAGAGAAGGAAACTCAAGCAGAGTTATTCAAATAATGGTAACAGTCTGACTGACAGGTCAAAAATGATCTCAGCAACGACACTTCATACGGGTTGCAGTCAATGGAGGTACGAAGGTGTGAAAGGATAACAGACGAATTACCAGGCCTTTCACTATGAAGCTGTGAAGAGCAGTGAAAATGACAGTGTCACCTGYAGCCTGCCATGAGAGAAGGAGAGAAGATTTTGGACGAAACATGGGGTATTCATTTTTGTCACACTACGTAAAACTGCTGGTAACACGCACAGGAGGAAGTGTAAGGGAGACAAAATGCAGGACTGCAGTGTTGTTTCTTAGTCCTGGGCTGAAATAGTTCTAACCACAACCAGTCTGGCATTACATCTCTTAAGGTTTCCTTTTATCTGAAAATTAACTTGTCCTACAGGACACTAAATTGCTTCAGTTCTAATCCCACTAACAGCAAAAAGCAGCAGTTCGTGATGTCAAGAAAGCTGCCTCAATGAACCATTGCTTAGCCTTACATTAACACCTTCTACTTTTTCTGTTAAAAGTCTCAAGAAAAATTAACAGCTGGGTGGAAGATTTCAGATTGTGAAATGTGGGAAACTTTTATAACTTCTACTATTTACTTCAGTTTCTCTGTTTTCATCTTTTTCCTCAATTGCTACTGAAATCACTGAGGATAGAAATCCTAATTATAAATAGTAACTCCATTTTACCATGGGTTTCTACCTGTACAAATACCAACGTAGAAAAGTAAGGTTTCTCTGGTTGCTAGGCTGTCCAAAGTCAGCCATCCGGTCTCACTGCTGCCTCGGGATTTTAATTCTTATACAATTATGAATGATGGGAAATGGAGGAGAGAGAGCTGCACTGGCAGAACTGAATTTCTCTCCCGTTCAGGTAAGTGATCCATGTGAAGGTGCTGGTGGTCCCACATCTCAGGCAAAGATGGTAAGACAGACCCCAAAGRTGGAGCAGGCATGGCCATCAGATCGTTCTGCTGCTGCAATCGTGTTCTTTAAAACGCTTTAAGTAATCGTTAGTGCCGTTCGTCACTCCTTGCAAGGAGCTACGTGTTGCTACACCTTACCCCAGGTGTCTGGGCCCTGTGGGCACCCCCAGCCCTCACGGCGCTGCCCCCCATCCCGGCGGCCTCCTGCCCAGCCCAGGGTGTGCGTCCCTGCCCCAGGACGCCGCAGCAGTGCCCGGCGCCGGCCCCGGCCCCGCCGTCGCCCTGGGGCTCACGCCGAGCCCGACGTGCGGGCGACCGCCGTGCCCGTGGCGGTGCCGGCGCCGGGGCTGGCGCCTGACACCGGGACCCGGTACTGCCGGCGGGGCGCGGGGGGTGGGACAGTTTCCCCAGCACTACTGGGCACAAAATCGAGCCTGAAGGAAAGCTTCAAAAGCAATAGGAGGGGAAATGTTTTTTTTCCTCTCTCTCTCTCTCTCTCTCTCTCTTTTTTTAACTGCTACATTTTGTTTTATTAAACTAATGCGGGGTCAAACACAGTTCCCGCGCCCTTTTGCTTCCGTGCAGTTCTGGCATTGCTATGTGCTGCGCGGTGCCGTTTCCGCGGAATTTGAACCCGCTCTTAGCAGAACCTGCCAGCCGATTAATCACTTTTTCTGTGCAACAGCAAAACACACCGCACTACTGGCAACAGATCTCTCGATAATTGAAATAGTGACGATCATGAACACAAACGTATTGTTACAACTGTACCRTTCGTACCAAACTTTCTAGAAGTTTCCTGTGGAGGCAGAGGCAAAAGGGTAGGTGTTTTAATAAATAAATTGTGTAGAGGAGAAAATTGCTGCTGAGCTCTGTGTAATACCTGCCTGGGAACTTCCAAAGTGGACCAAGAGCTTCCCCAGAGCTGATGTTTCTCTTAGATTCTGCTAGGTAAAAATAATGCCCAAGGCACACTAGGAAACACGCACACGGACTCTAAAGGCTGTGCTTTACCATCTCCTGAGACATTATTTCAGAAACTTAGCCAAACTCAAACTTCCAGGTGTGTTTTCAGAACCTTTTCTTCCTGCTACCGATGCCAAATTCTTGGTAATGCCAGTAAAGTCTGCCCGTGGTGTCTGAACTCGGTCAAAATATTGGGAGGTTAAATTCAGTAACAAGTGACTAGCACTCAGTTTACTAATAAACATACAAAACACAAATAAATACATTCTAAAGCAATACATCAAGTACATAAATTATGCATCTATACTATGTTTCCTCCACATTGAATGAGAGCCAGTTTATTGCCTGTCTTGATGACACCGTGTGCCAGTGTCAGCTGATACGAGTGAAGATAGTGCCATTGAGATACTCCATTCACTCTAGCTTTACTACGGTTTAGTGCTTTTAAATCTTCAGGTAATTATTTTAACTGGACACCAACCTAATAACTTATTTCTAAAACAACCTTCCAAGCAGCGGAGCTGAAATTATGGTATTTACTTYCTCCACTTCTGGCTGCCATCCAAGTAGGATCTTGTGAAATTGCCCTGGCTAAGCTGGAAGAAATCTACCCGGCCTCACCTCTAGTTTCAAGCCAACTGAAACCCAAGGAGATTTCTGAGAACAGGCAGGGAATGTTGAAATAGGAGAAAATGACTTCCTTGTGGCTAGAAAATTTAACTGAGTCAAATCCAATGTAAAGGAAAAAATGAAGTTAAAGGCAGCACTATTCATCGTCTGGGAAAGATGATAGCATGCACTGTCCGTTAAAAACAAAAGCACAGAAAAAATCTGTTGAAGGTTTACAGCATGGGCGATGACTGTTTTTTAGTGTTAGTAAACAAAAAATATTTTTATTAAGTAAGAAAGCAATGTATGTTTTCTACAATGTCTTAYTAACTTTATAGTTTATACACATTTATAAAGAGACTCCAATACAAACAGCACAATCAATGTTTCTGGTAGTGTTAGCAAGTGTTAACAAGATCTAACTCAAAGCTCTTCTGCAGCAAAAAGCCAAAATGTACGGAGCCAGAAAACTGGCAGAGCTGAGGTGGAAAGCCTTGAAGACTCAATCCTCTTGGCACTGAGAGGGCTGCACGCAAGGTGGCAGGTCCGCCGCTGATGAGAGGGACTGGTGCCACCTCTGATATCTCAGCTGCTGCGCCGGCAGAAGCAACAGCAGCGAGCCTGCCTTTTGAGGGCTTTGCATTGGTCAGGGGCCCTGGCTGTTTTCCCACCACAAGCAGTTTGCTAACTAATTCTTCTTTTCCTGTGTCTGGAGACTGGCTCAGTTAACATACAAAGCTTTATATATTTATTGTGGCTTCAGAGATTAGGAAAAAGATTCTGCCAAACTCTGGAAGAAGAAATGTGAGATGGGAGAAGCTAGAAATTGAGAAATGGAAGAGATGTTAGGGAACGTCCCTGACAGCCTACCTCCCCAACTGTCCTTGGCTGATTTCTTACTGGCCTATGCTTTTCTTAGAAGGGCAATGCAATGACAGCTACAGAATCAATCTCTCCTTTTCCAGGCCTGCCTGCACAAACACRGCTTTTGAAACATTCATGAAGCGCTTGTACAGTCCCTGCAATAGATTATTTCCAGTAATAGCCCATGCCAGGGTGAACAAATGGGCTACTTTAGTGCATATAAATGACTTCAAAATAAATTGCAGCAGGGGTCACAAGGAGTTTCATAGATTTTTCTCTGTGTTTCCAATAGCAAATCAGAAAATTGCCCTGTTCTGGAGCTGTCAATGGGACTGGACACTTCTATTCTCCTCCAGCATGAGTTCTGTCATAAAGGTACAGCTAGCCCTAACAACAAAGTACTGCCAGAGAAGACAAAGCTAGAAAGCTGGAAGAGAAATTTCTGTCTTGCTAATGAGTTCCTTTATGTTTAATCACCCTCTCCCAAAGGCATTGGAGGACTAAGTACCTGCTATTGTATGTTGAACACTAYGAATAGTGGAATTCTGTGGGTATTCTGTTACTTGAGAGGTTTCGATCACACTATTGATTCTATGGTGTGACATAATTCCAGAAATAGTGTCTTAAAAATTGACACTTTTACAGTCAGTTGAACCATACATCTATAAAAGAAAGCTTTGGTAATAAGGAAAGATACTATTATGAAGCAAAATGTAAGATAAGATTGATTTTTATGTAGGCATCCAATTACGAAACATTATTATAAAGCATTACTGTAATACAGAAAATCAGTGTCTATCAGATCCTGAGGCAGGTGCCTTGAATGTTTGGCCRTTGTACAGATGACCACTTTAAATCTTCTGTGCTTTAGCACTTATCCATTTCTCAACTGTATTTTCTCATTTTATACAGGTAAGTATCAAAGCTGAAAAAGAATAAATTTCATCCCTTTATATCCAAATAAAATTCAGKTGCTATGTTGATGATAATGCAATATGCAATTCTACCCTCAGTTAYATCATTACAGATATATAAATCTGTTCACATCTTTAGCATGATACACTCCTTTTCTTTGCACTGAACCAATGGTATATTCTATTACCTTTTAGAGTAGTTTCTGGATGTGTTTTAACACAAGTTCAATACCAAATTGCCAGCTGATCAATGAGAAAATAGCCAAACTCCTGGTCTTCCCACATAGGCTTGATATACAACAGCAAGCTCAGGCTGCTCTTTGGCCTGTACCTCAGAAACAGACCTCCAAGTCTGCTCTGTCACTGCTGTAGCATAGTACAATACCACAGATGAAAAATCTCTCCTTGTTCGCCATCCCTTCTGGATGTTGCAAGTTTTATGAAGTTGTGGTAAGGTTATCTTTCACTAAGAAGGCTAGTTTCTCCTGTTCATCACATCACTCACATTTCTGGGGCATGGGCAAACTCTTACCACACYGTTGCTGGTTTATAGGGCAATTGCTTCACAGTTAACTGGACTACAGATACTGATCTAAGTCCTATAGAATCATAGCGTGGGCTAAACCTGATGCCTTTGYCTATGCTGAAATCACAGGCCAGTGGCCACTGCTATAACTAAATTCATTATTTACCTTTATCCATTCATATTTATCCATCCAGCATTCTTAGRCCTTAAAAAGCTAAGAACTAAATGTAAATTGATAGATTGCTGAAAGATATTTTATGCATGGAACTCCTTTCTCCTTTTTGTAAGAACTTGTATTTTTGCTTTTATTCTTGAAAACAGAAATACAAAAGAAAAATACAGATCATGAAGCATTTGTTTTGCAAATGAAATCAATATTCTCCTATACATATATTAATAACAGAAATCCTGTGGTTTAAATCAACTAAAGTGGCTAATCAAGAGCTGGCTTGCAAATAGATGAAGACCAAAGCAGTAGCAGCAATTTAGATATCTTAATGTACCAAAGTTTGTGAGTATAAATCTAAACAAATAATACAGAAATAAAACAATTCTCTCAAAATCTGGTTTGACATCAGCACACAGAAAGTGGAGAGGATAACAAACTCTCCAAGAGGTTTATTTTTTTTTCTTTTTCTCTTCTTAGAAGCCTGCATATTTTGAGTCTTGCCCTGAGCTTCTAAGTATTGGGAAGGTCAGATAAAATTCCAGTTAACATTTGTACACCTGAGACCTCATGGGGTCCCTACCCTCTCTCACAATCTGTGTTTCTTTTGTTCTTTTATTTTATTTGAGTGTCATTTTTGTAGCAGCCCTCCTGTCTCAAATACCCAGACAGCTGTGTTTTTGAAAACAGGAACATAGAATATTCTCTGTCTGTTTTCTATTTAGAGTGATATAAAATTGGCATTATGAATTAGTTAATACTATCTTGCTTTCTTATTTTCACATAGTGAGCTAATTCCTCAGTCACATCACCACACAGATATTTTACAAATATCAAGGGACATTTTCCCTCTATGTCCTGTGAAAAAGTATATTTCCTAAACAGGTTCACCTACCTTTGTGGAAGAACATTGCAAAATCATCAAAAGTTTGTACATTCTTGATGGTGAATATACGTTGTATATTCACACAAGTGCTCCCATTAAGGCCAAGGAGATTATTAGAGTAGATGAAGTACTTGAAATGGGTATAGTGAAAGAAGAAAAATACTTGCTCAGTAATAGTCCCAGGATTTCATTCTGATTATATTCTTACTTGAATATAATCTTTTGAAACAAGTCCAGCCAGTGGGATACTTACTTTTGATGTATTTGAGAATCAGCATTTGTAATTCTACCCTAAAAATCTTCCTGAAAAATCTTTTTCCCTTCCTTCTGGGCCATTTTATGCTCTTTTCTGGTGGTGACTCATTTCAACCTGTATTTCAAGGGCATAGTTATATTATACTCTGCTTTTCCTATTCTTTCGAATGCTCTTCCCAGAAATTGCTACATTAAACTACATGCATAGTTCCCCAAGAGAACAGATTTATTTCAACAGAATTTGATTTAAAATTCTTTCCTTGTGAAAAGTTAGACAACTGTTCAGTGAAAAATGGGTGGTGTCACACTGGTTCCAAGTATCAGCTGGGGCACGTGTTAGCATAATTTTTTGTAATTGTGCCAGTTAATATTAATYGCAAAATTAATGGGATTGTGGCAAGGACAAGTTAAGATCGCAGAAGGAGATTTGCCAGCAAACTCCCCTTGTGATGTGTTGTCTTTATAAAGCAGTTTGAGCTGTTACATTTAAAAAAGTTCAGCTTTTTTCCTTTCTACTGAAGTTGCGATATTTATTTCTTGGATTACACRGCAATCTTTGTTTATTTAGAATCCTTTCCATTCTGTTTAATTCCTTCACAAATTTTCCCTTGGATGACTGACACTCCTCCAAAGAGAACATACTCTAAGTGGAATCAGTTTGTCACCTTCTCCTTGGTTGAAGTCTAGTAATTTGAAATGTTCTTAAAGTCAGAGTGAATTTTGACACCTGCTTAAAACTACTGCACCTGCACGAGTGTGAGTTACACATTTAGAACAACTGGAAGACTATCTAGTGTTGAACTAAGATAGTTAATAGCTTATAATTTATGGTAAGAATAATAGGRTATAGAAATGAATATTATTAAAAAATTGTTCTCACCATCCCCATAACTAACTAATGGTCATTTCCACCTATGTAATGGTGCGAAATGGAACAAGAAAAGCACACTATAGTAACTAAATAAAAAAAAAAAACGGTGGGAGGGAGAAGAAGATCTGGTGCTATTTAATGCATTGTACTCCAAGAAAATTTGAGCAATATTTGTAATATGAGTTATTTCTTAATCACATCTGTTAGGGCCCTGACTGTATCAACAAACTCTGCAATCTCTTTCCCCCACCCTGTCTCCTACGGGTTTGGCTGCCRGTGCTCATGGCCCGGCCTGGCACAGTGCCCCTGTGGGAAGCAGCTGTGTGAGTGGGAGCTGCAAGAAGTCTCGTCAGGGGCTGTCCCTGCTTCCCCGGGAGCTACAGCAAGCTCTGGGCCTGCTGGCCATCCCTGGCAGCAGTTGCTGCTCCATGCTGTCCTCACTGCGGCAGCTGGGGCTGTGCTGAGAGAGGCCTTACCCTGCCACGCTTTCACCTCCATCTCCTGCCTCACATTTGCTTGCAGAGGAGCAAAAGCTGCAGCTCCCTGACAAGATCAGTCAWGAATCTATGTCCACCATGCAGATGAGCTGAACACCACTGTATCTCTTCCATCACTAAGCTTAGGCTACTGCTCACTTTCTTGTCACCTGTAAMAGCCTCTATCATCTTTGCTATTCTTTTTCTTGTGTCATATTACAAAAGTCAGCTTATCATGTGTTTCCAAGGCTAAATAGAAAATACTAGGAATGTTCTCAGAATTTTAAGATACTTGGAGTTGTTCCTGAGGACCGTCATTTCTTTTGATGAGGCCCCATAAGATACCTTAGATGTCAGGGCCCGGAAGACACTGATGGGTCTCAATGGCCCTGAACATGAGGCCTCACATGAGGCCTCCCCCACACCCTTGCCTGTGGGCTCAGGGGCTCCATTTAAGCTCAGCGCTGAACCTCCACTCCCTCCCTGAACTAGGCTGTAGCAGTGTTAGTATCTAGCTCAGCCACACTTGGTTAAACCTGACTGCAACCTCTGGCTAGTGGGATGGACCCTGGCTGATGAGGCCCTTGCCCTGCTGGCCATGTTATCGCCCTCAGCTCCCCTGTTCCTTGGGGAGAAGCCAGCTCTTGCTGCTCCCTGACCTTAGATCCAGAGTCAGGCCATCTGGCCACTGAAAGCTACCTCTTAGTCTGCTATAGTGTCTTTGGCTCCTTTAAGATTTCCTGCTAAGCGGGASCTCTATGGTTTGTGCTTCCTCTGGCCTTCTTGAGGTTTCCCAACAAACTAGTGCTGATGTCTCCACTTGCACAATGCAGACTTTTTTTGATAGGGGAATCTGAGTACACCAGAAACAGTCTAACTCCCACTTATTGAGAGGTATTGACCAGTAGTAGATAGGTTCATCGATTGTCTTGTTTTCCTGAATCTCTCCTTTATAGTATTCATTTTTTTAATCACGTGGAAAAATCCAAAGGTGAAAGAATGTAATAGCCTTATAGCCCAGTACACATGGCTGCCATTGCTTGTGACCGGCCTCAGGCTTCGTGTTAAGCTAATGGCATGGGCCTCAAGACTTACCAGGTTTTGCAGGAACTTCTCTTGGCCTGCCTGGAGAGTTGTTTCACTTGTAAGAACAATTATCTAATGATGGGGTAACACTTACTTACCTTACTGTAGCTTTGTATAATTGTGAGGCGTAGCACCTATTGTTATATGTAATTTTGTAGCTAATACATAGTAATGACAAGTGGTTATTCTGTGTAGTGAACTTCCTATGACCCTAGAATAAAATGCAGTGTGGAAGTGTAAAGACCTAAGATGATAGCAGAGTCCTTGAAAATGCAGACATAGRATGATTCTGGAGGTCCCAGGACTATAAACAACTCACCAGTGATCAATCACTGGTTGTCAGAGGAATGCAGCCTTGGAAGCTAAAACCAGTTTTCAGAGTAACAAAGAGTATAGTGGGAACAAGTAACAATCATATGCAAAATACACCTTTCCTAATAAATTCAGGTGTAATGTGGACTTACAGACCAATGAAGAAGCAGTAAGTTCTGGAGCATGTTAGGAAACATAATAAATGACTGCTGGTGGATTCTAGTGTGAAGAAGAAGAAACTATCAACATTAGTAACTCCTCCTGGCAAGGGACTTGGGATGCTAATGGCTTGCTATACTTCTTCCCCTCTACTCCAAACTGAAGTCATCGACCTTAGGGCCCAGAAGATCGGAGGAAGGGTGAGTGCAACACCAGAGAAAGGGGCAGATGCTAGATGTTTGTGCATATGTCATTCTAACTATACATATACAATTTAAACTATAAATTGTAATTGGACTAACAATAATTCTTTGATCAGATTGGTAAGGCTTTAATTAGGTTAATCAAAAGTGCTTGGCTTTGCATATACAGGATGTTCCTTTTGCATGCAACAAGATTTTGATCTTAAATTACTGGGAACAAGTTGCAAGCAACCTACCTTGTAACTTGGATACAACAATTTGGTAACACTATGAAGTGCCTGGCTCAACCTTGCACTGACACCTATCAGAATCTGCCCACCCATTGCTGATGGTGACACWTCTTTCTCCATGCTCTCTTGTTGCATTTAATGATTTACTGATGGCTGAAAATGCTTTTGATCCCATTTCATCTTATCTCTCTCCTGTCATCCTGGTTTGGTTGTGGGAGAGATTTAATTTTCTAGTCAATTCTGTTCCTCTGGAAGACCAAAATAATAATAATGCAGAGTTCTTTTTCAGTCATAATGCTGAATGCAGCTCTTCCTTTCTGCAAGGCTTACTTAACATCATCTATTATAGTTATTGATAACTTAGTGGACGATGTTAAAACATGAATGTAATTTAGTGAAAGTCTATCATTTTGGCTTATTTCTGTTTCCCAGAGCTTTAGTTTCCCTATAAGGGTCATCTTCARTAAAGCAGATAAGACCATGGTATTTGAGTCACCTGTCCCAAAACATAAATCTTTTTCTTCCACTACATTAAAAAATCCAAACAAAGTTCTAATAAAAAGCTAAACTATAAATGAAACTTTGTTAAAAACTGTTAGATACAATCCCAGAGTCAAATGTTCAAAACCAGAATTGTATTATTAAGGTTGCTCATGAAACTTTCTCCTGAATGATTCCTATCTAGCTGGGTGATTTTATATATTAATGAAAATGTAACTTATATTATTGTGTTCTTGATCATCTAATATGATCATTTTCTTTATAACATCTCCTTAAAAATAAATTACTGGTTAAGAGCAGCATTTCCTTTCCAGTCAAATAAATCATTAAATCATTAAATAATTTTGCAAAAAAATCCTGTTGTGGCTTAATTAAGCATTTTGATAAGCACTAACATATGAAGATTCTTTTTTTTTCCTGACATCTACTATAAGCACCCTGTAAATTAAATCTACTTCATCAACATGATGTTCAAAGGGATGCTGGAGGAGGAAATTTTGTTAATTTTCAGCTAAAATAATTTAAACTCCAATGTTTAAAAAAGTTTGTTTTCATTCTCTCTCTCTCTCTCTCTCTCTYTYTTTTTTTTTTGGTAATTACAATATTTAATTTTTACAGGAGCTTTTTAAAGTTGATATCAGTATTTTGTTATTTTTTGGAGGTTAAGAGAAATATAAAAGACCATCATCACAGAAAAGTTTCATTTGTAGATCCTTGCGTATCAATACATGACAACTTATTAAAGCTTAATTGGCCAACAGATTATTATTTTGATAGAGACACTCCAGTGATTTTAACAACCTCATAATTTTAACACACAACTTCTCCATTCTGTAATATAYATATTAAGACTTCCCAGCTTTTATATTTCACACACATAATTACCATGACTAAGCACACTAACAAGAAAAGCTGTACAAGAACCATTCATAGTAACCTTCTTTCTGGCTAGGAGGATAATAGTGAATGAAGTCAGACTTAAGCAACCTAAACAAACAGAAGTTTTATATATATTTAGAAGGTGGGAAAATTCTTCAAAAACCCCAGACAAGTTAAGAAKTGGCATCAATAAAAATGCGGTCAGAGTTGTGTAATTTCCACTTTTACAATTGGTGGTAAAAATTACTCAGAAAAGCTTAAGAGAGTTTAGTGAAACATTTGATCTGTGAATGCAGTTTTAGTTGGAATCAGAAGTAACGTAGTTTAAGAAACTTACAAACATTATAGCAATAAATTCAGTTTTAGTAATTTTAGGGTTTTTTTTTTCATTTAATAACCACCTATCTAAACAGAAATATTTTGCTGATTCTGAGTATTGGTTTTGTACTCTATGGCTATATCTTACAGAACTGCTACAGAAACTATCATATAATCTCAATAACTTGAATTGTACAGGAAGTCTTATTGTTTTGATCTGTCTCCCAAAACGCAGCTGACTTTCTAAAACTGGAAACATCATTTGCTCAGAAAAAGATTTGAGATTCTTGAGAAAATTCAGTTATCTCTGCTGCCAGCTTTTAAGATGCAAGACTTCAAGTGTTGCAGTGGGACCACCCAAATCCAAGGATAATATGACTTAGTTACCCATTTTTGCAGAGTTTGACTATGCAGACTGTACAGCTTTAGTTATTGACTGGAACACTTTTTCTGGTTGTCTGTAGGATAGCAGAAAGTATCTTTCTATACATGTTTCTTTTAGGGATTTTTTTWAAGCTAAAATAAAGAGAGACTTGATAGAATTATTTTCTGGAAGCATATACATCGCAATGTTCCCTGTTAGTAGAGGCAATATTTATGGCAATTAAAACTGTAACACAAGAGAATTGTACCATACCACCTAAAAAAGATATATTTTTCTGCTGCTGAAATGTTTTCTGTAATAAAGATCTGAGGGTGATGCCAGTGAAGCTCATTGAACACTGAGATAATGTTCATTTTCACCTGAAGTATCAACATTATTGATGGATTAAATTCATCGTTGAAAAACCAATGCTACCCAAAAGCTGTTGCTACCAAACTAAGACTACTATTTTAAGAGAGAAAGTTTGTGGATTTACCCGCTCCTGCTCTGTATATGCAGAACTTGGAGTGACTTTACATCATAAATCATCTAAACCATTACTAACTGCCTGCCACTAGAGGTCATGAGGCTGATCAAATTTCATTTGTTCTTGTTCAAACTAGGAACCAGGCAGAAATGAAACAAAAGAAACTGTACAATTTTAGGAAACACTGCAACTAGTGTTTCTGAAAAGAAATTAAATACTTCTTCTCTGTCTACCTACTCATTATATTCCAATACGAGAAAACAGTTGGTGGAACTCATTACGTGAAAAATCAATGCCTCTGGTAAGGGATTTTGTCACATTTTCACTGAATATGTCTATAGGTCAGAGAGAACATGAAGGAGCTCACAGAAAAGAAGCAAGGTGTGGTTAGCAGTAAAAGATTACAAACTGGAGATAAACAGTAGCTGCCCTGAGTTTTCACATTGAGGCACATTCATCAGGCAGTCTAACAAATTTTGCTAGTGCCCTCACTAAGTATGGTGTGGGAATAAAGAGAKGAATTCATTTTTAGGATACCACTATAACCTATTTTATAATCACTAACTATGTAAACATACCTATAAAGGTTGATGTGTATACTTGAATATGTATTTTTACAGGATAGGTTGTTCTTCACAAAGATGAAAAGGGCACAGAAGCAAGAATAGAGGATCCACTAGTAATGTGTTAAGAGTAACCATCCATGAAAAGTTCCCCTTTGCCATGTGTTCTAAACAGGGAAAAGTTTGATGATGATGATGCTTTGGGCTGACACTGCAATCAGAATTAGACATAAGACAGATTAAGGCCTACATTACCTTAATGAATATAGCTATAAGACTCCAAACTGCCAGCTCTACCAGGTTAATGCTGTGTTGGTAGCAGCACATGACTCTGCTGAGATATGCAATGTAATTTAGAGATACCTTGAGCTCATTCAGATCCCACAGCAGAGGAGTATACAGATGTACATTTTTGTTCACTTCCAGAAGAATAAATGTATTCAAGAAAAAACAAAAATGGACCATTTTTGCATAAATAACTAGAAAACTCTACACAGACAATCCAAGTGCCAATTTGGCATTGTTTCCACAGCAAATACATAATCAGAGACTTAAATGGAATTAAGACTTTACTGAAAATATGAAGCAATGGAAACAGTCAAGAAAAAGAATAACCAATGTATTGAATTCTTTCTACTGCAAGCCCAGTAGGCAGGCTAATTTCTGCTCTATTATGACTCTGCATGCTAACATACCTTAATCTACACACCCCTTCAAAACTGGGGAAATATATTTGGAAGAGGTGATAATTGATTTTTAAATACTGCAAAACAGAAAGAAAAAACAGGCTGATTCTTGTATCAGAAATCTTAGAGTGATCCAAAGTTTCTCTCCATGGAGCAAGGACAAGAGGAAAAGCAGAAGCAAAAGAAAATTTTCATTAAAAAAGGAAGCACTTCCTTGTTTTTGACTATTTGCTTTGTGTGAATTCCAACCCAGACTAAATACTGAAAATGATGTGAAGAGAGCTACCATAGCAAAGATAAGATAATCCACAGGGGAGAAGAAAATTATTCAGAATGCCAAAGTACCAAAGATAAAGCTGTRGAAGAATTTGACATCTCAAACACTCAGCAAACACTGAAAAGCTGTTTGGAAATGTCTTGTAAAAATCCAGTGTAATCTAGTCTATATCTTACTTTATAGCTGGTAGATGCAATGGGAATATTGAACTGACAAAACACAGTGCCATGTTTCTGGGAGGTAATCTTTATACAAGGTGAGAGTGAGTGTGTGCACCACTTGGCTTTTAAGTGAGAGAGGAATGTTACAGAGTGTACTCACTCAGCCTGGCAGTTTTTTTGACAGATAGATAGGTTTTCCTCTCCTCTCCTTAGCCCCTGAGTTCTTCATAATAATCGCTAACACAATATAGCTTTATTTTTTTTAATTTCTCCACCTGTCCTTATTTGTAATCGCATACTTATTACTGCCAATTTGCATTATCTACCAACTATTGATCTGCTTTATGATTTTGAGATGCTCGAAAATAATTCTTTGTTCAGTTTGGGGGTTTTTGAAAGTCAAGAAATCTTTTAAATATGCATCTTTTGCCTTATCTGATCTAACATGCAACCATTTTCCCAGTTCTGGGAATGCCAGTTCTCACACTTTTTAAAAGGCACTTATTTTCTTAAGCAATTCCACAAACCATATCTAGCGATACTCTGGTGTGTTTATATTTKATCAGCCATGGATATATACCACGATGCCATGTAACAGGAGAATTCCAAGGACTTTCTGAGACTGCAGAAATCCTAAATTGTCAAATGCAAGACCTTGAAGTAAGAAGGGAAATTTTACAGATTATAATCCTTCCATAAATTTAGCAAATTCCTTCTTTAAAATGTTTGTTTGCAGCTCTCCAAGGTATTTCAGTATCATTTTTTACAATATTCTTCCAAGTTCACCATCAGTTTTCTYCTAGCATGTTAGAATTATATTCTGCTTGCGTCTCACAGAAACTTTGGATCAGAGAAAGACCTCCTAGAGGAATAATTCGAGTCTCATTATTCTGGTCATAAATTGACCAAGCTCCATCTAAAGAGCTGTAGAATTCAGTAGATCCATTAGAAAGTTGTTCCAAAACTCCACTCCTTTGAAGATCAAAAGCCTTCTGACTTCTAGGGAAAAAATAAATATGATCAGCTTGCTCATTTGTGCTGAAATTTCCTGTTGCCTTTGTCCTCCTTTTCCTTATAGAAGTTTATAATTTCATGGAGAACAACTATATTCCTTTCAGCCTTCATTTTGTTAGACTAAGCAAGGCTGCTTCTTTTATTATTGGAAAACAAACTTTTCTAGGAATCTTTCTGCACTTTTTCTCATTTAAAAGTGATTTCTGGGAAGCTGAAGTCCCCAGAAGTATAGTGTGTTGCAGGTAACACCTTATAGAGCAGCTTTGGTGAGTCTCCACTACCTGGAATGGCAATATACACATTGTAGCAGGGTATCTGCCTTTTCCAGTAGTGACCTCCCTCTAGTGCAACAGATTATGCACTTTATAGTCTATTACTACGCCAGCATTTTTATTTCCATACTCCAGATACCTCTGTAGAAAGTAGTTGTGCATTGCCATTTTCACGTGGGTTGCATATCCAGTCTTGAACATCAGGAATTTAAACTTCCCTAGTTTTAAATAATTTATATAATAATAACAGTTTATTTAACTTGGTTAGATCTACTGAATTTCTCTACAATCACTTGTTGAGGAACAACAGGATCACTCTAGACAATGTAACTAGTGCCAATATCCTTCCTTTTTTATTCCCTTCTCTGTATCTCCCTATCCCTCTGTCTTTCTCTGGAAACCTCCTTTAAAGCCTTCCACTCTACTAGCACAGCCAAAATCTTCCAGGAGCGTTTATTCCTGTTTAGTTCTCCAGATCACTCAGACTAGGCCACAATACTATCCCCCACCCGCCTCCCCCCAGATTTCTTACAAATGTTGAGGAAACACTGAACCAACAGCACACGGCCCTCGGGCTGCGGGGCCGGGGGAGCAGAGGGGTGCCCGGCTGGGAGGGGGCGGGGCCGCCCCAACCGCCATGGAACCCCGCGGCCCCAACGTTCCGCCCCGCCCCGCCCCGCCTTCCCCCGGCAGCGCCGCCATTTGTACACACACACACACACACACACACGTATATACACGCGTGTCTTTCTCCTTTTGCAGAAGCTTTTTGGTCCTCTCTTAGGGGGGTTGTGATTGGTTCTTTCTTCTGCTTCCTCAGCGGCGGTTTCCACACTACTGGTGAATACTTGGCCATCTCTGCTTCGCTCTGAAGGGCCYGCGAAGAAATCACGGTTGGGAATTCGGAAGGATGCGCTGGCTTTCCTTGTAAAGCTTTCATGTCATTAGTGACATCTGCTGTTTCGGTTTCATTTCGCTTGTGTCTAAAATGTTTTGGAGTTTTGAAAGGGGAGGCACTCTCCCGGACACATTGGTACTGACCTAAGACTAACTTGAGTGGTGATAGTTAATCGATCCCTGAAGTACTTGGCAGTTGGTTTTGCGTATGCTGCTAAGAAATGAAAACAAACTGTGTGAAAACAAGCTTGGTACTTCCTTGTACACTTGACAAACTCTCAGGGTTGATGCTTGCAACAGAGTAACTTTTTCAATGACTGGAAGCTCCAGGGCGGAAACTCTCTGTGATATAGCAGAGGGATAGTATTTGCTAAGGATGATGTTTGCAAATGTCTGGGGGATTTTTTTGCTTAGAGATGTGTTTCCACATCCAAGAGGCTCTTGTGCCAGCTCACTTGCCTAATGTGGGGAAGTCCGCTATCTAAAATAACACCAGTTTTACTTTTTCCAAGAATTACAGAGGAAATTTTGAAGTGCTTGGTTTCGGGGAAAACCCGTTCACGTGGGCTTTTTTCAGGCACTTGTTCTTTTTTCCGAAGCGAGACTTGTCAGGAACCACGGCGGTGCCTCCTTTGCCGCTGCGGTGAGCCTGCTGGCCGCGGCTCCCCGATGACCTTCAGCCGCCGCGGCTCCCCCTGAGCCGCCGTGCTGGGAGCGCCGCCGGCTCCTCCGCTGCCCGCCCGCGGCGTGTCGTTCCGCAGGTCAAACGCACCGACGCGCTCCCCGCCGTCACACGCTGGGAGGTTAAAGAAGAACTCGATCCTGACTCCTGAACTTGAAACAAAGCCCGGCCCGCCCCGGGCCGAGCTCCCCAGCGCCGTGACGGACCCCTTCCCCCAGGCGGCGGGCGGCGGCCCCGCGGCGCTCGGCAGGGGGCGACC
>NW_028185495.1:693706-911605 GCF_003343005.1 Rhea americana | reverse complement strand
AGCGCTGCGCCCGGTGCTGCTTCCAGCAGGTGCCGAGCGGCGGTCTCGTTGCGCCATGAAGGGTGGCGGCATCGAGAACCCGGTGTTTGAGCCCCCCAGCCCCGACCTCGGCCGCCAGCGCGGGGCGAGCGCGGCCGGCGCCGCGCAGCCGCCGCCGGGGGCCGAGGAGGGGCCCTGCGGCTGGGGCCGCTGCGCCCCTAAGGCTCTGCAGCTCTGCAACAACCCCGAGGGCTACCTGGCCGCCTACAGCCTCCTGGCCATCTTCCAAGGCAAGCTTCCCGCGGAGAAGGCGCCCCTCTCGGGGCCGGGCCGAGCCGGGAGGGGAGGAGCGGGCGGGAGCAGCAGCGGTCCGCAGAGCCGGGAGCCTGCGGGCTGGCGGGCGCCGCGGCCGCGGGGTGAAGTTAGCGCCTCGCCGGGGGAGGCGGGAGCGCTGGTGCCCTAGGTGAGGAAGCTGTTCACACAGCGCTGGTCTCTGCGCGCCTCCGTGCTCGTCTGGTTTTTTCCTTYCTTTTTGAGCTCTTGATATGTCCATGGTCCTGTCAGCACTGTGTGTTTCATACCCTTGTCTGTGCTGCTTCCCAGTCGCTCACAGTGTGCTAATATTCCATACGTGCTTCATAGGTTGAAATGTATGTGCCAGAGAACAAAACATTTGTAATATAAACTCATAGACACGAGTGTAGAGAGCCTAACATGTGCCATGTTTTCTGCCTTCCAACTTAAAAGGTAACTTGGTGAGGCTGGGTGAGAGTGAAGGTAATTAAGTTTGCTTTTAAGAATTTG
The DNA here is from genome assembly GCF_003343005.1 of Rhea americana. Lineage (NCBI taxonomy): Eukaryota > Metazoa > Chordata > Aves > Rheiformes > Rheidae > Rhea > Rhea americana. The sequence goes on along the minus strand of NW_028185495.1, from coordinate 910,822 downwards.
TGCTTTTGGTATGTGGATCTGAGTGCAACCATCCTTTTAATACTTAACTAACTACAAAATTGTCTGCTGAGTTAAGACTGAACAGTAAGTTGAAACAGTAGTTGGAGATGAAAAAYGTAAGCTTAGTTTGCTCTTGGTTTCTGCTGCTTAGCTTCAGATATTCCTATGTTTGTCTCCTGTAGCTAGATTCATTAGGGCCTTGGCTGGCCATAGATTTAGAAAAAAATAACGGGAGGAGGAAAGGGTTGCATTAGTGTATTAAGTGTACAAACTTGAGTTTTTCAAAGCTTACTTAGATTTTCATCCTTCAAACAGAGCTAGCTAATTAATGTTCAGAGATCTTCAACTGTATGGGACAAGCTAGAAAAGAAAGCTGCAATTCCTGAAAAGTGGTGAGGCTTTGAAGCTCTTTCTTGTTCCACATACAGTAGGAATAACAATGCTGTGAAGAGGGAGAAAATATAGAAAAAGATTTTATACTAAAATAGAAAGTAGCCTGTGCCTAAGTCACAGGGTATGGGTGATTGAGTTTCTGCGTGCCGCCAAACTGAGGTGATTGGGATGATCTTGGAGGAGCTGAGTTGGATGGCCTTCTTAAAAACCTGGAAGTGTCTCGTTACTGCTTCTATTGTTTAGAAAATATTTTTAAAAAATCAGGATCTTTAATGTGTATTTGCTGAAACTGAGTTCAATCTATTTAGAATCTGAACCTTTATTAGTACACAGGTTTGGGGTTTAAAAATAACCCAAGCATCTATACAGTTTTTGGGTAGAAGCTGTTGTTCCTTGCCTATATTTGAAAGGCCACACTACAGGTGGTAGGAACAGGGGGGGGACTGCTGTTGCAGTTATCTTACAGTAGCTCCAATTTATTTTCTTTAGCACAGGAAAAAGAAGTGGAAGAATTTAATACATAACTGACCTCAATGGCCACTGAGGTCTGCAAGACTTTGGATTATGCATTTATATTTCCTAGGTAAGGAATAGGGATAGGAAACAATGCTGTGAGTTTAAAAATGAAGAATCTTGGGTTATGTTGCACTAAACAAAGATTCTTGAGTATTTCTAGCTCTAACAAATATTGCTATATAATATTTATTAAAATATTGTTTGTGCTGATTGTCTACTTGGTTGAGTAATGATTTTAGTATCACTTAAATTTTATCTCTTAATGATACTATGGGCAGGTTCCCAACCATAAAAACGTTTTGTATTGTAAGAGTCTTTGCCTTCATAGAGTGCTATGGGTGTTCCTTCTGCAGCTCATCCAGGTCTTGGTTCTGTTACTAAAGCATAGATGTATGCCGGAGGCTTGTGTATCTAACATAATTCAGATTTAGCGCCTTAATGTAAGGAAGTTTCTGAGACTCTTTTGAAGGCTTGTGGCTGCTGCAGACCTTGTGGCCTTCTTGATGATGTGTTAAGTGGATTCTCTGAATCTCTTTTGGTTAATCATAAAGGAAATTTGGCACTGAAGACTCAAATTGTGACCCTTGAAACACGGGGAAACAAGAGTGGCTTGCACACCACAAATTTGGTGTCATATGTGAAACTTTGCAAAAATACTTAGGTCTTGCTGTTTCAGAGTCAAGGTAACCTAACAATATGCAAAAAATATGATTTTAAGTTATCTATTTCATTACCCTCCAAGTCATAGAAGCCATCACTGAAGAAAATAAAATGTCTGCACGATTTTCCACAATGCTATTGTACCTCTGTGAAAGGGTTTCTGACACTGAAGAACCATAAAGTATTCAGTAATATGGATTAGTATCTATATGTTGGTGTATGCATGCTAGACACTTTAAATCCTGAGTGAGTACAGTAGGTAGGTATTTCCAGTGGGCTAGTGCATGTGTGTGGATTTTACTTATATAAATGCACACACAGCTGTCTAAAGGAATGCATTCATTAGGTTACTGTTTAACTGCCCAGTGAAAGAGGCTATTGCTGTCATTAGCAGCTGATTTCCCTGTATTTCAACTACTCAGAAGGTCTGAAGTGAAACATAACTCTTCATTTCTGTCTGTTTCAAGTACAGGTGAAACCTGTATTTCTAGAATAGAAAACACTTCTTTGTGTAGAACATGGGAACATGGTTACATGACTAATACCTGATTCTGTACGGCACTTGAGTTGCATAAATGTATGATTGCATCTTGTAACACAGTAGTTTGGTGTGTTTGACTTCTAGCTACAGTAGGAAACAAGGTAACATTTATCTCAATATTTTGAATACAGGAAAGGCTGTTTATTCCTTATGTCAGTAACACTTTATTAAACAAAGCAACAAAACCTGGTTTTGAGATAAGTTATCAAGTTGTTTTGGCAATATATTTGTAAATGAATTGAGGAGTGTTGAAGATAATATTCTGGCTGAAAATCCTGGATAATGTTAATATTTTATAGCCAGATTAGGCTGGTTACCAGAGAGGCTCCTTTTTCAGCTGGGTGTCTGCAAATTGCTGTTCAAAAGCCACCATGCTTTAAAAACTCACAGCTGTTATTAAATGGATGAAGAAAAACTCATGTTCTTTAATATATTAGAGAAAGCTGGATTTTTTTTGACTTTCTAACATATGCTGTAGGGTGTTAATGTATTAGATGGGAATAGCTGGGACATAATTTCTGTAATAATATTAAATGTTGATGTTCTTGTAGGATATTTTTTTTTCCATAAAGTGTTAARATCAACCAGGTTCCATCTTTCCTGAAGAAACTCTAGTGATTGTTTACTAAATAGTGATGCTTGAAAAATTGTCCTGCCACTCATCACATGTAAATTTTTTACAAATGAAATCTAATTGTCTAATCAAATTGAATTTCAGTATTTTATGGCTTCTGGGATGTAAATCAAAGATGACGACAAAACTATGGGCAAAAGACGATGTCTTATAATTCTGTACTCGCCGAGTAGCTCACCTACTTCATATAAATGTTCTAAGGCCTTAGTAAATGTTCGAAGCATTATGCAAATGGGAAAAACTTGTTTGTTCATTCCTTCATGCCAGTATTGTTCTTTGTGGTGACTGCTCCTTTGCACCTTTGGCAACTTTATTTTATTTTGAATGGTGGCAATGGAAACATCTGAATACTTTTATTAGTCTGACCACCACATTTTTCATATGGGACTAAAAGGTGAAACTGCTATCCTAAATAAAAAAGGTGTGGTAGAGGCTTAGGAAGTGAACATATCGTAAGCTGCTTCCTTCTAGAAAGTTGAAGTGTTTACTCATGGTGGGGATTTCTCTGGTAAAAAGAAAATAGCTTCTTCACAGATTTGGAACAATATTATTTTGTAGAGCACTCTGAGCAGATTTGTTGAAGTTCGGTCTTGTCTTGTGTAGTTTCACTTCCGCAGACTGTAGTTCTGATTGTAAACTAACTGTAATCTATTGCTATCTCTAGTCATCTGTCCTTCTGCTGTCTGTCTTGGCATGATGGTATAGAATTTCTCTGCTTCAAAATGAATCTGAATTTTAGTGTTGGGAAATGTACTGAAAGGCCTGTGTCATGAGAGACAGTAATTTTCCTTGTATGGTTTGTATACTGATATCCCCATACATAGACAGATATGTATGTCCCTACTTGACAGGTCTGTCCTCCAGGATGAGTATATGACAGTCTTAATTATACCTGATAAGAAAATAAAATGTGTCCTGAAGGAAGCAAGTTTATGGTCGTCGAGACTTCACGAGTAGTTGAACTGATGGAGGTGAATTACTAAATAAGAAAATAAAGGAAGAATAAGCATTTCTTAAAATATTCCTGTGATAGTAATATGATAACATCAATTAAAAAAAAGTCTTTTTAAAGGGACCACTTTCTCTTATGTGGAATACATAGCTTTATGTCAAAATTCTAGGCAACTTCCTTAGGTGTCTTGCTACTGAATTTAGAGTTACATAGATAATAGTTTTCTTAATCTTACTAAATTTATTTTACCATTGATAAAAGAGGGTTGAAAAAACATAAATTTTCAGAATTTCATGGAACTATTCTAATCTAGCGTAAATGTTCTTTGAGGCATTTGTGAGGTTCCAGAATTCTTATTTACAACTGTGACCACAGGATTTCCTAATTCTTCTCTGTAGCTTGTATTTTATTACAGAAACAGTTTAATTAGACTATAATTAAGTTATTTAGGAGTATTATGAATTGTGGCTATTCATCACGCTTATAACAATCCTAGTTTGGGATTGTTAGCTACTTGGTGTCACACATTGAAGAAGAAAATGAGGCAGGATGAGATGCAAGGTAATAGCCAACACTTCTGTGAAAATGGCCAGAGTGTTTAAGTGTACACTGGAGACTACACAATTGATACCTACTTTGGGCTCTGTTTTTTGATGTTAATTTTTGAATCTACCTAAGTAGAGTAGCTTGTACAGGCCTTTCTTCCAGGTCCTGTCTGCTGCATCTGCATCAGAGGATCCTGAAGTTCTGTACAAACTTCTGCCAGTGAAAGTAAAGCACCTCAGTTGCTCTGATAGAGTTGAAAAGTATTCTAAAATAGCTTGTGCTTTTTTTGCTATTACAGGGAAGGATACCTGTTTAAAAGCCTTCTTGTGTTGTCTCTCTTCTTGATGGGTATTAAGTGGGGGAGGGAAGAATGACTACAGAATAACTATTAGAAAGCCATGTCTTCTTAAGTAACTTGCTTCAGTTTAGCTTGTGTTCACATGTTTACTGAAGTAATAGTCTTGACTAATTTCCTGTTAACTTACATAGTATCTTATGACACTGTAGTGCACTATGAGAAATTTGCTTCAAACTGAATCTGGAGCCTTAATATGTTAAGTGTTTGTGGCATGGTATTTTGCTAGCTTAGTACTTGATTGTTAAATGTTTAGTGTCTGCAAGAGAGAACAGAATTGGATAAATCCTGTGCAGTGTGGCTGGTTTAAGTTGGAACTGTATCAGTCCACTATATGCCTGGATTTTAAAGCTGATAAATCCATTAAAATGTATTGCTTTAAGTGTATTCATTTTAACTCTTCCGTCATACAATGATGAGTTTACTCTTGCATCTTTAACAAATTAAGTACCTAACTTGACTTTTTTTTTTCTGTTTTAGGTATTGTGGTAAATGGCCTGATTAACATCAGTATTTCTACAATTGAGAAGCGTTACGAGCTGAACAGTTCCCTCACTGGCTTGATCTCTGCAAGCTATGACATTGCTTTTTGTATATTGTCACTGTTTATATCTTTCTTTGGAGAAAGAGGGCACAAACCACGGTGGCTTGCTTTCTCAGCATTTATGCTAGGATTGGGCTCACTTATATTTTCCTTACCACACTTCAGTAGTGGAAAATATCACTATGGATCTAAACTTGAAGGTAAGGTTAATCTTATTTTGAAAACAAAACAAAACAAAAAAACTCTTTAACTAGTTGGGGCAACTCTGTTAACTTCGTACAACATAATTAACAATTATCTGTCTTAAAGGGGTAGTATCTCTAACATTGAAATCAGATGATTCTGTGAAATCTCTAAGATCAAAAGAGAGTCCTCCCTACATGCTGAACTCCTTTTCTGGAGGAAGAAAAAAAAATCGGTGTTGATATCAGCTCTTGTTCATGAGAAATATTTAAGTGAAATGCTCCTTTTTGCATTGATAAATGCAGTCAAAGTTCACTTTGAAAAAAGATCTGGCTTTTTTCTGTGTGTGTGTGAATAAGAATGCAGGTGAGGTCAATGATGTAGAATAAATGTTCAAGGAAAGTTGCTAGAATTACTGTGGCTTTTTGTTGAAATACTATTGCACACTAATTCTCAGGTTTGGGACTATTGTCTACTTTAAAGGCATATTGAATAATTCACTAACAAGCTTCATTAAGTTCCTCCAAAATGTTGATTAGTTTAAAGAAACCCACAGATTTCAAAGGGGAAACCAAAGATCTTGCTGATCTCCTCATAAAACAAGGCTTTACTAAATGGAATGTGCTTGATGCCAAATGCTTTCATCTCTGTTTAGTGGCACACCTCTAGGTACACATCCAGGTACCTCAAAAGTAGGATGGCTTAATCTTTCTGGAGCATGTTAATTGTTAGTGCAATGCTTAAGCAGGTTTATGCCTTCAGTGACTAAGCGTATTAGAGTGATCACTAAAACAATCAGTACCTATTAAGCAATCTGATGAAACGTTCTCAGTCTTCCAGTTGTTGGTGACTTACAAATAGGTTAGTTTTATTTCAAGTACTAATCACATAATACACTTTCATGTGCTGTCCAGATATGGACCATTAGTTAAATAAGCTATTGCTCCCCGTCTGCAAATGAGGATCTGAGGCAGAAGTTAATTGAACTTTCAACAGAATAAGGCCAGGAAAGATCTTCAGTGTTTGGAGGCTGTGAGCAGATGCTTACTGATTAAGTCACAGCAGAGAAACAGAAGCTTGCTCTCTCCTGACTGTATTATGGTCCCATTATTCTGCAATACCAGTTTCAATATGATGCTTCCAACCTTCACCACAGTGAAGATTCTTACCTGTTGTTGGTCTGTAAGTAAAGAAGTCTACACAAAGCCATTTAGTCAACAGAGCTGATTTTGGTTGGCATGTCATGTTCTTTCTGTGTGGGGTTTTTTGCTAGTTGTCTGACCCTGACTTCACAGAAGGAGTGGAAAGTGTAGTTAACTTTAAGCAGCTTGTTACACCCAAAGCTCATTGATAGTATATATTTATAATAGTTCTGGACAATTCTAATATCTCTTTAGCTGGTAGGAGTAAGGTTTTGACAGACATCAGGTTACTTGCATTAACATGCTGAATTCCTGTGCCCACATATATAATCAACATGTTTAACCGAGCTTTGTTATGGTAGCAAAATAAGTTGTTTTTCTAATTGGATTATAATGCAATTCTACAACAACCCGTAGTCAGATTTATGCTGTTTTAACATGAACAAGAAAAACACACATTGTATCCCTGGCACAGCTAGGTATGTAGTGCATAATGTCATATTCCACTACCCTTTTGAATATCTAAGAAAGATGCATGAAAGGTAGCTGTAGAGCTTTTACTTGAAACTTGAAATAGATGGTTTTGGTGAAAGAGTAGGTACATGAACTGTATCTGACTCTAAACGTAATGTCTCAGCTGACCAGATAGTGTTTGAGTAAAGTTACTACTGTAGAAGGGAAGCTGAACTGAATCCATAGAAAGATCTAATCAATGTTTGTAATTTTCTTTGTATAGAAACAAGATGCTGACAGTGTGAGGGTTCTGGGAGGGAGACAGGCAACTATTGCAGGTGATACCAAGCAAAACTGATGCTGGGGAAAGATCTCAATCTGTTCCTTTTATCAGTATTTGAGATGTCTCTGCCATTAAAGATGCTGTAGGATTTAATACCTTATTAGGGCTTATGGTCTGCAGACTTCTGAAATACAGCACCTGTGGAAAGCTTTAAATGGAACTCATGCTTTCTTCTCCTTGGCACTGTAGACTGACTGAATTCCTGATGATGTAGTTCTGACTGGTATAATTCAGATTTAAGGACTTAAGGTGATTGAAAATGAAAACTGTCAAAGAAAAATGACCACAACATGCCCTTGATAGTGCAGGGAATATGTGGACCAATGAAGACTCAAAGGTTTGTGTGTGCTATGCAATGGCACCTGTTAACAGACAAATCAATCACAGTACATGATCCTGTAGATTATCTGGTATAGCTATGATGTTGGTGGGGCATCCTACCTATGCATTTAGATGTAGAGTTTAATAGCACTTCACCAAAAAAAACTTGCTGCTTTTCTTTATCTGGGTGAGTAGTTGTTTATCAAGTTTTTAAATGTATTTGGAGTGAACTTTTCATTTGGAATAGCAGTTTATTTGGCAATCCTATTTTTATAGAGATCTACTTGGTGCTTTATACCAAAGCCCACCACCTTGTCTATTTTTTTAATGGTTCCTATTTGGTTACTTGTTATTTCTGTTCAGTTGTTAACTATGTGAATAAATATCTAATTAATACAGTGAGAGCTTCACTTGAAGCACAACTCTGAAATGTAGTTCTGAGCAATATTTAGTATAGATGCCACGTGAATCCTAATTTGGATTGCAAAATACATCTAGCCTCCAGTGTAAGACTTAGTCATCCTAGAACTTACTCTTGTGCCTTAAGATGTGTTTTTGAACCTAGTGTGCATGATACCCTACAAAATTTTTCATGGGACAGATTATAATAATACTCTAGAAATGAATTACTCTTTCTGGTGGAGTACCTAACCAGAGTAGCTAGCTCATGGACTACCGGTTTACATTTGTAAATAGCTGTAGCCACTGCAAGTGCTTAATGTTTTAGAGTTTAAACTCTCTGTAAAAGACTTCAGACTCAAATGTAACTTAGATGTAATCAGCTGTTTGTTATTATGACTTGTTTAGATAACTTGGGATGTTCAGACTCATACTGGACCAGGTTTCCCAGAGAAGTTGTGGAGTCTCCTTCCCTGGAGATCTTCAAGACCTGCCTGGATGCAACCCTGTCTAATATGCTCTAGGTGACCCTGCTGAGCAGGGAGGTTGGACTAGATGATCTTCAGAGGTCCCTTCCAACCTGACTGATTCTATGATTCTATGAGCTGGCTCTGTTATTTATAGTCTAAACAGGAGCTCCATCTAGTGGGTTCTGTAATAAAAGCATTCTGTATTTGACTTTTTTTTTTTGAGGGTAATATAGAGGACTAAACTGCAATAGGAGTGGTGAGTTATGTACTCTTATATTTCCATAAAAAAATCTTACTGAAACATGTTTTAATTTGTACAGGATGACCATTTGAGCAAATGTAAAATGTAGATCTTTACTTTGCACAACTTTATTGCGAGGATAATCAACTTATCAACTATGTTGATGCTTGTTTTTTTAAAAAAAAGGAATGCATACATGTATGTATATTGTAACTGGCCTTAGCTATTTGAGTTGAAATACATGTTGTGTCCTTTGAGGAAAGGAAGAATGGCTTGAGCATCTTTCTTCAGCTCTCTGTTCTGGAAACTGTGGCTATAGGGAAGTCATTCTGTATCTAAAAGTTCTTCTAGGAAGGACAATAATTGGTTCCTCCTTCTTTCTAGAAGATACTGAGGACAACTAAATTTAACTGGCATTTTGGTACTAATGGTGATATGTGAGCATCCCTTAAAATGGGGGGAGTAGGAAGGCATGATATAAGCCTCAAATTTGACTGTTTCCTGTCCTGCACAGTAGTGTCTGCTTACTGTTGGTTTTGCTCCCTGAAGAGACTATCTGACTAGTCAGATAACTTACAGTGCTGCTGTTCTCTATTCTGCTTGGTGTATTTCTCAATTCAGATGTTCTACTACTACAGAACATCTGCCTTAAGAATTTTTGGTCTTTATTCAGTGTGCTCATTGAAGTCTTTCAAAGAGACTTTCCCATTCAAGACTTAAAGGGCAGATAGATCTTGATGTCTAAAAGGGAATAAAACCAGCTGTTCTTGTTTCTCACAACCCTTCTCATCCCCCCAAATCCCACTGACTGTAGGTTTAGTGCAGTTAAAACTACTCTTAATCTGCCTTACTTCTAACTAATGTTACTGCTAAAGCATCTCAGTTGGCTACAGCTTGGCTTGGATGTTGCATTAGATCTTTGGAAACATTTTAGCCTTTACGTAACTTGGATTCAGGTGGGTATATCAAAACATGAAAGAAGGCTTATAATGATTTATTTCGTTGGGTGGTATTGCAATACGAGTAGTTTTTCTGCTCTTCAAAATATGTCTTAACTTTGAGAAAGGAAAACGTGTTTATGGAGAAAAGGCAGTAAAAAGATGGTAAGTCAGCTAAAAACTTTTTCCATAGCTTGGTTTATCTGAATTTAGGCTCTTCTGGTCATGTGAAAGCCAGTACCCTCTCTCCACAGTTCTTATGACTACAGCAAACAGGCTTGTGGAACTAATCCAGGTTAAACTTAACCTGGGTCACTTTCCCAATCTAACTGTTCAAAACCTTGAGCTGACAGAAGAGGGGGTGATACTGATAGCTGAGTTTGCGGGAGTAAACTATCATTTGATGGCAGTTTTGGTTGATGCTGGCTTAAACTCAGTTTCACTATTACCTTATTCTCTTTACTTCTAAAATATTTCTTGAAATGGACTGTATGGTATATGATACCACTCTGCAGATGCATGTATATTGAATTTTCTTTAAGGAGTCTGTTAGGTGATGCAAATAATAGGGTTATAATTGTATTAAACTTGAAGTGCATGTTGGTTCTCTTTTTGTAGTTGGAGACCTGATCATGTGGTTCTGAAAACAGACTAGTGTGATAACTTATTGAGATAATTATCTCAATGTCAGGGTAATTATGCTAGGGCATCTAAACTGAAGAGCTGGAAAACTGATGGAGAGAAACTATAATCAGTAATGTAATGACACAGGTTTTGAAAATCGTTATTTTGACATGAACAGAAACATTGCAGGTGGAGGTTCTGTTAACTCTAGAGTTTGATCACCATTACAATATGTAGATCTCAAACTAAGCTTTTTAAACATCATTCAGGGTATTTTCTTGTTCAGTGTATTACTGACATGGGTATTTTATTGGGAAGATACTATTATTTGTGTACTACTCTAAAATAATCAGCTGAATGCGGATTAGATTTGCCTAATAACTGTAGGATATTAACATTTAACTGCAGGTATATTCTATACAATCAGTGCTATTGAATGAATGTGTTGTATGGCATGGTGTCTTTCTACAGTCAAATTTGGATGTTGTGCATACAAATAATATGAAGTTAAACAGATGAAAGACTTAAAATCATTTCTTGCAGTAGAGAAGAATATTGCTAAAGAAAATGGTTTTAATATTAAATGGAAAATATACTTTAATTTTAGAGTAGTAATTCATAAAAAAAAAAAATATCCCCACTGTCTTCACAGTGCAGAATTGAAATGGAAATTGTTGCTAAGTGGGAAGGAAAGAAAATGAGTCCCCTCAAAGTGAGGTATTCCCATCTGTCCCTGTTGCCAGTTTCTGTACAATAGCACTGAATCACCTATTCTGTACAACATGACATTTCTGCTGTGGTGCTATGCTGTCACTTTCAGAGAACAGCATGATCTATGGATCTGTTTCTGGTAACTTCAGTGTATGAAATAGCTGCTGTGTGCCAAGGTCTTCCTTGTGTCTTGTGAGCCCAAAGCATTGGCAAGCTTGCCCTTTGTTTACATTTGAGAACACCTTTTACTTAAGCAAAAGGAACTGAAAAAAAAAATGTAGTAATTTTGTGGCAAAGTGGATCTACTGTATCTGACATGACACTTAAGGTGGTTTTCACATAATTGCTCAATATGGCTTGTTCCTACCAAACTGATGGATTTTCTTTCTCAACGTTATACAGTCTCCTATGGAGAAGTTTGGGAAGAACTATGCTTCTTTTTTCCTTTTGGTCATGTCTCTTGCGACTGCACTTAAAAGTTCAGTGATAGCCAGAAGAAGAAGGGAAAGCAGATTCTGTCTTCACTTCCTCCTTTCCCTTCCCTCCTGATAGTGCCAAACATTACAGGAGTAGGCACAACTTTAACATATTCCACCTCTGCTTCCTGCTTTTATTTATAGACAAATGCAGAGACTTTACATTAGCTTCTCATTCTGGAGATATGACAGCATGCTCTGTGAGAGCTACTTTGTTTTTGTTGTTTTTAGTAGGGAAATACTTTTCTCAAAATAGGATAGAAGAGAAGGAATTATTTTTGCCTGGGACTCTGAAAGCTGTACTTTCTCCAACAGTCTTCCCTCCTGTTCTTCAGGCTATGACTACATTAGTTAGGCACTGTAGTCCTTTAAGAGTAGAGATTCAGTGTTCCTCAATCATAAGGTACAAGAACAAGGTAAAACATCTGTTACCTAGATGTATTCATTAAATAACTGTTGTGTAACCATTTGACAGTCTTTGCATACATTTGGTCAATAATGCTTTCAGCAATCCAAAGGATTTTAATATGGCTATTTCATCCATCTTTCTGTGCTTAAAGAAACAAAAACCAAGCCATGATAATATTTCCATAAGAGTATATTATGTCATAGATCAGGGCTGTATTGTGTAGAAGATCAATAATAGGGCTGAAGATTAAAACAGGAGCCTAACAACACCAGCACTGTGCACATAGTTTAGCTTTCAGCACATGGTTTTTCTTAGTTGGAATGTGATGAGTTGGGTAATTGAGTTTTAAAGTCTTGTTGTTTCTGTCTTTCAGATACCTGTCAAATTCCAGGAGCAAACTCTGCTAACTTCACTTGCAGTGCCAGCACAAAGTCTTCACTTTCTAACTACCTGTATGTCTTTATCCTGGCCCAACTGTTGCTGGGAGTTGGAGGAACTCCACTATATACTTTGGGGACAGCTTTTATTGATGACAGCGTCCCAAAACACAAATCTTCCCTTTATATAGGTAACTTCTTTTTGAACTAGTTCTAATGCATTGCCTGTGTTGATCATGAGCTACAACATCTTTAAATGTTTTTATGGAGGGACCTCAAAATTAATATTTCTTCATTGCTTGCTTGTTTGTAAAGTAATTCAGTAATACCAAACTTGCACAGAACTTGACAGTCCACTCTAAGTGCCTAGTCTTAATAGCTATGTGACTGAGCACAAAGGACAGGCTGTACACCTGACTTTTCCTTAACTGAAGGTAAGAGAATGTCTAGGAATGTGGAGAATGGGTTTATTTTATTGTGGGATGCTAGATAATTATAGAATATTAAATTAGGCAGCAAAAGCACACATAGCCCAGAGAATACTGTCTGAAGAGATTACAGACCACGATTAAGAATTAATGTAGTCTGTTTTCTGAGGTTATGAAGTTACTCAGCACTTCCCTGTTGTAGGCATGTGCTGATAAAAAGTATATTAATTATATTGATAACCTGTAGTAGGCAACTAAAGCATCATAGATTCCTGGATTCTTTTGCAGATTAAGCCAATATTTTAATTAAGGTTTCAGTTCTGTCTCTGCTTGCATACAATTTTTGCTTAATAGTTCCAGGCAAGCCACTTTATTTGATACCCACAGATAAGCCAGCTGCTTATGCTACATCTTAAATAACAGACTGCTTTTATTTTTGCTGTTTCTCTATCTGGAGAGAAGTTACTTCAAATTTTTCTGAGGCTAGTGAAATAGAGGAGAACTAGGGCTGCCTGCATGATTAAGGGGATCAAGGAACAGTATGCAAACTCAGGAAAATAGTGTTGACTTAAAACATAACTGACCAATAGAGAGAACTGATGCTAGTGCAGTGTTCAGGCTACTGCCAAATTTAGCAGAACGGTGTATTACTTCTGCCTAACGAAACAAAAATAGAAGGGAATTACAATGAGAGGTTATGTACCTACATTAAGCCTATAACTTTTTTCTAGTTTTCATGTAATGTACTGAGGAATTAAAATGTTGCATTGCCTTCTTACCTGATGCAAGAAGGTCTGTGCAAGAGAGCAAAAGAAATGGAGGTTTCTGCAAATAATTTAGAATATGTACTTTCAACTTACAAGTTGGTAGGCTTTCTCTTCTGAGAAGGACCATCATCTTGCTGGACTGAGACATCTAACTCTAAAGCCAGTGGATAGTTAAGCAGTTCCAAATGTTGATTTAAACTGAGTGGTCTGTAAGAGGGCAAAAGAACCTTCTAAGCTAAGTTTGAAGTTCTGTAAGATGAATGTGAATTTAACTGAGTGGTCCTATGAATATGTCTGTTTCCAAAATAGAGGAGAGTCTGGGCTATTGTCAACTCAATATTTATTTTCATTTGCTGGTACTTAGGTATTCCTTCCTGTTCTGTTTTTGCCATTTAAATAATGCTGAAATAACAAAATGACTGAAATGTTGAATATTTAGGAAGCAGGCATCTTGAAAATAAATCAGAAATCTGGATTCTTCAACTCAGGAATATCAGCAGTAAGGTTGCCTGACTCATTAGTTACTTAGACAGCTCTAGTTACTATTAGTTGCCAGCCTTTATCCGCAGAGACACTGCTCTTGCTTATAATGCTAATGTACCACAAACATTTGGCTGATAGGCCTGAACAGCTATTGGGGAATCGAGAAAATCTTGTAATAAGGCAAAAATAGTGAATGGAGTAAAAAGGGCTTTTATGTAGGACTTGCCTACATCTTCCACTTTTTCTTAAAATTTTCAAGAGCTGTTAAGAGCTCTGGTGGGTGTGCATGTCATTCAATTTTCCACAAAACTTCAAGTGGCAGGTATTAGGCCTGTCAACAGCTTTAACAACATCCTGCATTCTGATCTTGACTAATCTAAAAATCAACTTAAAACTCAAACTAAAATCTAAATATTTGTTTCTGATTGCTTTCATGTACTGTTAACAACTGATGCTCTTCACTTCAGAAACTTTTCACATGGTAGCTTGTAGGCACAAGACGCATGCTAAAGACAAATAATGCATAAAGATGCTGTCAGAGGTGTCTTACTGTGTTGAAACCTCCCTTTCCTCAGAGGTTCAATTAGCTGCAAACTTTCAAGTATATTGGCACAAGTACAGATTTGTTTTCTGCACACTGTAGGCTAAATAATGACATTGAAGGAACAGGCTGAATTACAGAAACCATTTGGTCTTAAGTTTATTTGCAGTTCTTTAAAATAAAGCCTTGGAAGTGTGTGGTGAAGCTTGATGTATCTATTTTTCTCTTCTAGGAATTGGCTATGCCATGTCACTGCTGGGCCCTGCTATTGGCTATGTCTTAGGAGGGCAGCTACTTAGTATTTATATTGATATCCAGATTCCAGAAAGGCAAGACAACATTTAGTCTTTTACTTTGTTTTTCTAATAATCCTTGTTAAAACTTTAAACCCCTCTCAATGGGAGGGATGGGGTCTAGCATTTACTTGGAAAATAGTGTTTTTGTTTTTGTTTGTTTTTTTTGTGAAATTGTTTAACCTGTCACCAAGTTGTGTTACTAGGGCTTCTAGCAAGTAAGATGCTTCCTATAATGAATAGTCACTCCCTTGAAAGTTTTGTGCAAATAGTTCTAGTTTTCAAAGATATTTTAAAGGTGATGAACAAAAATGGCTTTGGATTAGGCATTCCTTACCTGTTAGTCTGTCTATTGATATCACGTAAAAAGTTTTCCTGAGGTGGGATTTAAAAAGTGAGATATGACTTTCCTGCTGGGGGAGAGTTTGCTAGAAAATCTGTCAGCTGAGTGGCAGTTCACTCTTCAAAAAGTAATGTGCAACAGTAAATGCAATAGCATTCTTCTGAGGTACTATTGGCTTTCATGTAACCAATTGATTATGAAGACTTTTCTCAAAAACAGCTTCGTGTTATAATGCTACAGTATCCTGAAATAAAGATCAGAGTAGGCTTCAAATCAGATTGAATTTGATTAATAAGTGAAAACTGTATTTGGTAGTGTGATATTACTATAATAGATGTGGTAAGTACACTATTCAAGCAGAGAAAATAGAATACATGCAGAAAAGGAGAAGAAAATAACACTCTCCAAAGGCTTTTGGCTACTACTAGAGTAACAAAGCTTACTGATGTCTCAAATTGCTGCTTTTGAGTTCATAACTTAAACCTAATCTTCCAAATTATCTTTTCAGAACAAAGCTGGATCAAGATGACCCACGTTGGCTTGGGGCATGGTGGATAGCATTTCTTGCATGTTTTTTTGCAATTTGGCTTCTGATAATACCTTTTTCATGCTTTCCAAAGCACCTGCCAGGTAAATATTTAACAGTAATAGATTACTTTGGAAGGGAGATCTGTTTGTATGGGTTATACAGTGCTGGACTGAGAATGATTGATTCCTCTCTGCTTCTGCTTAGCTGAAGACATAGCAACATGATAAAGCCTGATATTAAGTACCTTGTTTCCAAAATGCTGCCTTTGGAACAATAGGTAAATAAAGCAGAGGGAGAGCCTTGAAAGAAAGGTGTTAGGTAGGACTGGAAAGGGGTAGAGCATGGAAAGTGGTGGTCAACGTTTTTTGGAAAATGCTTGCAGCTAAGCTTCTAGGGCTGTATTTAAAGCTGCTAAGTTAGCTATCAAGAATTATAACAATCTAGGAATTTCCATTGAATTAACTCTTGCATTGTTGTCTTTGACTCTATTGCCTTTTTGGGTGGAACACTAAAGTATGAATCAAAGTATCCCAGAGCAGTCTTTGAAAGAATACTTTTAATTTACTTTCTGCCTCTTTGTTCAGGTAGCTACTATCTAAGAATATCCTCAAAAGAGCATTTTAATGAACCTATCCAGCATCTCTGGAAAGAGAAATGGTGGAGGACAGGGAACAGTGAAACAAGGAACTGGAGAGAATGGGAGGGCTAAAAAAAGTATTGAGTAGGCTTCAGAGTAGTCTGAAATTCTTAAGATATTTTTGATAACATCTTCTCTTCTCACAGACAAAGCTTTCAAAGGGAAGCGTGATGCTTTCAGCCAAACTTTTTTTCCATAGGAATAAATTATTGATCTTTTTATTGATCTGTATCAGTAAAATCAAGATTTACAATGTTTGAGCCTGGGTTCTTAAGGAAAGGAAAGCTTTACTGTGATATTTTTCAATATTTAAGAAGTTTTAAGAACATGGTTCAATGTATTCATTGTCCAAAAATATTTCCTTCTGTAGGCACAGCAAAAATACAAGCTGAAAAAATATCTGAGACTCATAATGATGGAAGTGAGGCACTTGTTGAAATCAAGAACATTGGAAAAAGTTTTAAAGACTTTCCTATGGCACTCATGGTAAGAAAATCTGGAATTTCCTATGCATAACATTTTATTTTGAGGTTCTGATATTTTGAAATTTTACAGGAGGTTTTTAGTAGTTGTTCTTTTTATTGTGGTATGACAAAGATTGCAGTGCTGCTGAAAGTCTTTAATGCGCACTACTCACTGCTTAAGACTGTTAAAGCAAGGAAAGCATATTAATGACTGTCAACATAAAAGGGTCTGCTTTCAAATCTCATTGTGAAACCATATAAATGTCACTGTTTCCTGAGTGTTATGCTAATTTTTCCACATAGATACTGCTGAAAAATCCTGTGCTCATGAGTCTGATAATAGCAAGTTCTTCAGAAGCTTTAGTTGCCACAGGCTTTGCCACATTTCTACCAAAGTTCATAGAAAATCAGTTTGGACAGACATCAAGTTTTTCAGCAACTCTAGGAGGTAATATGATTTTTAATTTAAATCTTAAATGTGTTATGCTGACCACCTTATTAGTGTAGCAGAGTGAATATTGGCTATCTTGTACTTGTCTGAGGCTCTTTTGTGGAGGTATTTATATGAACACTACAGAAATGCAGTTTTTTTTTAAGCCGTACTTATCTGTCCTAAGAACCCTTGTGCATCAAGGGTACAAATCTACCAGTTGTCTGCAGGTTCAGTAGGCTTGGTATTAACCTTCAGAGAGTGAGACTTGTGCTTCTGAATATAGTTTCTACCCTTATTTTTGGTGACTAGAATTTATTTTTTCATAATTAAATTCAGCTGAAGGAGTGCTAAGCCTTAGTCTCTGCTAAAGGAAACAAGATGAAGTACTGCTTGCTGCAAATAAGAGGTTGAGCTGTTCTTTCCCTTCCATTGCACTGTAATGCTACAGTAGGTTAACATCTAATAAAAGAACTGTCTAACTGGGGTGTATTCTGAAATGGTTGTGTAACTGCTTCTGCAGGTGGCTTGCTGTCATTTATTGTGTGTGCATACCAGATAATAGGTGGAAAAAGGAAAGGTTGTGAAAAGCTGAGTATTGGAAAAACAAATAGGAGAATATGATGGAGAAGCTGCACTAAGTAGGAACACGTGATTAATTCTGATACAAATGCTTTTGAAGAACAGCAACCACACAGAAGTAGATATGTCAACAGATGCTTGCAAGATGGCAGACTTAGTACTTCTGAAACCTGTCTTGCTAACTTCTCAGCTTTGTGGTGCTGCTGTGCAAGCATATGCTAATTGAAGTGCTCTTACTCCAGCAGATATGTTGTGCTTGAGACTTTCTGAATAACCTATTCCCCTGGTAATACTAGAATATTAGTATTACTGCTACTCAGATGAATGTTGCTTCAAAAAAAAGCCTGCAAACTTTATACAGAAATACATTGGAATACATGGTCAGGTTTTAAACACTAATCTGCAATGAAGTAGAAAACTTTCTGCCCCACCCTGTGCATTTGTTTTAGTTTCTTTTTAATTTCATTAACACTACCAATGCTTCCAATTCCAATGTACAAATTTAAGGAAACGCCTCTAATGTTGAAAGCTGGCTTGCTGTACCAGATCTAATATTGAACTAGCTAGTCTGAGTATTTTCAGTGGCCTTTATTTGAATGATCCTTGACCACAGGTATCTGTGGCCTGTCACTATACTAGTTCAGCCACTGTACCTGAACTGTCTCTAAAATGAGTTGTCTCAGGTCAGTGCAAGCTACACTGATCACTTCTGGGTTGTGCTGTGTAYTAGCCATAGAAAAATACTCAGTTACCCACCTAGTATCTTAATGACTTATCCTCTTTGCACTGTTATGGACAATATCAATGACAGTAAAACTGTCCCATCTAACTCAGCAACTTAAACTATTTTTCTGTAGATGCTTAATTGTGTCTTGTGCTATATATTGTATGACAGGGATTATGTTACCCTACAGGAAGCTTGCAGTATAAGTGTATAATAATGAACACCAGATAGGCATGTAAAAATACTGTGAAGCACTGAAATAATGTTTTGAAGCTTCATAAAACAGCCTGCTGGTGTTCAGAGGTTCTTGGCCACTATAGCTGTATACTTCTAAGCAATTTTGATTTACTGCATTGAACTTTTGGTTTTTAACAATTAAGTCACACTTAAGTATTTCTGAAGAGGCTAAAGATAGTGTAAGGGTAGAAGAAATCACTTTCAATGAAATTAAATTAAAATGCTCATAGATTTGGATAGGATGGTTTTAAAATGACATCACATATACTGCATCTTAAGATACAGGTAACTGCTATGATTTTCTGAACATGAAATTGCACTCTAAATTGCTTCACTAATTGTCTTGCCTTTTTGTGTAATTGCTGGTGTCTTGTTTTCCTCTAGGACTTGTATTAATTCCAGCAGCAGCACTAGGCCAAATCATAAGTGGCTTCTTGGTTTCCAAGTGCAAAATGGATTGCAAAAGCATAATCAAGTTCATGATAGGCACTTGTTCAGTGGCACTACTATTAAACACAGTGTTTTTATTTGCTAAATGTGGGAATGAACCATTCGCAGGTGTCTCTGAAACATATAATGGGTAAATATACTTTAATGCACTCTTGGGCTTGGTGTTAATGTTTAAAATACATAAGCTACTTCACAAAATACAAACTCTTTAAAAAAAAAAAATTATATCACTTACCTTGATGTATGAAAACTCAACTGTTTTGTGGAGTTCCTTGTTCTTTGACTCTTTGTAAAACAAACTAATAAGAAAATGTAATCATACATAGCCTATAAAACATTGAGTAGACTGATACTGCTCAACAGCAGCAAACTTCTGTAACTCTTCTAGGTGTGATAGCTGTGGTGTTGACTAGGGCTAACTTGTATGTAAGAGTGGTGCATCTCTTATGTATTGTTAAATTAGCCAGTGGCAGACAAACTGGGTAGTCTGTTCCTGGGGAGGGATCTGCCATCCACAATGACTTCATGAGAGAATACTGACATACATGGCAACTTAAAAGTGCCTCCAAAGTAATTGCAGACTTGTCCCTAGAAAAGACAAGGTGTATTGTTGTAGTATCAGATTCTAGTGCATCTAGCATCTTACAGAAGGAGACTTCCTTTTGTCTTGGTACAATATTCAATATCTGAAAGTGAGATGCAGAAGTTTAATGCAGAGAAAGTATCTCACAGTGACCTAAACTGAAGAATTAAATGTATGGAGTAAACCTAGCTTAGCAAAAACATGATTCAAAATATTTTTGGCTGGCATGTATAGGAAGGAATATAAACAAGATGTATTCTTCAGTCTCCTAAAGAACAGTTCTCATTTGTATGTAATGAGAATGTAATATATGAATCATTTGTAGATCTTTGTATTAACTGTAATAACAGAATTCTAGGATTAATGTTCTTCCTGTTGTGAACAAAACTTAATCTGAAAATCAGTGTAGAGGGGAAAAACTTTCGAAAAGTGACATAAAGCAGGATTCAAAAATAAGCTTCTGCAAGAATCATTTTCTTAGAGAAGGGTATCCTAGGACCAATTTTAAAATTTAATATGAAATGTATGTGATCAAGTCACCAACATAGGCATTATGTTATATGAAATGCATGATTATGTCTTATTAAGGAATAAAATATAAGATTATGATGTCTAATTTCTCAAACAATTCTAAAGGATATATACCTGTGATATTTAAAAGGAGGAAGAAGGGAAGCTAGCTCTGCCAGACTTGAAACCTCTCCAAGTGGTCGGTAACTATGTCATGAATTGAGAGAGATAGCGGCAACTCCAGCTCTTTGAGGGTCTACCAAAGAACCAGATGTTGTTGTAAAAAACTTCAGTGGACTGGCACCTGGGAACTGCTAGCTGACACTTACTTAAAAAAACAAAAATCATCTTGAGTATGAGCAATATGCTGTGCAACTGGGCAAATAACTTTTCAATATTTCATTAGGCCACAGTCATACTTATCCAAAGCAAAACCTGTAAGTTATGCTCCAGTGTAGGAAGGCATATGTAACTGATGGGGATGGGGAGGGTATTTGTACTTTGTATATACAACAGATGAAATAGCATAAAGTATACTTTGAAAATGCAGAAGATTGGGGGCAGAGGTATGAGAAACAGTTTTGTAGCTTCTGAAGCAAATGCAAGGTGGGAATACTTCTAGGGGAGAAGAGAAACACTTATTCAAATGAGGAAACCATAGCCATAGCTGTTGATATTTATCATGCTTTTTATTTACTGATTTAATGAGAACATCTAACAATCGAGAAGGGGAAAGAAGTATAGAAATCAAATCTTACTCATGAAGGCAACTAAGTGCACCAATATCATAGGATATGAAGGTTACTAACTTTACTAGATCCTTTAAGAGAATCTTTGACATAAATGTGAGCAACAAATACTGCCGAGTTTCCTCACCAAATGCAGGGTAACATGGAAGACAATGATGTGTGTTTCAGGTCTCATTAGGTAAATGCAAAAACATTAAAACAAACCTTAAGTTGATAGGACAAATTTAGATGGCTTGAAGGCAATAGTTAGATGTCAAATTTCCAACTCTTTGCAAGAGTTGCAGCTGTGTTTTAAGAAAATACTTTGAACTCAGACTTCACACAGCACATACCTGAATAATGTGCCTTGTGCCGATCATGCCTTGTATCCAAGCTGTGCAATCTACTGCCTAGTAAGGTTTGCTATGCATGTCTCAGATACTTCTATCGTGTGTGCTGCCTTGTTTGCCTAAACTTTAGGGTGATAAAAGGATAATTTCAGTGACCCCAAAAAGGTCAGGTAAAACCTCAGAGCTAAAGTAGAAATTTAATGCCTTAATATCTTAGTCCTCCTTTTGTCTTCTAGAAGGCATGCAAAATGAATAAAGCAATTTCTGTGTACTAGTGATTGAGGGGTAAATCCTTAAAGCCTAATCCAAGACTCATTCTAATTCAACACAACTTGCTGTATCAATTTACAGTATATTCAAAGGCCAATGTTGACATTTGATGCTTAAAATATGGCACTACTTTAACATATGAAAAATGCCAGCTGTAAGCCTATATGGGACACTTTCCTTACAGCTGTGAAAATCAGGATGCATGTTTTAAGTGTATATACTTATTGAGCAAGAAAATATGTCTATAATGATACTAGAGAGGTGGTATAGGAACTGTAGTATGAAACTAGCCTTAGTTCTGTACCGTGTGCTGTAAAAATGAGCAATTGAAGATGCAAAAGGTACAGCTAAATTGCTCTTTATCCTACCTTATGTGAACTACTTAAGCTAAGAGCTTTGCATAACTTCAGTTATGTAGTTGTAACTGTTCCAGTGTTGCTAATGACCTCTTATCCCTAGCAATGTGGAATTAAACAGTCCTGAAAATAACTTTCTGCACTCTGTATCTGTTATCAAGAATTGTTCAGTTTGATCTAGTTCACTGTTACTTGTTGACTGGTAGTTGGCCTGACACATGACATGCATCAGAAGGAGATCTAATATAATGCTACTTTTGAAGTTGCTTTGTGTGAAGGAATAGGTGACTAAAATATAAAGTCTGTAAGCTTGTGGGAGAATAGTCAAGTGACTGACTCCTGCTTACATTATTGAACAAATGAAATGCTAGGTTCTGAAAATAAATTCCAAGAATGCTTTGATATTTGACTTGCAAATCAATGCATGCTCACTTTTTTGGAGACTAAATAAAGCCTTCATGGCAAAGGTTCTGTTTCTAAAAGATGAAAAATGGTGGTGGGGGGAATAGGTTGTATCAGTCTGATTCTTGTACCAAAGTTAGAATCACTTCTGAGATTAAATGTTAAAAGCAAAGTATCGTTCTTAACTATGTATACTGTGCTAACTGTAATGAGTTTTATTACTGCAGTAGGCTAAAAGCAGGATTAATGATAGCTTACTGTAATCTGTTAAACACTTAAAGTCTTTTTGCCAAATCCTTTGTCTAATATTTTCTTGAGGACTTGAAGGAACAGAAATGCAGTGAATGTTCCTGTAGTTCTGTTGGTTCCAACAGGTCTATAGGACTTGCTTTGCAATGATGAAATGCCCAACCTATAAGACTTTTTAAGGCTGCTCTGTGGCCTCACTTGCAAGCTGCTCTGGAGAAGTGATGTCAGAACATAGGAACCTGGGCACACTACTCTTTCTGTGCTTTGATATTTTTTTCTGAACATAATTAATAAAATCTCAGTGCCTCTTTGGAGGTCAAGGAGAGAGAGCATCATCAGGTGTAAGCTGATGGCAAATGTTGCTGTTCAGCTGAACACAGGCTTCTAGACTTGACGCACTTCAGATGCTAAGACAACAAAGTGAATAAATCTGACTACCTCTGAATATATTTTTTTTGCTGCACTTCAAGTGTTTTAAGCCAGATGAACTTTGATTCTTTGAAGAATGAGCTAACATACCTGATAGGGTTCAATTATACTATACCTGAATGAAGTACGTAGGTATTTATGTTGTCCCTAATATTCCATGTGCAGTTTGAATGCTATGTGTAGTGATCAGCTTAATTCCTAGCTAAATTATTTTCACTATTAGTATTTGTGACCATGTTAAATTTCTTGAAGAAACCTATGTTTTAGGTGGTGTATATGGCACTCAGATAATTGTACTTTCAGTACAATATTAACTGTCAGTGTCCAATTTCAATTGGGTGAACTTTTAATCTGTAAATTAATCTTCTGCTTTTGTATACTACCATTTAGAAAATAAAAACACCCTTTAATTGTCTCTAATCCTGACTCAAGGAGGTCTTCCCACTTCTGAAACTGACTTCTCATTTTCCTAATATAATGGGGCTACCTCAAATATAGGCATACTATGACTTATACTGGAACTAAATTGCCAAACTGAGTAGTTGTAGTAAGCAACTCTTAGACACTCAAGAATTACTCTGATCTCTAGTTCTCTCAGGAGCCGAGACAAATTTTTAAGGTTCTGTTGGGTGGATTAAGACTTTGTCATGGCACTTTGCAGTTAGTGTGTGCAGCCTTCCTGGTGCTGGAACAGTCCAGATGTCTGCCTAGCAGGATTAAAGTAGAAATGCAATGGGTTTGCAGTTGGACTTGGATCCAAAATAAAAACAACTTTTAATTTGATCAGCAGACATTACTAAATACCCCAAACATACTGCTTTTAATCATGCTATTTTTTTCCTAAAATTGTATTATATGAATTGAAGTGTGTGTGTGTGTGTGGGAGGGAGGAGATGATGCAAGAGAATTAGGATGGGATGTGGAATTTCCTTCCTCTGTTCCATTTGGAATGGAAATTAGAGAAATCTATGGGAGTAATAATAGAGCAAAAATAACCATGCCCAGAATAAATGGGAATTCCCCCTCTAGATTTGTAACTACTGGGATCATGACTTTATTTTTAAACATTAAAGTGCATTAATCACATGAACTGAATATTTTGAGACTTTATGAACCTATAAATTCTGCATTACTTATTTGCATGTCTACTGTTTTTAAGCTATTTTACTAAAAGCTTATTAACATTTACCTTTCAGAACAGGCATGCTACATAACTTAACAGCACCATGCAATGCTAACTGCAGATGTTTGCGTTCCATGTATTACCCAGTCTGTGGCAGAGATGAAGTCCAGTATTTCTCTCCCTGTTTTGCAGGATGTACATCGCATCTCTTTAACAACAAGAAAAAGGTATTTTATGCTGTGCTTTTCTCTGAAGGTAGAAGATACTGTTTCATATTCACATAATATGAATGGAAAATGTTTATTCCCTTAGATAGCAAAATCACAGAATTTCTTGATCTGCATGGTAGCTATGATAGGAAAACTTAATATGAACTTTGAAGCAGACATCTGTCAGTAGGATGCATGTTGATGTTTTTCAACTGTGTGGTGTCTTATTGCAAATATATTTCTAAAACTCTAATGCTGAAGATACCTCAAACTTTACACTAAATAGAATTTACTATCAGAATAGTAGAAACAAGCAGCTACCTTGACATTGCTGCCTCTCATCCTGTCACTGACCACCACTGAGAAGAGTCTGACACTGTCTCCTTCACAGCATCCCATCAGATATTTATAAACATTGATAAGGTTATATAAACAAGATAATAGGTATTATTCAGAACAACATGTGAGGGATTAGCTACTCCCCGATGTAGAAAAACTTAAATTTCACTGATCTCTTTCATAACAAACATGGATGTTTTTAAATGAAGCTAAAACTACTTGATTACAGAATAGTCTAATAGTCTGGAACTGGTTAGAGCTTATTCTTATATGGCTCTGCAAGTATTACGACAGACTTACTAACTAATTACAATTAATTATTAGTGGTAGCTTTTCATTCAATCACTAAAGTGAGCATGGGAAGGAATGATTCAAGCGTGCATGCCTGCCTCTGGTGAACAGACAAATGTGATCTTTATCCCTCGAGTTTGGATTAGATCTTATGTGGCAGATGAAATGCTTGTTCACTGATCGTTCACAAGGCTTGTTCAATAAAGCCATGCCAGATGAAAGCAAGGTAACAGTTGAGATGAGGGATTTTTTTCAACAGTGTAAGGATGCAAGAAGTAAAGTATCAACATGGAAAGGTATAAAGTCATGAAGGAAACAAGAGAATCAAGGAACACAGCAACTCAGCAGTATCAAGGAAGCAGTGAAAGCTAGCACTTTGCTTCTGGACTTACGTGGCTGTTATCAAACTTTCTCTTTGGTAGCTTGCAAAATCCTGGCTGTCTGCTCTGAAGGCGTGAAGCATGTACTTTTTAAGTTGTATACACACTTTTGCATGGCTATAGATAACTATTAAAGGCAGATTGAGGATTACAAAGGAAAACTGAAGGACATGTGGAAAATTAAGAATATGCTTGAGTTTATTAAAGGCTTTAAAACAATTTCAAGTAAAATTTCTTTTTAAATAGGGCTTCCAGATTCTCCCTTGAAGCAAAGACAAGACGTAAAGGGAAAGACTTGTGCAGGGAATAGTCAATTAACACTATCTATTCATTCCCACTGTCTCTACAGTCTCCTGTACAGTCTCAAGAGCAGAGGTGCTGTCTCTTCCTGCTAACTATGGCCCACTATTAAAAAAAAAAAAGAACTCAAAAGGCCCTGTATGTAACCCCATATGATTTGAGACTTGCTAATAACCATCTGAAGAATGGGAACTTTTGCAGTTTGCTCTGCTACTGTTGTAACTAAATGTGTAGTATCCAAGTTGGAAAGATAAGGTGTAAGAAACAGTAGTGGAAGTAGCTGTGAATCTGCAGAGTGAGCTCTGTTCATGTAACAGTCTTGTAGTTAAGGCCCTTAGCAAAAGCTCTTTGGAGTATAATTTTTAAATTGCACAGAAATAATCAGCAGTTTTAAGAAACTATGTAGAAGTTGACACTTTCAGTACTAAGAAAATAACTTTGAGAGCCTTGCTAGATGCATCCTGCTCCAAGGGAACTGCAACTTTGGCTATCCTTTGTTTGACTTTATTTGCAATGTTTAGAAATTAATTTCAAAGAAATGAAGGATGTACCTTCTCCCCTGTAGTGCTTTCAAAGAGGCAATTTGCTTGATTATATATAAAACATTGCTTTGAGTACTGTAGTTTACCCTTTCTTAATTGTAAACGGTGTCTGGTGCCAGTTACCTTCCCTGTTCCCTATTAGGCTTTGAGTGGGAAAGTTAGCTTTTCATTGTTTGCTCTGCTAATATTTGTGTAATGTTTTGTATTGCATATGGACATGACTCTAAAATCTCCTTTTCAAACTTTTCATGCTTATACCTCAAAACTTGCTGCACACAATGGCAGATATCCTCTTAGGTTACAAACAATTATTACTCAGATAAGCTGGATTAGCCTAGTTCTGCTGAACCAGTTATAAGGATTTCAGTGTTGATCATCAAGAAGTGGAATATTTTCCCATATTGTAATGTTAATGTTTGTTCTTGTGTTCACTGGGCTGCAGGCATTCTGAATACTTACTTCATTCTTTTTGGTCACAATATGATATAGAGAGCTAACTTTTTTGCTTTATAAATTGTAGACTTTCCACAACTGTTCCTGTATTGGGAAACCAGAAAGAGAAAATAATTCAGAAGACTTTCTCTATGATGCTATCCCTGGGAAATGTCCAGTGCAATGCAAACTTCTACCTTTATTTTTGATCTTCTTCTTCTTTGCTGTTGTTTTTACATTTATGGCTGTTACTCCAACAACTGTGGCCATTCTCAGGTATGTCATTCAGGCTGAAAAGTAGATAACACATTCTTATGAAAACTCAGATCAATAAAACACTTAATTCTCCTTGTTTTAGAGTATAGACTCAAACCTGTATGCAAGGAATTTTTTGTTGTATGTTATGTAATAAGCTAGCAGTCATACCATGGTTCACTATTATCACTATAGTTATGTTTGATTAGTAGATGCTTTCTTTTGCTCAATTTCAAAAGAGGAAAGAATAAATGTGCCATGTGCTTGGATGAAGAAAATATTTGTCTACTGTTCATGGTAGTGTCAGGATTTTAAATTGCACAAAGAAATCAAAATAGTCTACCTAATCTGAGGAAGACTTACCTCCAAATGATCTTATCCTTTGATTCCTATCTTGAATTCAGATTGAGTCCTGGTTTTAAAAACTGTAGACTATTACAAGCTCGACTGCCTTTCATATGACATTAATGTTGTAATAATGGAATTCCATGGTAGCTGTTAATATAAAATGTGACATGTGAATACCTGTTTAGGGATTTGGAAGATAATTACACCAATCCTTAAACTCATATGCAGAGAAGCTGGATATGTTTTGGTATTAATTGGTCTTCATTTAAAAGTACATTCACTTTACATTGAAATCCAACTTGCACCTCTAATACCTACAAAATAGAAGAATGATAGTTATATATACTAAAAGTAGTGTGTGCTTATATTAAGAATGGGTTTTTTAGATTCTGTTTTTCCAGCATTCTAGGCTGGTGAGGTGGAGAGATACTGTAACCATGCTTTTTTTTTTTTTTTTTTTTGGTGGCCTCCCATTTGGGGTTGGTGTAAATGTGGATTTAACAGCTTGTCATGCTAGTCTGGAGGCAGAATAATGTTAAGTGTTGCTGTATGCTTTGAACTTTGAGCTGACAGTTTTAGTGAATTCTAAGTAATAACATTTGGTTTGTTGGAAACCTCATGTACTTCAATTAAAATGGTGAAACAGTTTAAATGGGAGAATATAGTACAGCTTAAACATTCAAGAACTAAGAATATGCTACAGTAAGTTTTCTCACATTTAGCTACAAAACTATCTTTTCAGTAGGCCTGTTTTGTGCAGCTTCAAGTGTAAGCCCATGTGTTCATGACACTGTTCTAAGTGGGAGACAGCTTGTTCTCCTTCCTCTGCCATCGTGGATGGGGAAAATCCTGACAGTGACTGCTGATAACTGCTGACATCAATGTTTTTCAATGGTTAATCCTCATATATACTCCAGAATTGAGATTGAGGGAATAACTTAATAAAGTTAACTTACTCTTTCTACTAATATTTAAGACATTTTCAAGGTAGAATTCTTGTAACTAGAGAAATTTCTGAAGGAAATGGATGGGTTAATTTTTAATTTGGCATCATATTTCTACATACTGTTGCTACATCAGCATACTGACTTTCATAGCACAGGCTAGAACTGATCAGTTATAAGGCCAGGTGACTGTGTGGAGGTTAAGAGAAAACAACCAGTGCTGTGCTGAAGCCTAGTTCCAGTTCATGTATGGCTGCTTTAGGCATAGTAGCTCAGGATGACACTCCAGCTCTGTTCTTATAGCCCTTGGTTGTTTTGTGGAAAAACACTAAACAGTGTATCAGGATGCTGCTGATAAGCTAGATATCTATTTATTCTTTTTTTTCCTTGTAAAAACAGTTCAATCTATGTGATTACTCTGTCTGCTATAAGAGTTTCTTATATCTTTTGACAAACACCACTTAATTCTTTGGTTATTTGGTCTGGACACTGGATTTCTGAAATCCTCTGTAATCAACAAGTTAAAAGCATATATGAAGACAAAGCATATTCATTGAGGAATTAAACTTCTCAAAGTTCCAAAAAAAGAGAGAACTTGTTTACTAAGGCCCTTAGTAAAATGCAAATCTGTTTTTTACAGATGTGTGCCAGATAAACAGCGCTCATTTGCTCTTGGAGTGCAGTCAGTGTTTCTACGACTACTGGGTATGACTTCTTGTTGAAATATGTCTCTGTAATCTACTTTCTTGACAGTTTTCCAAACTTAACAATACATTAAGATGTTGTGAACTTGTAGCAGTCTCACAGATTTAGAATAAACTTGTTAAAAGGCAGATGCCATCTGTGGCTGAGGACTGACTCCACTGCAGTGGAGCAGAGGACAAGGAGGACTCTTTGCACAGCCCATAGTGACTGCAGTGGAAGGCAGCAACTAACAGCGTTGCTACCAGCAAGATATTTATGCTATATAGAGTCCCAGCCTCTGATATGTCCCTCCATAGAGAATCTATGGATCATGCAAGGATCTGAAGTAGAAGAGCTGTAATGAGGATATAGCTGCTTGTTAGGGTAAGATCATTTAGGCCTTAAGTGGGCTGGGTAAACATGCAGCATGTACCGAGAAGGTTTGTAATAATGTTACCTATACTTAGATGCAAATCATCTGTGCTTTATAAAGCTTTGTTGTGAGCAAATTGTGTAAATCCAGTGAGTTCTAAAAAGGAATAACTTTAGTACTTGTTCCACGTGGAATTTTTCCACAAAGCTTGTCCCTGTCTGGATGATGGAAAAATATTTAACTGAATACAGTATCATACCAGTATTCTAAGCCTTTATATTTGCAGCTGTTTGGTATACTTGATCTGAAGAAAGAGACTCTTTTCCTTCATTTGGAATTCTACTTCCTCGATTATCACCTTCTCCCTCTTCCCCCTAAGTTTTATTCACACTTTCATCTTTTTGACCCATCCACCTTAGCTTAGGTGTCTGAAGAAAATCTGTTTGAAAAAGTGAATTACTGTATGCATACTACCTATTAACTGAGACCAATGGAAGAGGCATAGTTGCTATGTAATATGAGCCCTATGGCTTTGACTAAAATGCTTGTTTACAATGTGTGGATCTCATTTTATTTTCCCCACCACTTTGGAGTTTCACTGTGTCCATTCAGAGCAGGTAAGACTATTCAAACTACTTCAAATGTTCAAACATGTTACTTTCTTCTTTTTTAGGTACTATTCCTGGACCAATATTGTTTGGTGTGGCAATAGACAACAGTTGTACTCTGTGGGATATTAATGAATGTAAAACTAAAGGAGCCTGTTGGGTTTATGATAATGAAAGAATGGCTTATCTACTGATGGGTATAAGTAAGTGACTCTTCTACATATGAAGCTTATCTCTAAGATAATAGATATACTGTACTTGACTGCTAGATGGGAACTAGTGTTTTAAAATGGGGCCTTAAACTTTTATATGCTTTCTTAGTAGCAGTGTTAAAATAAAATCTCAGTCTGGAATATCTTCTCTAAATATTAAAAAGCAAAATATCAGAAGGAGTAGAAACCCACTGAGAGGTTACTAAAAATGGACTATCAGATTTTTTTATAACAAAAGAATATGAAATAGTTCTGCTCTTCAGTTCCTTCTCACCATTGGCATGCATTTCGGGCTAATATCTCTTGGCTCGTTAGCAATTTAAGGTCTGAGGAGGTTTTCTAACTCTTGTCATATTTCAGTTTTTCTCCTTGAATTAATATCAAGGTCTAAAAATATCTCTAAATGCTGGTGAAAAACTTCCCAGTTCATTTAACCTTCAGGTTTGCATGGGCAGTGTGTGGGTGCATATTCTGGGAGTGGGGGGGTTCAAGTTTGCATCTGTGATAGCTGCAGTTGTCCTGTCTTAGCAATCATAGTACTCAAATTGCCTAAACTGAGCTGCTAATATCAAACCTTCAAATGGGAAAAGCAGCAAACAACTTCAGGTTTCAGTATCTTTCAGGTATTTCGAAGACTGAATACAATCCCTCCTCTAGTTTGTCTTTCCCCGGAAATGTCATGCAAACACTTCTCAGTATCAGTGAAGAGTAAATTTAAGGACTTTAAGGTAGCTGAAGGGTGTGAATACTTACAGGTTTGTACATGGTAATTTGCACTGTGTGTGGCAAAGAATACTGAAGAGGAAAGAATAGGAATAAAGCACGATGTATGCTTCAGGCTGCAATGGGGTGAAGAAATAGACTGAAGGAACGAAAACAGCTGTTGCAACAAGAACCAGCAAGTGGATGGGTCAGCTGGAAGACTGAATTTTACCTAGCCTTTGTAGTTCATCTGAAATTCATTAAAGTTCCTAGCATCCAATCAAAATCTTAGCGTGTAACTTAGTGTAACTTAGTGTGAAGTTTTACAATAACAGAAATATTCTTGTCTACTGTTGAAGATTTACAGCAAGAACTGTCATATTCTTTACTTCCAGGTGCTGCTTGTAAAATCATCACGATCATCTTTGTTATGATGGCAGTCTGCTTATATAAGCCTCCACAAACAAGTTCAGCCTTGTCACAGAAGGATTCAGAAATGGTGTCTGCTGTACACACATGATCCTGAGCGAACTGGGGACTTTCCAAAGAAGCCAATAGGAATAAGTTCTGTTACAACATTTGTACCAAAACTCTTGTACAACATTGCCTAAGTATAAAAAGCAGTATTTAATTTTTGAATAATTTAAAATATTTGTGGATTTTTTTGTGTTCACTAATTTCTGAGCATGATTTTTTGGTATTCTATTGTGTGTTTCCAGAAAAGTGATGTTTTCCAGGTGTCTGACCTGTAAATATAAGCATCTAATTTGAGTGAAACCAGATGGAATAGTCTCTTCAAAAAGAAGAAAAATGAGATGAACTGGACTGACTGAGACATGATTCTGCTGCTTATAAAGTAATAACAGAGACTAGTAGCAGAAAATAAGTAACTTGATACATCAAGGGGAACTGTCAGTGTTTAAAATGGGAGTTACTTTAATGTGCACATAATCTAGGCTAGTACCTTAAATGCGGACTTTGACTGTAGATACACTTGAGAATGTGCAAATATGGACATGTTTTAAAAATATTTTTACATGCTATCTTAATGGCATAAATTGTTCACTTTTTAAGTATTTGTAGAAAAATGTGAATAGTTATTATAGGCTAACCAGGCTTGTAACAGCAAAATGTTAAGTGCCTTATTTTCTATTTGGGGTGTGTGTGTGTATATACACATGCATGTATAGCAAGTCAAGCTTCTCTTTAGGCATTACTAACATTTTTCTACAAAAATTGAAATAAAACTATTTTCTTACACCTTCTGGGTGTGCTGGGTTATTTCTAGGTGGTGGTTGAGCTCCAGGCTTCCGACTTGAACAAAAAATGCTGATAAAGCAAGGAACCTGTGTACAAGCGCCAGCAATAGGAAAACAGCTTTAGTTGGTCCTTTTGACTTACCATTTTAATCATGTGCAGTGTTGTGCTCAACAGATGCAAATTAGCCACTCTAGGTATTAAATTATATTGCCTGCTACTGAAATATCACTTAGTAATAGACATAATACTTTTAATGAGCAATACATACTCTGCAGCAGCTTAACTTTGAAGTTAATGTAGCTTGTGACCTCCTTTTTCTCTGACTGGGTATGTACTTTGCTCTTGTAGCCAAGTGTGTGCTGCTCCTATGTGGCTATATGGACTGTATCTCATTGACTCATTACTGAGATTCTAATCAAGTGCTACACTACAGCAAAGGAGGTAGCAAATAGCTCATTTTATCTAATCTTGTAAATGCAGCTGTTACATACTTATATCTGCCTAGTTTATCTCAAAAGGATCCTTTGCTGGGTTAGCAGTTTAGAAAGAACTGTTTTGGCAAAAAGCAAAACTGTCTATACATCCTTAATATACGAGGCTTCATGCCTTTTGAGGCAAAGGAGGGGCTGGAATTTAACAGCTTTTTTTTCTTTCCCTGTATTTAGTTTAAGGTCTATTGACAACAGTTTTC
This sequence comes from Rhea americana, assembly GCF_003343005.1. NCBI lineage: Eukaryota > Metazoa > Chordata > Aves > Rheiformes > Rheidae > Rhea > Rhea americana. The sequence continues at coordinate 878,116 of NW_028185495.1, read as the reverse complement.
TGGTAAATGGGCTTATGGCAATATAGGCAACTTCCCTTACAAGAAATACTGATCTTCCATAAAGCTTGGGAATGGGGCCTAAAACGCTGAATTCAATTTCCAGCTCTGACAAATTTGTTTGAGGTACTAGCAAATCACTTAATTGTAGTAAAGATATGGAAGCTAAACTAGCTGACTTTCTTAGTGTTTGAGCTCATAGGTTACAGCCTCTGCTGGGTAGCATGACTGGGCATGTTGCAAAATCTGTGGGGCGGAGCAACAGGAGCTTCCTCTTTCTTGGGAAGTTCCTGCACTCTTGGCTGGAGTGGTTATGTGGGTGGAGAGGGAAGGAAGTGTTGCCATGGTGTAAAATAGCAGTTAATGTTAAAGGCTGTTGCAACTTATTTATCTTATGACTTGTTAAAGGTTACACTCACTGACTTAAGAGGACCAGCACTATGATTAGAAAGGACCACAAATATTTACAACTTTGTCATAGTTCTTTACAACTGTGCCCTGAATAAGTTTATCCATTTACCTGGAAACAGGTCCATGTTATAGTAGGTGATTAGCAAAGTTTAATTCTCTAAAGCAACAGATATTTCTCAGTGTGGCCTCTGATTCCTAATCTATGATGTGTAACTTGGCTTTTGTGGGGAAAGACCTATCTGTTCTTGCAGGGGCTTTTTTCTTTTCTTTTTTTTTTTAATCTTGGCTTGTCTTGCATTAAACTATGTTTAGCAGTCAATATTATGCTTGTGTCTCACTGGATGATAGCAGTTGTTCTCATGCTAACAGCATACTTTTGATAAAACCATTTAAAAGCAGTGGACAGATTTGTATGTGCTCTGAACTATTGTTTAGAGTGCTAGGACTGCTAAATTCAAGGACGTGTGTTTTGGATTTCTTGTTAACTGTCATAGATCTGTACTTTAAGAACAATCTCAGGTCTTGTCGAAACTAAAGATACTGAAACCTTCTGCGAGTTGCATGTTCTAACTGACATGGTCATTTTAGAAACAATTTCTAATATAAATGGAAGTTACCCAAGTAAACACTAGCTGAGAGAGTTCTTAATTCGTCTGTGAGCTAGAAGTAAGTTTGTAAACCTTAAGTATATTATTCTGCAGTCCTAACTCAATCTCCCAAGCATTATTGAAGCTCTTGTCTGGTCATTTTGTTATTTTTGTAGTGAAAAATGCTCTTTAGAAGTCCCTAAAACGTTTGAGTAACCTACTTACTCATGGTAGGTAGGTGTTGTGTTGTTTTTTCTCCTGTCTAGATTTCTAAAATAATGAATGCTTCAAGGCTTTTCCTCTCCTCTTATTCTGTTTAAAGCTGCTGTTTGCTTGAGTGGTGGGGTATAGCTCCACTGACAGGTACTGTGGATACTTGCAAAATACTCAGAATGAATAAATAGTACCATTTTTCATCATTAATTTCAAAAGTGTATTTTCTTGACAACCTACCTCTGGATTCAAAAAAGGATTATGATCAGAAGTCATATGATACTCTTTTTTTCAGTTGAAAGGGGATAGATGAACACTTTATAGTAGGTGATTTTCAAATGCTAAGAGATACCTTAATCATGGTAGGTTTTAAGGACAGTGTGGGGCCTGTTCTCATCCCTTTCTCTCTTGATGTGGATGCATCTGCTCAGCCTATGAAGTACTCGCTAGCAAGGGGAAAAAAGTTAGAGCTGACTTAGCTAGCACTTCTCCTTTGTGGAAATGTCTTCTGTTTGCTGTGGTAGTTAAGCTCATTTCAGACTACTTAAGTTCCGCTCTCAGCCCCAAATGATTCAGGTATCATTTGTCAAATTTCATTAATTTCTATCAAGTTAACTGGTATCTTTTTTCTTCCTAAGAAGGCAGGTAACTGAGGAGAGTGAATTCGAAGCAGGGTGCCTTTAGAAGCCATGACTGTCTGTGGTTAAGAAAGGCTAATAGCAACTGTTTTCACCACTCACCCGAATTCGAGAAGTTTACAAAGTTGAAAATATTCTGACTAGCTGCTACGCATGTATAGCTACACCACTGGTCACCAGAAACAAACCTATAGTAAACCATTAGTGTCCTCTCCAGGCTTCTTAGATGAGCTGCTAAATGAAACTTCTAATTGAAATAGGTATACTGATTTTGAATAGATACAATACTCTTGGAAGCCTTGTCAACTCTGGGAAGTTTCACATCTAACTTTTCTGTTTAAGGTGAGATTTGTAAAGTTTGTCTAGTTGTAACATTAGCTAGTACTTGGAACAAGAGGAAAATACCTGACATTCAACCAGGACACTCAAATGTGCCTGCAAAGGACATTCTACCCTTCATAAAGAGGCAATGAAATCGAGATAGATCTTGGATCTTTTCCCTAGACTATGTGAGCTTGGAAATAACTCTTCCAGGATTAATCTAGCTAGACTGATCAGTGAAAGCAGTAGATACCTCTGGGCAGACACAATCAGATATGTAACAAAAGTTGTATGTAGAACATCCCGTAGGGAAAGCTGTTAAATGGAATTTATTTTAAATATGTTGAAAACAAAGCTTTCCCAGAGCTACTTCAACAATGAAGACATTAACTTATCAATGAAGACAGAATCCCCTGGTTCAGGGAGATCTTGACAGAAATATGTAGCTCTGCTATTATGCTAWATACTCCCACAAAGTAACATTTTTCTGGAATACTATATACTTTATTTGGTATTTTGGTCTATATTATGTGATAAGTTACTGCTGTGTGTGTAAAGGTAAAACCTAGATGGCACAAGTGGGAAGTTAGCCCTACTTTGAGCAAGGGGTAAGGCTGGATGACCTCTGGTTGTTTCTAACCTAAATTATTCAGTGATAAAAGCATTTTTTTTCCCCCAGTAGCTGAATGTCATATAGGAATGTCACACTTCTATGTCTCTAGCTTAACATTGTCTTTGTGTATCTTTCCTTGCAACTGGCGTGTCCATGTGTTTGCAGGTATCAACTACCTTTCTTTCAGAGATGGTCTGGTGCCTATCTAAGAAAGCTGCAGAGTTGCTCCCATCACATTTGGCTTTGAAATCAGCTGCTGTTGTTACCCAGTTGAGAAAGGGCTTGTGTGTTCCTGGAAGCATGTTTAACTTCTCAAAGTAAGTGAATTTATCTAGTAACTATTACTGCGTTTGGAAATCTTGTTCCATGTCTGAGATTTTGAAGGCTATAGCAAAATACTGTCATCTTAGTGATAGATACTATTGAAAACAGTTGCTTAAAGCCTTATTCCCTCGCTTTTACTTGGAAACAATGGCAGAGCTCTTAAGATGGCAAGCAGCTACATAAGAATTGTTTGTAGAGCTTAGGATGGGATTAGCAGGGAGAGTTTTTTGAATTTTTTCAGTGTTTTGCCAATGCATGCTAGCAGACTGTATGTCCCTTAAGAGCTGCTTTTGTATTTCCATGTTTTAGCAAACTCTCTATTTTTTTCCTTTCTGAATAACAACAATTTTTCTACTCAAAAGGTGAGAAATCAGTATTCAAAACTTAGAAAATTTGATACCTTCATTTGCTATTTTGGCTAGGTAGACAAAACAGATTTACGACGTGTCTGTTACTGCTGCATGCTATGGAGTGTGAACAACTTGAAATTCTGTGGCATACTGTGTGGTTGAACAGACTGAAAAAAAGTTGGAGCTGCCTGTTCTGCTAATGGGCTAGCCATAAGGAGCCTTGCTTTTAAAATGTTGTGTTGCCACTTCAGGCTTTGCTTTGGCACTGTGTAAAATGATAAGACAGGCTTTGCTTTCCAAAACCAGTCCAGTCTAGTTTTAAAATTTCAGGAGCAGGCGTTGAAGGAGTCTGAGAACTAGACTTTGTGGAAATGCATCTCAGCAGAAGCTGGTGTATGGTCCGTTTTGCATCATGTCCTCATCATTGGCGACAGGTAGAAATGGAGGTAGCCCCAGCTACAGTCATTCATGTTTTCTTGTACTTGCTGACCTGATGGCAGAATTAATAGCCATTTTGAATTAAGGTAATACTTAGAACAGTTTACAGGACTTTTTTATAGGGCACATAACTGAGTCGTGGATGTTTGTTCACAAGAGAGGCCAAGATCTGAAGGATTCTAGGAGCCTTACAAGAGAAACAGTGGATAGCTGCTGCAGCTGAGGTAAAGTTCTGTCTGAATTTTTTGTTTAAAAAGTCAAAATCAAGACTTTTTTTTTCTCCTTCTTTTGCAGAAGAAAGATGATGTTAAGAGGATCCCAAGCTGTATTTAAAAAGCAGAAGCTGGAAGCCCTTTTAATTAAGGTAATTTGTAGTGTTTGAATGCTTGTAAATAGCTGAGTGCTAAAATTCAGTGCAATGGCAGGAGTACATGCTTTCTGGCTTCATGAATACCTAGAGAAAAGGTGAAAAATCTGAATTTTATTTTTGCATGTGGTTAATGTAAGGAACAGTATGTACAAAGTACTTTGTGCTTTGAGTTGCACACATACCTGGCTTACAGTGTCTCTTTGCACATGAGTGTGGGTATCTGAATGTGACTGGTAGTGGGAGGGTCGTAACCCAGTAGACTCAAATGTGCCTTGCAAAGTGTCTCACTATGTATTTTGAACAGAAAGATGGGCATCTTCGTAAAACTGTAGCTTGTTGGCTGATATTGCATATCTGAAGTCCTGTTGCTGACCATTACTGAGGCAATGACAATTTGAATTAAGAAATAGGCTTACTGGTGATAAGCATGGTAAAAGTAGATCAAGTGTAAACAAATTGGAGAAAATTACTGAAAAAGCATCTTTCAGCTCTGAAACTCTTCCAGCAGATTGGAGGCTGAGGAATAAGTGATATTCCAGTTTGGGAATAAATGTGTGAAATGCTTGTGTAATCTTCTGCTACATAGCAGATTACACAGCTGTGATTTGACAGATGACTGGGTTTTAAGGGGATTTTTTTGCCAGCAGATGGCTCTGTTGTTTCTGCATGGTGTTTTGGTTGAAGTATTAAGGGCCTGTAGAGTGCAGAGCAGAAAATATGCRGCAGTTGCAAAAATACTCTGTTAATAGAAGCATGACTGCTGCCTTTTGTCTCCTTGATTTCTGCTTTTGCAGTAGCAGTTGCTTTCATGTTGTGGTAAATGTATGAATGTGCTTGTGTATGATCTCTTTTCTTTTTATGATGCATCTCTATGCAACCCTTGTCTTTGTATGGGTGTCTCAAAGACAAAAATCCCCAGGCAACAGGGGCTAGTTTGAGATTAGAGAAGCTTAAGAAAAATAAGAGTGAATGAAGGAATCTTATATCTCTATAATAAATGATGCAAAYAGAGCTAGAATACATTATTTGTGTGCGGCTCCCATGGCAAATGCAGTGTGAGCCTGCTGAGTAGAGGAGACTTACGGATGTGGGCTGCCTACCCTTGTGCATGCATTTCAAAGTCTGCAAAATTTGAGTTCTGGTAGCTGGTTATAAAACTCCCGATCAAAGCTCTTCTCCAGTCTACCGAATACCTTAGCAAATGCGTTAAATGAAAGACCCAGGGGCACACGTAAAGCTTTTATGATCATCATTAATCTTTAAGCATTCATGCTGAATATACACTTTCTTAGCATGTTTTGGAAATCTTGGGCAGTGCATGAGGCAGAAGGGAAATATAAACTAACAAAACAAAATTCAAGCTGAGCACAGCAATGGTCTTTCCCTCCAAAGTATTCAGGAACTTTAAATAATGGCYAACTTGAGGTATGTTTCCTCCCCATGGCATTTTGCTGTCAGATTATTTGCCTTTGAAGGAGTAAAGTRGGGGCAAATTTAACTTAGTTGGAAATAATTAAAAGCAGAACCACAAAATAGGGTCAGTTTGAAGGCAGTGGAAATGTTGCTACTTATATTTAAATAGAATCCGGGGGATTAGAGAAATAACAGGACAATAGCTTAATACTTGATGCACTTACCACCTGTCCAGTGGGAGTATATTGCTATCACACCATTTAATAGCCTGTAAATCTGTAAGACATGATAGAGCTAGGACAGAAATGCAAGCTGAAGAGGAAGGAAAGCAGTGCTTTCCAGGTTGTTTTTCCCAACCTAGTCATCTTATAAAAATATTTTAGGTCTCCTGTTTTAATCAGCATGTGGATGTTAGTTTCATAGATATGAAAAATCCATGTTAAAAAAGAACTCCAATAGTCAGTGATGAAGAATTAAGGAAATGTTCGGCACATGCACAGAGATGAAGAAGCTGCCCAAATATATTATTTTGGCTATGGAAGTAAAATGTTCTGTACTGTGATATGCTTAAAAGATTTTTCTGCAGATTAGCTTAATTAAAGCTGAAAACAGATTTATAACATTTTTCAGCATATTTTTAACAGATATAAGCAATATTTGAAGTTAACTTAAAATGTTTGTCAAGAATTTAGAATTTGAATTCCACATAAGCAGGGAACTGATATGTTTTCAGTGATGACTTAAGATTTAATTATTTTAAATTATTGCCCAAAGTTTGTTTTAATTTGTATGATGGGTAGCTTCATATATTATTTTCATCTCAATAAATGTTAATCAATACCTTGGTGTCTGCAAAAACAAAGTGTGTTTTTTAGGCTAGTAACCACGTTATGACATCTTGCTTAGAGCAGAAGAAATGTATTTCACAATAACACTAATGTGAATGTGTAGACACACACTATATAATACAAACAGTCTGAATCTGTCGTATTTGAACTGAGACTAAAACCATCGTTAGTCTTATGTTCTGTTCTTTCTAAACTAAGTGGCACACAAAGTCCCTAGTTTAAGAAAATTTAATTCTCACAGCATCCAGGCAATGGAATTTTTTGATCAAGACACTTCTATTAGTCAAGTTTATATCAGTTTTTAAATTTATCTAACATGGACACAGTGGCTTTCATTTTTTCCTAATTTTACTTCTGTGTCTGTCTTCAGAGTAAGTGATCTGCCTATAAACTTGTCCTCTGAGTGAACATCTTCCAGCTCTATATGTTCTTTCACTCCTCCTTGATGGAGAAAATCACACTTCAGAGGATATCTGATTTACCGTTTCCCAATTGTGTATTGTGGCAGCTATCAGGTCGCATGTACTTGCTATTTGCAAGAGTTTCCCGTAAKACTGTGAGTTTGAGACAAATGTCATCCATTAATTAATTTTGCCTAAGTTAGGGGCTTAGACTGCTCATGTATTCCACAGAGACAAGAGTTAGGGAAAAAGTGAAAAACCCTCCATAGCTGGTAACCAGGAAAGAGTTACTCAGAGCTCAATGAATGAGCAACTGGATTCTGCATCAATATTCAAAGATACCCAGGGTTCTTTGAAATATGTGCAATTGATTTGGCAAAAACTTTATACCACTGGGGAGAGGYATGTTATTCTTTATTTTAGGTTCTATGTTACTTCTGATTGCTGTTTATTTGACTAGTACTGTAGACCTGGATAACCAAATCAGAGCTGTAAACATGCTATCAGCGTTGAGGTAGGGGAGTGGTATCTTTGCAGTTGCTCTTGTGGAAGTTGTGCAAGAACATGAGCTGGGATGCTCCTGATGTGAGCGATATGGTATCACACTTTTTCTCTCTCACACCTCCCTTTAGAGGTATTCAATCCCTCCCTCCCTCTCCCCGTTAAATCCAAAGCCATTTCTCCATCTTCACTCTTCTCGGGCATCTGTTCCTATTCCTTCAATTGCCAAACATGTAGCAGGTTATGTCCCTGTTCTCCTAAATTTGGTACTAAGGAGGGGGGGGAAAAGTGGAAAAAATATTCCAAAGTGAGCAGGACAGGCTGAGCTACAGGTAATGGAAGCTCCAAAACACTGAGCTAATTACCTACAGTAAGTGAATTGAAGCAGTTCCAGTGAGATATTGGCAGATAAGCATATTAAAACAGCTATAATAGGAGATGTGAAATGAGACAAAGAAATGAAGGATGAAAATGTAATGCATGGAAGGAAATTCATACAGGAGATTAAGAAAATTACATTGTCATTGTGTTTCATTCTAGTAAAAGTGAATAACCTTCATTTGAAATGCTTTATAAGTCAGTTATTTGTACCTAAGGGAACACAGGAGTTGATTGCAGAGAGGTATAACTTCCTAAACCCCGGAAACAAATTTGATACTGTGTCCATATTGCAATTTCTGGTAGGATAACTAGAGGAAACAAGATGCAATGTATAAACTTCAAAGAAGCTTCATTTTTCTGATGCTGTAAAAGTGATTTACCCTTCTGTAAGGCTGTATTTTTCATATGCATAGCTTCATCTCGCTTTTGAAATTTTTACTTATCAGAAAATATGCCAATGTTTCCTTTTCACCTGGCAGGATTCTTAGGATTTTTTCATGAGTGTTGCTCAGATTGTCTTGGCCTGTCTTCTCACTTGAGACAACACTGCAATGAGATATCTTCTTAGTTTGGTTTCCTGAGAAAACAAGACAAAGATGACTTTGTCAGTTCCCTTCCTCTTCAGTTTTTCATCTCATCTTCTTTGAGAACTTTCATGGCCGAGAGTGAATCTGGACCAAATTTGACAGAGGTAGAAGGTACAAATACATGAAATTCCCAGAAGTTTCATCAAAACTGACAGCTGACTGCCATCTACTGAAGAAAGTTTTAGTCCTAAAACTTTTTTTTTTCTAAAAGCCAGAAAGCAGCTGGGCTATGGTGCATGGATCCTACCATTGATGGTTGCTAGTTGTCCAGCAGGGCAGGGGTGATGAGGGACACAGGGAAGGCTGGACCAATACTGGAAGTGTAGGGCAAGTCCATGGGAAACTTGACTGAATCAATCCTCTGCTCAGGGCCCAGCTTGTTCCTGCTTGGAAAACCCTTTGGTTTCCTTTCACTGGACATAGTTGTTTACCTTCTTGTGTGATTGTTTATCTGTTCTTGTCTTACTCTGATGGTTTTCCCCACAAAGAATTTTAGGAATGCTGTAAAGAGCAACTTCATTCTTTCAAAACAGTTTCCTAGGAGCTGGATGACAGATAGAAGTCTTCTGGTCTGAACTTGAAATAACCAATACGACAGTAATCCAGACTACTACTATTATTTTTAAAAATCTTCAAGATAATGCAAATTTGAGATTTTTTCCACTTATTTTTAATTCAAACAAGAGGCTGACTTCATCTAGGTACTGTTTACTTACTGCTTTATATTGAAGAACTGTCTCTCATACACCTATTCAGTGCAGTGGAAAAGGCCTTGCTTAGCATTTGACCCTGTACTGTGGGATCAAACCTAGATCAAATCTGTTTGCAAATATTTAACTTCAGTCATGTGGGCCATTCTCAAAAGGTATCTCTAGGATTCAAGTTGAACAGATGCATAAATATTTGTAAGGGAAGAGAAAAACAATCCCGTGAGCTACTGAGGGTGGCTCCAAGGGTGGAGCTGTTTCCTCATTATGGTCAAGCCTTCAGACAAACGTATGAGCTCATTAAAAGCATGAAACCCAAAGGGAAGATGAAGCTATTAAAAATAAATAAGTAAATAAGATGATGTTAATTCAATTCCTTGGTAAAAATGTGAGTCTCTTAGAGAGACCTACTAGAAGAGATGAAGTTAAAAGTGAAGCTTTCATTTCAATAAAGAAGAATTGTGGCTCTGATGTGGAAAGTGGTAATTCATGACTCTGCCTGCATTTGTCAGCAGGACGTGCAGGTAGACCTTGGAGGGCRTTCATGTTTTCTCTAATACTTGAGCTGTTTTACAAAGTCTACCTCTGAGCCCTTTGAAGGCTCTTTGTCTATATTATTGTTATACTACAAATAGCACTTCTGTTTTCTTACCTCTTGTGTCAATAAATTGAAGCACATTAGAAGTTTTGAATACTGAAGCTACAACTTAGTGGCTATCTTTTAAATTAAAAAAAAAGAAATCAGATATGTATTTAAGCTTTTTCATTATTTTTCAAAAATTTGTGGTTCTGTGTGTGTTGAAGTCAATGAAGAGTGCCTCAGTTTTGAGATGAAAAATTACCCTAGTCTAGTGAATTTTTTCTCCTTTTTAATACTGAGGGTCAGGCATTAGAGGACTTAATGCCTTAGCACAGTTAAAGAAGCCTCAAGAGGTTTTTTTTTATGTTGTTACTTGATAACCCATGCAAACTTTGAAGTTTCTTACCCTAGTTGCCAGTGAGCAGTCCTCAAACTGAGGGCTGCAGGGGTTTCGGCTAATGCAGTGTAAGGTTTCCTTTGTTATGTATCTGTCTGATATTTTCTTTCATTCAAAGGAAAAGCAAATTGAAAGAAGYTTATCATGTGTGTAAAGCAAACAATGGATGTTTTCTGGGATCTCCTGCATTATAATCAATTGTGTGCAGTGGTCTATTAGAGAAGAAAATGTTATTCAACTTACCTAGTAAACCTTAGAATTAATGCACGCAGAAGTACACGAGTAGCAGAAGACCAAATTGATAGGATGGGCAAGAATTCAGTCAAGCACAGTTGATAATAAGAATTTTGATTTTCTTTTTCTTTTTTTTTGAGCTAGTATGGTGCACATGCTGTGCTAAAGATGTACTTGATTTGAAGTAATTTTAAAGCTTTTGTCAGTCAATTCAGACTCATGCTGTTGTAAAAGAYTTGTTATAATGGCTGCATTCAGGATGATATCGTGCAATGCTGTTAAAATAACAGCACCACCTCCTAGCTTGATTGAGCTTCCCATTCCTTTGAATTCCTTGCTATGCACAGTTGTGTAGTGGCAGTTGGATGGAGGGAGGAGGAATTGGCTGTTTTTCTTGCAATAATGCTTGCAGCAGGTAAACTGGCTGCTGCTGGAGGCTGCTTGTATTACTTGAGCAAAAAAGAAAAACTTTGGTTTTTTTCCCCCCTTTCAATTAAAATCACAAACATTGGAACAGCATAGCAACTTCAGTGTAAACTGTCTGTAAAACTTAGCAAACAAAGAAAAAAACCCATAAATTAGCAGCAGCTGTGATCACTGCCCAAAATATTTATGGAGAATCTACAGGACCAGAAACTGTATCAYAGAATCAGTAAGGTTGGAAGGGACCTCTGGAGATCATCTAGCCCAACCTCCCTGCTCAGCAGGTCACTTACAGCATGGTAGRCAGGGTTGCATCCAGGCRGGCCTTGAAGATCTCCAGGGAAGGAGACTCCACAACCTGTCTGGGCAGCCTGGTCCAGTGCTCCGTCACTCTCACAGGGAAGAAATTCCCYSTCAYGKTCAGGCMGAACTKYCTGTGCTTCAGTTTCTGCCCATTGCCTCTTGTCCTGTCACACGGGACAACTGAAAAGAGTTTGGCCCCGTCCCCTTGACGTCCTCCCTTAAGGGGGAGTGTAATCGTTGCCATGTAGTGGGATGATTTAATGTGCACGCTGAAGCCTTTAAGCTATAGAGCAACAGTTTGACAATAAAATGTGATGGGAATTAATGTGAGCTGGACAGAGTTTGATCCAGGAGAACATCTATCCTGAATGCTAGAAGTTGCATAGCTGTGTCAATGGTTTGGCATACAACAGGTATGTGAATAATGGAGAGTTAGAAATTTATAAATTTATGGTTTAGCAAATTGTTACTTAATCAAGAACTTAGTGGCCATGAAGATAAATGTTATGTAAGAAAAGAATATTAACAGATCAAGGGGTATATTTGTATGCTAATATAATTGAAATAAACAGAAAAATAACGAGGCACATTTAAATTGGATGTTTTCTTATTCAGCTAGCTTGGTGCCAAGGTGTTTCCTACTTATCTGGAATATATTATTATGTGMTATTTGTTAATGCAGTTTATTGTACCACAAATTCAATTTTTGGAAAAGCCTTAGGAAGAAGAGATGGAATTGTTGCAGGCATAAATCTGGAAAAAACTTGTGCAATGTGGAGAGTGCACGTGCTGTGTAGTACCTTGCATATATGTATTTGCATACCCATGTACTTCTGGAAATGTATACATCAATTTCTGTGTTTGGGGAAACTATGAATTTTATTCATTGTTGTATGGTGGAACTTGATACTGAAGTAGTTACAGTTAAGCATTATATCCCTTGTGTATAAACATGGTTATATCAAAGTTGGTATGGATACAGTGAAGAAGTTTGGCGCTTTCTAATGGATTGACAAACTAAACAAGACTGACAGAGGCTATCTAAGGGGCTCCTTCCATCTGATGGATTYGTTAGCTTTGCTTAAACATCGTAGTCTCTGCAAATTCTGTTTTGGAAATCAGCAGAACCAACCAACCTATAGGGCTCAATTCTGTCATTATTTCTTCTATGGAAAAGGTCTGAAAACTTTTTATTTACAGTYAACGGTTTATAATCCCTAATTCATGGGAATGCATTGTTTGAATAGATTCAGGTTTATTTTGAATGGCATTTCATTGTCTTCTGAACACAGTCACGGTCTGCATGGATTGGTTGATGCATCCATTACATTTTTTTGTCCTTTGCTGTTATATTGAAATGAATGAAGCAGAAAATAATAGTTACTCATTTTATCTTATACTTYCACAGATACTGTTTTTGGCAGACAAAATGTTTTCCTTTCATTTCTGTGTATAAATTTGATTTACACAGTAACAATATTTCACGTGTTCTTTGTGGATTTAGAAATGGGGGGCATTCAGTACTTTTGGTGTAAAGAAGCATAGCTATGACAGGATGTTAGAAAGCAAAATCATTTATTTGCATTTGCCTGCACAATAATATTCTTTTCAGCATATTGCATAGTATGCTTAATATGCAAAATATGCATACTATGCACAATATGCAAAATAATTGCATAAATAGATAATATCTTTACAGGGCAATGTATTACATACTTTTTAACATGAACCTCGTTAAAGAGAGCTGGGTGTTTTGTTATGAATGCTCTACAGGATGTCCAGGGGAAGCTCTGCTGGAAGTTTTGTGTCTTCAGCAGCTTGAAAAATCAGGCCATTTAATGAGATACTTAAATATGGACTTAGGGTATAGATATATGCCCAACTGCAGTAAAGTCTGGAGGTACCTGAGCTCCATTTTAGAGAGATTATCTTAAGTACTGAAAGTAGAAAGCTCTCTACAGGCTAATTTACTCAACACTACAGCATTCATCGTAGTTCAGGTAACTTTACATGAATAGAAGTCTTCAATGTAGACATCCTCAGAGGACCCTAAACTTAAGCTTGCATTAAAAAGAAAGGTCTTTCATGATTCTTCTGCCTGGTAGTTAAAGTATTTATTTGATGTGTTCACAGGGACCCGTGTCTAGTTATTCTTGAGTGGGTAATTTGTTTTGAGGAAGGATATTTGGAGAGTAAGAGTAATTGAGATAAAATGGGGCTCTGAGGCTCCCTTCTTCACACCCAACCTGTGCACTAAATTATTGTATTAACTACACTGCAGTGACTACAGGATCTAACAATACAAGTATAAGCAGCTGCTGATCTCTTAGAATTATGACCCTAACGGGAGTTTATTTCTTCAAGCAGCAACTTCATTTGCTGAGATCAGCATATGGGTAACAGAAAATTTAAATAAAAGTAAAATTGAAACTGTCAGCATTGGATGTGGTGCAATATGTCAATATGCATTAAATCATTATTCTCTCTGCAGGACAGAGGGATGATGAGATATATACATATAAATATATATGTGTGTGTTTTAACTCTTCCAGTTCAGCCCTGTTGCAGATCCTGTTTTTTAAAGAACTACATGCCTCTGCAAAATGGCCTTAGTTCCTTTGGTTTACGTTCACTTACTGGTTCCCAAAGAGCATTTTAGCCCTTTAAAGCTTCTTACAGGTTCTTTTTTTTYCCCACAAATTAAAATGGAATCAAAACTGAAACGTGCCATGACAGCTGCAGCRTGTTAGAAAGGCTGTTCTCTGCCTTTTCCTCTTGACATCTAACCTGTCATCTGAACGGAGCGTTGCTGAGCAATCACCAGGGCCGAGAAGCAGGGCAGGCGCCTGTTCCGCTAGGTGCCTCCGTGCCGCCGCCCAGCACAARGGTGAGCCTCGGCGGAGCGCGGTGCGCGCGGGGGGCCCAAACGGCCCCCGGAGCTGCGCCAGGCGGCGYAGCCTCGTCTCGCGTGCCTCACCGCTGCGAGAGGCCTGGTCTTCTGCGTTAGCAGTGGTAACTGCAGGGTTGAATTTTTCAGGGGCTCGTGACTACAGAAATTTTACAAACACAAGTCTTGTGCGCTACTGTTTTTTCTAAAATATTTTTATGTAATATCAAGGTTTAGGAAAAAACCATTAAATATTCCTGAATACCTGGTGMCTATGTAGTCTGTTTCAGGTTTTGGGGCAGTAGGTCAAAAACTTGTCTTTTCTTAAGTTGTAGCTCTTCAACAGTGACTTTGAACACTGGAAATATTTGCTAAAAGTGAAATAAATCTGCTGGTGACAGGTTACAAATGCCTTTTACAGTGTAGTTTACCAACCTCGTTACCTTTTTGCTTTCAGGGTTGTGTCGCATTAAACTGATTGTTGAAGTCGCAGTAATGTGCCTTGAGGTGACAAAGCACAAGTTCGTAGCTGTGCATGCAGTCTTCAAAAACAGAGAGATGAGCTACTCTCATTTATGTGAACAGGTTGTTTTTTTTCCCCTTTCACTCAGTTCCTCCCTCAAATCCCTCTTATTACCTTGATTTTATCTTCAGGCCCTGGCGGTACTACAAATATAATCAAGTTAGTGAATAAGTAGAGGGGCCTCTGGGCACTACAAATGTATTTTTATTTGGTGTTGGGTTTAACTGTGGAACAACAGGATTATAGAACTGGGTTAGAGAAATGTGTTAAGATACAGTCTTGGTTGTAATGTGATTCACTAATCAAGTTCTAAAAATAAGGTCTACTTTTTACGCTTCACGTTAGGTTGCTGACACTTCTCATTGTGTCCTGCAAATGTTTATAACAACTAGCAAAATTATGCCTAGCTTTATTCATGGGTGACCTAAGTCATAAGTATCTAAATTTGAGGGATAACTTTAGACCTTTGAATGCAGAATTGTTCCTAGCGGGAATGTTTTGAAGAATTGTGCTTCCACATTGCAAGACAAGGTTAGAGAGGAGATGTGTTTTTTGATCYGGGGTTCTTCCCTTCCTCCTTCAGCACAACTCACCCAGCYRTTTCACACTCTTCTTATGGCAATATTTCCTGGACTTAAAAATGTCACTGAGGCAGCCATGGTTCTTTTTCTTGGGTCAAGGTGATGGAGCTGTTTTCGTGCTTTAGGATCTGCTTTGCAGGACATAAAGCAGTTGTGGATAGCACATCTACAGGAAAGGCTCACTGAAGAAAATACTCTCTTCCACTTGAGCTTGGGGRAGGGGGAACCCCAAAACTTGAGACTAGTTTTTATGCTGTCACAACAGCTTTGACRGTGTAATTTTGGGATTTGAAATATTTGTGCCCGCTTCAGGAAAGCTATTCAGCCCACAGGGGCAGCCAGACTYGTTCAGTTTGAGAGGAGCACAGTGATGTCTGTACAGGCTGAGACCACTGAGTCAGGGGTCAGACCTACAGGAAGAAAATTTGTTTAGGACCTAAGYCTGAATTTGAGATTTTTGAGAGCCCCGGATTGCTATCTAGCCCAGGAATTGCACAARGTCTAGAAGTACCTCAGTTTCTGTCAGCAGACTTCTCCAGATGCTTAAAGATGTGCCTTTGGGTATGTCTGATTAATTGTATTTGAACTAATTATATTTCAGTGCTAATTGGAGCTGAAATGCACATCTACTTTCCAGCTAATTGTTCTTACCAATGTTTTAATGAATGTATTGTCATGGTGTGTTGCAAGCAGCTGGGAGCTAGTTCTGCTTCTGTTCTCTGATTTGACCAAAAGACACATGACTAATGTGGTACTAAAATTCAGCTAATAAGTTGTGCTGAAAGAGAAGACATTGTCACTCAGGCTCAGCACCATGCTAACATGACTGCGTGGCCAGTTCATGCTGAACCTTGTGTCTACAATTCTGACCCCTCCAATCTCCCTGTGCAACAAATTTTAAATGGTCCCATGCAAAAGGGACACRCTGAGCAGAAAGGACTGAATATGCTCTATCTCCTGTAAATTGACTTTTTTTTTTTGCTGATTTCATAGAGGAGGAAAGCCTCTTTACCTTTGGGAGAAAATACAAATATATATATATATATATATATGTATAATACAAAAAGAAGCAGCAGCAACAGTTCTATAAAACCATGTAAAGCATGGTTGGAAAAGTAGTTCTGTGAAAATGGCATCTTGGAGTTCCGTATTTATTTTCTATCGGTGACTCCAGATCAGATGTGCTCAGTTAATAAGTCAAAGCAAGATTTTTCTAGCAGCCCACACAGCATGCTCAGTGATTTATCTGAAATTCATGCTGTGTTCRTTCCACTTCCTACATCATCTCTGATATAAACAGTCTGGAGTCAGAATTTCACTGGCAATCCTGTTGATGCATTTCACAAATTAAACATCTTTCTTTTCCTCAGTTATTTTGGCTCTGAAACATTGGCAGTATATATTACTATAAACTTGATTTGGACACTAAAGTAAACAGATGCATCTCAGAAGGCAGAAAATGAGAATATATATGCAAATGACAAGGTGCCTTTTTAAAAAATCATTTGATCAAAACTGTAAACAAAATACATTAGAGACRGTATATGAGAACAGTATATAAGACCCTCTTTGCACAGATATCTAAAACTTCAATTAAAAAATTCATCCTATCTTTTAGTCTGTCTCTGTTCAAAATTAACCTGAAACTTTTACCTCATGGTGTAGAGAACAGACCAAAATCCAGGGAATGTAGCCCAGTAGGTTCTTCCAAGTAGTGTTTGGAAGTAATGAGAATATTTAGAAGGATGTCAGTGGTTGTTAAATTTATAGAATATCTRCATGATACTTTTAAAATGTTATATGGTACTATATTTATTACGCTRCAAGAGTGCTCAGAGACCCTGAATCAGGTTAGAGCACCTTCTGCATGGAGAGAGGTTCAGTCCAGTCCCTGAAGGATGTATAGTCCAAGCCTGCAATTTTTTAGTTATTTGAAGCTGCTATTGCCATGTTCCCSAAAAGTTAACCTTTTCCCAAAATGATCAGTTTTAATCTGGCCACTTTCCTGATTCAATTCCCTGACTAAACCACCACGCTGGCAAAAAGAAGCAGACAGTGCGAGGGCAGGGAAAGGTGCTGAGASGGCAGTGAGTGAGGAGGAGGATGGGAGGGATGGTAGCTGATGGAGTTAGTGCTAGCTCCAAGTGGCTGTTCAATAGCTGTGCAGCATTATTCATCCTGCCGTGGAGGATGAGAAGACCGGTGAAGTGTTACTGCTGACCTGTGTCAAAATGTAAACTTGCTCATCTATCTATGACTGTTTGTTTACATTTAAAAAGTCTCTTACTAAAACAAGAATAAAAGGGGATAAAATTGGGCTTTCTGTTGTTCTATACAGGGGCATGGGAGGACATATATTGAAAAAAATCTTTACAATGGAAGTAGGCAATGACTCTGAACAGATTGTCTAGAAAGGCTATGAACCCTTGAAGACTTTCAAAACTTGACTGGACAWGGGCCTGTACAACTTAGTCTAGTTTTCAAATTAGCCCTGTTTTGAACAGGGGGTTGGACTAGGTGATCTCCAAAAGCCCCTTCCAATCTGTGATCCTATGATAATACCATTAAGTGACCTCTATGAGATTACATAGTGAGGCTGTGGCAAAGTCCAGAGGTTTCCTTTTGCCTAAYATCCTGGAGAAATTCTACCTCACAGTTCAGTGGGAGGTGGTCTCTATGCAGTCTATCGATTTTTCTTTAGTAAATGAAGCTATTTACTTACCTTTAGGAATAATGTTTCTCTTCCCTATCTTTTTCGATAGTTTAGGCATCCTGGTTTGATTTTTGGGGGGGTCTGGGCATCTATGCCTTAGATAAAGCAGGACATTTATTTTGGTGAACTGCAAATGTTGATGACTTAATGATGGTGATCCTTTGCAGATGGTGATTCTCCTTTCTTTCAACTCTGATTTTAATTGAGGAAGCAGACAAGCTAGATTTTCTGTGTTAATGTTTGCATGTGAAGAAATTGGCTTAGTATGCAAAGAGCTAAATGAATAATTCTTAATCACAACTGGATTCTTGTTCTTTTGCCAATTAATGACCAGTTGGGAGGAGTTAATGGACCACAGCTGCATCTTGGACTGTTAACCTTTGAGGAGATTATTTCTTAGTAACTGCTACTAAGAGCTTTACTATTACAAGCTAAATATATTTTAATGTCTTCTGAAATGCTTTGGGGTTTTTTCCCTTATGAATTTTGTGTGTCATTGCCCAAACTTACCTTTTATGTGATACCACTTAAACTGTCAGTAAAGAAGGAACCAAAAGGAAAGTCCCTCTCAGTTTAAAGACCAAAGGAAACAATACTCAAAGTGTTTTTTGTAGTGTCTTGTAATCCATTCTTCTCTTTAATCCATTTGAGCAAGGAAGCTACCTTTTGTAAAACCTGTTCTATTCCTGTTCTCCACAGTGTGCTGGGGATAATCAAAAGACAGTGATTATATGTAATCTCCATCTTGTTGAAAGGTGGGGTTTATTGGGTAGTAGGATTATGCTGACTCACGTGGGCTGGAGCTATGATAACTCTTTGGGATATGCATACTGTACCTAAATACACATGTTGTTATGGATATTTTTTTTGACATTAATCTTCTATTATAGGTAACAGCTCTACAAGTAATACAAATAAGTTTATTCATGGCATATTAGACAAATGATTATGAAATTTTTGTACTGTCTTGACCTAATTAATGTATTGAATGTCAAACATGATATAAAGGGAGAAAAGTCCTAAATCTGAAATCTGTTAGTGAGTCTATTTTGGTAGCTTTCCACTTAAAGGAAGTATCTTTAATGTAATTAACCTTTCTGTATATTGGCAATTATTGGAAATTACAAAAGCTCTAGAAATAATCTATCCATGTTTTTAAATGTATAAAATAAATATTACAAGTTTAAGCTTGTAGACTCTTCTCTCTTCAGTAATATAGGAAGTTGTATTTCTAACCTGAAATACTCCAGTATGTCTACTCATAGCAGAATTCATAATCCCACAGCTTCGGATTTCAGATTTACCATATCAGTTCTGAAAACTTAGTTCCTGACATTCCCCTCAGTGACTTCATTCTCACAGGGGAGCCAAACAGCTGAGGGTCTGTGACAAAAATATGCAATGAGAGATGACTTTGGAGGAAGTTTTACACTGAGCTTGGTTTGTTACAGATGTTTTTAAACTCTTCCGTTCTGGCTGAGTGGCAGGTAAAGAAAAAGTAATCATTTTTCTTCTACTATACTAACTAGTAAGTTCTGAACAACAGTTTCTCTAAACATTTTTCTCTAAATTCTTTTTTTTCTTGTGAGTCCGTTTAGTCTTGTTTACTTCTGCTATATAGCTGATCCAAAAATGTCTAGATTGTGAAGAAATATCCTCATATGGGTCTGAAGCTGAATACATTGTGCATTACCTATCCTATGTTCAAATGGCAAAACAAAATCTAGGAAGAAAGATGGGGAAAATGGGAACTTGTCTTTTCTGTTGGATGTCACAGTTCGTTGTGCTACTAAGCAAAATATTGACGAAGGAAGACACATCTGTGCAAAAGGACTATCCTAGATGAATAAAGTGAATCAGTACTGTCATAGATAAAATGGCAGAAACTGAGATAGTCATCAGAGAGACTCTTGAGAATTTGCATTAACTAGGAAACGTATTTGGAGGAAGGGAAAGCAGGAAGGTCACAAAATGGAAATAACTCCTGAAAGGTTCCTCTGGGAACAAACCTGAATGTTGTACCCAGATCCCACTTGATCGTGTTTCATCCCATTGCACAATTATGGATCATATTGTGTTGCGTGAGGGAGGAGGAGGGAATTTGTCAAGGCACCACAGAAGGTTATTGCTATGGAGGGCTGGCAACTTCTTTGAATACGTTTATTCCAGTGCTGTGGTCACGTCACGTGGATGGTTTCCTCATTTTGTCCACACTTGACAGAAAGCTAAAATGTTTTGTAAGGCTATAGAAACAGCTGTGTTGGGTCAGACTGTTCCATGTAGCCTATGATGTCTCCTGTTGAGGCCCAAGAGTGGATGTCTAGGGAGGAGTTCAGAAATGTGAAAAGAGTACAGCATGCAGCAGTGCTTCCTATGGACTATTTCAAGCTCTGGCAATTTCGTGATTCAATGACTTAGGCATTTGTATAAGTGACCACCTACTTTTGCTTGTTTTGAACCTGCCACCAGCTAGTTTCTTTTGATGGTCTCTAGCATTTAGAGTGGGGAAGACAGGATGGTCTGACACTTTTCTTCCTCTCCATGCCATTTATGAAGAAAACATTTTGACACTGGTGCAGGTTAATTGTGTAGCAACTGACTTAACTGAGATGCATATTACCTAGGTATTTTTTTCATCTGAGTTTCTTATTAAGGCTCAAGATAGAGTTTAAACTTTGCCTGTGGCCTGTAATACTCTGAATGGACCTACCACCTCGTGTAGGCACCACCTATGTGAGGTGGTTCTGTTTTCCMTCTTTACAGTATGGTACTGAATGGGACTTGATTTCAGTCTTCCTGTGTGGGGAAGGCTGTGTTTTGTCCTTTATAGCATCATACTCACTGTCATTGCTTAGTCAAAAATGAAAAATGAAATGGCATATTTCAGTTAATCCTTTTTAACTTGCATGTTGTTTTCCAGAAATCTCATGTACCTATTCTGATTTACAGGCTAAGTTATGTCTCTTGAACCAATTTCTTTTTGGGTGTGTTCCATGTTAAAATAGCTTAGGGTTGTAAGTGTCAGGAAAGAAAAAGGACAAATTTTATGCGAGTTGCTGGGCTTCAGGATGATCAAGATCAAAAACTGCTGAGCTTGTTCAAAATGAAATAGTTCCACTGTGTCTGCTCTGTGTATAAACTCTCATATATCAAGAATGTGGCTTTTCAATTTTTCTTAGCGTTCACAAATTCTATGGAAGAATTGGCAGTACTAGTCTTGTCTTATGATCATTAAATGAAAAAAAAAGAGCACTATACTTGGTGAACCAAGTTTTGTATTTACTCTGGTACCTCACCATTTGGTAGTGTATCAAGGCAATAAGGAGATGTTTGGGTATTCGGAGCACACCACAGTGCTCTTTTCCCTGTTGCTCCATCTCCTGCCTCCACTCATTTTATCGGCTTGGATCTCCAATCCCTTGGCCTTCCCAACCCGCCCCATCCACACCATTATCCTTATCCTCTAGAAATGATTAGACACTCAGAAATGGCATAAGGGTCTCTGTAATTATTATAATAACCTAGTTAGATGGAGTTTTTTTAACCCCTGAACWTTCCTTTCCTTTGACTCTACAGTATCTTCTCTGTTGTAATACAGTTCTTCTCATTAACTCCCTCAGTACTTAATTCACTCTGAATCTCACTAAATCCAAATCTCTCTGTTGCAGTGATGAGTTCACACTATTTCCTTCTAAAAGTTATACCTCTTCAGTGTCAGTGAGGGTCATTTTCCTCCACTGTTAAGACAAACGCRACAGTGCTTCTGTTTGTTCTCTTTTTTATTCAATATTTCACACACCTCATTAAATACAACTTTCTTTAATCTCATGGTGCCATTTAAAGTCTCTCTTTGCATGCAGATCTTTCCAGTGTCTGCTGTTACTTTTACTCTAGATCTCAAACCATTTTACTCTTGTAGAGTGTCTTAGCAGATGGAGCTGGACTCAGTATTGGTTTTAATATTGATTCATAGAAAACATTCTCAACAGACTACGTGTGTATTTGTGTATCTATATCTATATAGATATTTAAAGCTTTTCTGACCATATGCTGTGGACAGAACAGTTATTTCCACTGAACAGTGCACTGATGTATTAAAAATGCATGATTCAAAAATTGTGCAGTTTACTCCTGTTGAAACATCTTGATGTTACTGAATGTACTCTCACAGAACTTGTATTTGTATGCAGCTGAGGATGATAAAAATACAGTTGTTAAATACTGACTTAGATTTGATTTCATCTGCCATTTTAAAAAGTGAGCTTGTTTGCAGAGGTGTRATTGATCATTTAGATACTACTGTGATTTCTATTACCAGTAACTGTCTTTTGCGTGTGAAGTCTGTTCCTGTATTTTAGCTTTTTGGAGTTACCGAGGCATAACTCATAAAGAAGAGTAMTGCATGTTTTAAGTAGGGACTGCTATTTGGCAAACTGTGGAGAATAATATTATGAGCAGTCTTTTAAGGGTAGCATGTGAAACTTACTATTGCCCGTTGTATTCAGGTTGACCTCAGTCCTCATGTTTGGCCTCTAAACTGTTTAGATTTACCTGGTTTTGGAGATAAAATGACAGTATATTTATTACACTTAATATTTTACAGAGCTTGTGAACATGAACAGTTTCCTGCTCATRCTGTGCGTACAAGACTTCCGGATATAAGACTCCGAAACCACAATGCAAAGCCCAGCAATGACAGCTGATTTTCCAAAACCACTTTAGGGAAGTCGCACAGAGCAGGTTATTCAASAGAGCTGGCACTTAATTTGGATACTTAGAGTGAAATGAACTAAATAGGCCTAAAAATGGTACTGCCAGGGCTATTTCTCTAAAAGATGTCAGTTGTGTGCTCTGCATAAGCTCAGGTTGTGATAACTGGTGTTGTGCTCGAGTGTATTTTTTGCTGTTTTTTGCAGTGTGGCTACTTCTGGAGTGAGGTTCAAATACTTGTGGACATATATATGCAGTGTGGCTTGTTTTAATGTATGAAGTGAATAGATACATTTTGCACAGTGCTGTGTACATTGAATTTTCAACTTTAGTTGCTTCCCAATAGAAACCCTTTGAGGTTTTCTTGAAATATTTCCAAGATTTAGGAATGAAATAATTAAAGAAATAGAAGTAGCTTTTTTTGTAGGGCAATTTTGAGCTGCTTTCAGTTGCATTTTGTTGAGTAGCTTGTGACCCACAATGTCTGTTYTTTAGGCCTGTTTATCCAGGGAGCCTGGACTGCCAAGAACAGTGTGCCAAGAACAGCTGCTGCRTTGTGTGTGAAAAAATAAAGGTATATTTTAAGGGAAAGTTAATAAAAACAGATCACTTCATGCCAAGTTTCTAATGGCTGATATCTTGTGTGTGTATGTGTACATATATGTACAATATATATTTTGTCAAAGCAGCACTTGCTGGGATGGCATGTATATTATCCGAAAATGTTGTCTTGATTTTAAGAACTTTAACCGCTAGATGGAGCAGGGCGTTAGGAAACAGGTTCCCTGTGGTCAGGACAACAGGGCATGGCTTTGGCAGGTATTATTGCTACTTTATTTATGRCCTGATGATTTCAAAGCGAGCAGGGTTTCCCTGCCCACTCGGATTATAATTGAACAAAATTCTGACAGCTTGAAAGGCAGGCATCTCTTGCTGTTGTCACTCTTGTTCTGGAAAGAACTAGGCTGTTATAATGATATACTGCAGCATGAGGTGCTAATAGCAGGAAAGTCATGTATTTTTAAAGTGGATTTCAAATCACATTTTAAAGCCTTTACAGTAATTGAACTAGACAAGCTTTTTGCCCTTTGGTCTTATTTTCTTATATTTCCTTGGCAGTTTTAATAGTGTAATTTTGAACTAGTATCCACTTATTGGGGAAAAAATGTACATTTTGTGAAAAATTACGTTAAAATGACTAGAAACCTCAAATGAGCTAATGTGTCATTTGCTGCTAGGCAGAGGTCAAGTATCAGCTTTTTTCTTTTGTTTTCCCTTTGGTTGTCTGCCTTTTTTTTTAATCAAGAATATTATTTTCATTCTTTAAACAATTTAGTGTTCCAGTGTTATGAGACTTCGGGTATTCATGTGCTATTAGCAGTCCAGCAATATATCCAGCAATATTTATGTAATGGTAGGCCCAGGAGCTCAAAGCGGGCCATAGAAAGCAAAGCTGTAATTTCCTCATTAACGCCTTTTTTTTTAAAAAAAAAAAAAGGGGGGGGGGCCAAATAAGTCTTCAGTTTGGGGAAAGATCTGCAGGGCAAAGAAGTTCCAGTCTTCAGAGACCATTAGCAGCAGCTGGCCTGTCAGTTGTGGGAAGAAAAGTTGTGCCACATTTTTCTGGATTGCTCTAATAAAGAAAATCCTATCATGAGATCTTCATGATGAGTTAAAACCAGCTGAAGAGTGAATATCTGATGGCTTCTGCATAATTTATATGCCAGAATAGTTTTTGCAGAGATTGAAGGAGTGACATTTTAGAATAACTATGACTATCTGAATGGGCTGAAATCTTAAACAAATGCAAAGAGATCAATTCATTAAAAAGGTTCATGATGTATGGTTTGTATATTTTAAGTGTGATAACTTCTCAGAAACAGGGTTTATAGATATAGCACAACACTTTATTTAGCAACAAGCTTCAGAACTGCCTGATTTCTGGATGGAGGATAAAGGTTATCCCTTTGTCTCCTACTAAAATATAAAGGAATAAGGAAGGCCTAGTGCTACAAGGAGTTATTTTTATATGTAGAGGTAGGTAGCATCATCTATACTCCTCCCCACCAACTGGTAACCAGCCATCTGCTTCTCTCTTCTGCTAGGATCTTTTGGAGGTCCTCAAAGAAGAAAAGAGATTTAAAATGTTGAGCTACAAAGCCAATAGTGCTTTGTACCTTCAAATACCTTCTGCTGAAATAATAATAGGTATATAAAGATGATACTGTTTTTACATTAATGTGCAGTGACTCTCTCGAAGTGCTGCAAAACCTAACAACCTGACATGTCAGTTATATCCAGGAATCTTTTAAAACACTGAACTAAGACCACTAAACTGCCCTTGAGATTAATTGATGCTGAAAAATCTGTTAAGTAAGAGAGCTTAAGCACAGTCTAAGCAGTGTTTTGTTAGGAACTGTTTCATTAGTCAATTTGAAATGTTCCAAAGACTTTGTAATTAAAATGAGAAAGTATGTGTTGGGAGAAATGTTAATGAAGAGCTACTGAACCTTGGTTCTAATTTTTTTTTGACAAGCAGATGCCTATGGTGGGCTGGATTTATGATYGTGCCAAGTAAATTTTTAAGCAGCTAGTCATAATAGTCCAAGATAGTAGTTGAAAGCATGGGAGAATCTCTAGTGAAGCTGAATTATGCTGATAATTGAAAGAAGGAATGGATCTGTAAATTAGTTTGTATTCTCTGTAGTGGCAGTAAAAGAGAAATGCCATAACATAGCTAACTCTAGAAGATATTGGTGGAGGATAGGCTACTGGAAGCTGGCTCTGCTCCAAGCACACCATTTAGGCTGTCTCTGATATACAGTCATTATTGTGCTTTTACTTACAACTTCACTGAACTCCTCTATAAACTTCTTTACAACATAAGTACATATCACATTTTAAGAGCATTTGGCTATAATGTACATTCAATAATATATAAGTACTTAAGCTGTGGCATCAATAAGTGTATTTTATGGATTTTAAAGATCCCGGTGCTATTTAATAGGTAATTATTGCATTATTCAGGTTAAAAGTCTGTAGGTTRTGGATGTCATGGTTGGCAGGTCACAGCTGTGAGTCACAGTGCTCTTTGCTAAAACATTAGCAGAACCCCAATAACTTCTTCACGTGATTAAGTAATAGACTTTTATGGCTGAATTAAGGAGTCAAGTTCTCAGCCTCACTCAACACAAACCTGCTGAAGGCATTGGGGAATGAATGGAGATGTCTTTTCACTGTCTTTCCAATGATCAAGGAGTCATGATGCAGGTGGGTCAGCAGAGCAGCTGGGCTTCTCCCTCATAGATAAAGAAACTAGTTCTGCTGGCTCYGTGTTAGATTTGCTGTTGTACCAAGTGAGGCCTGGTGTGCTTGATATTCCTGCTTGGTGTTTTCCTCTACCCAGTTTTTACCACCTATGAAAAACATCACATCAGTGCTGGGGAGGAAACCTGATTCGGCTACCAGGATTTGCACTACTTAGGAGCAAATAACGTAAAACCTGGATACAGAAGTTTCCCTCACAGTCATGATGATGCATTGAATTTGGTATGTTTTGCAGAGTGGTTTTGTTTTGGATAAAGGTGCACCCCAGTATCAAGCCCATGTTCTGATATATGTTGGGAAACAGCTGTTAGCCTGCTTGAGGAAGCTCTGCTCAACCCCAGATGCCTGGCAGCTCTTGGGACTTGTCCCACTCCATGTCCCCTTCTCCAGCAGGTTTTTTGGCATCTGTGGACTGTTAGGGACTCAAAGCAACAGATCTGGGCCCTGGGAGAGCTCAGGATTTCTGGTATACCTGTCTCCAGAGCAGCTAACAGCCTTGGAATTTGAGGTTCTGGTCTGCCAGGACTGTGTGTTYCTGCTGTGAGAGAGACTGGACAAGTAGAATTGCCTTGTTTTCATTTTTGTGTAGACTTTCTGGACTGATACGTTGCAGACATAGAAGGAGTTATGGTTCAGAGTGAAACAAAGATGTCCCCCACAAAACTGCACACTTACTGCTTATAACCAGGATGCSAGAGATTTGTTGAGCCTGGAGTCCCACCTCTTCCTCTGGAGCTGAAACTAGGATGGGTGATGTAAACTTTCCTGGTATTTACATGTTACCATTCAAGGGATATAGGAAAAGCTGCAATGCTCCAGTGCAGCTGGGCAGACTTTCTTGGCTGTCCCTTGGGTCTGTCTGTGGAGGGCAGACTAGCCACACAGTCCTTGATGCTATGGCCAGGGTCCCTTCCCCAGTCCTTATTTTGAACGTATGACTCATGATGCAGTCTTGCTTTTCAGTCTTCATTCCCCACAGTTGGTTATGCCTTGGGTTCTGGAGCTCCTTTCTGTTCTGACTGGCAGGTTTGTGGCAAAAATTAGGTCCTTTAAAGTCAAACTACTATTTTTTTGTTGTTTTTTGTTTAATGTAAGGGATACTGATGGTAAGACTACCCATCTAACTATTGTGATGGCTTAAAGTTTCAACTGCATTTCACTTCAGACAGATGCAACTGTGAGTTACTCCTACACTGTCTTTTAAAACAGCRAAACTGTCAGAGCACATGGGAGAAGAATTAAGTGACCACGTAATCACATATGATATGACACACAGAATGAAGCTTGCTGTCTTTTGAATTAGCTCAGATGTGTTCTTTAATGGTTCATTTTGAAAAAGAAGACTTTCTATGGCTTGGAGAACGCCTGTAAATATTTGCGGCATCAGAAAGCTCCATTTTGCTGCCATTTTTTCTGAAAGGAAATAGCTCTTGCCAGTGAGAGTTACTTACTTTTTCTCAGTGCAATGGCACCTACTGATTTCCATTTTTCAGGATGGTTGAAATAGCTAAATAATAATGAATGTAAAAAGATGTAAATGATGTAAAAGAGAAGGATGCCAACATTTGGGGCTTGCAACTGGAGTCTGTCTTCTAGCTAGTGCATCACAGATTCTTCTTTGATGGTCAGSACTAATGAACTTTGGGTTCTGAATTTGCAGAACTTAGCAGGAAGACTGTGTTTTACACACTTGCTAAAGCAGCTRGATGAACAAAATGAGATTTTGGTGGCATCAAAACAGCCAACATTGATATGTAATGTTTTCCCACCATTTAAATAAAATACTTTTTTGTTAAGATCTATTATCTTAACAAAGGATTGATGTGTTGATGCATAGTAAAGAAAAGGGATTCTTTCCCAACTCAGCAACAGAATTGAGGTTTGGGATGAGGCTCAAGTGGCATCAGGTAGTTATGAAATGGATAAATATTTATCAGAGATACTGGTAACTTACCCCTCTCTAAGCAATGTGGACAGGGGAGAAAGCCCCTGGCATTGTAGGAAAATGTCTGGGAGATCACTGTATCCCCTAAACTCGCATGCAGTTCTCTTACACTAYCCTCCTGACTTCCCAATGTCATGCTAAGCTCCTTCAATCCCTTATGATATCCTTTACGTTCAACAATTCTTCTTACTTTCCTTTCAGCAACATTTCTTTGTATTGYTCTTTTGAGACTCGCTAACTATCATAGCAGAAATTTTGGTTATTTTGAAAATGCTTCTGTAGCATTTTTTTTCCTATTGTTACTATTTGCAGTTTGGAAATAGCTTTCTCTTGCTGGATTTTTTGATATTTAAAACAATGCTACAAAGAAAACTGAAATGCAATCTTAAAATTTTTATATTTAGAAGGAGTCAGTTGCAAAGAGTCAGTTGTAATTGGTAGCTAGCATAAAGCTGCCTTCCTTAGAGCATARGTGGGCTCAGAGTACTTTTCCCCAGATGTTGATTTAAAAAAGTTTTTCCCTAATTAACCTGGGGAATAGGAGCAGAGAAAATCCAGTGATCAGCAAATTTCTTACACAGTAACTTGAATTTGATACGTATTCTTGTCCTARCTTTAAAAAATGCCATGTAAACCTGTCATTTTTTCACTTCTATTTCCTCATATTAACTAATACACTGATTTAGTACATAAATCAGCCATACAATTAGTGTAAACTCCAGTATTAAATTGTCACACTTCAAGGTCTCTGAAACCTCTCATTAACCTTTTGGTAGCACAGCTTATTAGATTTAGAGTGTAAGCTTGTCCTTTTTGACTTTCACTTATGCTCAGTGCTACTGGAACTGAGGCACACGCAGGAGTTCTACAGTTTGGAGTTCAGTATCGATAGATTCTGTTGCTGTGAAATTGTTGCAATGAATAGGATCTAGGTTTATGCATCCTATGCTGTAAACTACAGCTAAATTATTTTTTGTTATGTTCAGAAAGATTTAGTGTGAATTTTGGATAATCCACGGCCGTGCTCTAAGTTACATGATCTTTAGTAGGTCTTCAGTATTAAAACGTGTGCTTATTTCCTAAGATACCATAATTACCTAAAAGAAATGTTTGGGTATGTCTAAGCAACTAAACACACCCACAAAATTAACGTGTCCAGATTTTCAGAGGTATTTAGACAACTGGAGCTGATGAGATAGGTATCAGGTATGATAGTTTTCTATGCAAGGCTTAAACTATCTTTAAAAGAAAAAAAAATCCAAATTCCTGTATCACTGAAAGGTGGGGCTTAGATCCTAAAAAGCAGCAGGAACAACACTTGCTACTTTGGTGCTTTACCCCGAAGCAAACACCAAAATATCTAGGTGTCCAGGCTTCCTATACAGCATATTTCRTCTCTGGAAGGGTCAGTACAGGTGTCTAAAGCAAGTCAAGAGAAGGTGTCACACTTGTGTTGATGTTGTGTTGAAGTATATTCCTTAAACACCACTTCAGGGGATTCTTCTTTCTATTCAATTATTTATTGCTTTGACATATGCATGTAAGAGAGAGAGTGTGCTTTGGGGTAGGAATCAGAAGCTGGATCTTTACAATCCTCTGTCAAATCAAGTGGCTCTTTAGGTTTTTTCTGCAGTGTGAGTATTGGAGCATTCCCATGATGTGATTGCTTCAGCAGATGGGTAATGAGGTGGGCATTTGAAGAGGGCAGTAGCGTTAACGTCTAAATTCCCTCTTAAGTCCAACTCACTTTCTGGTTCTGACACTGAAGCTTTGAACTCCTTTTCTGTCATAAATTCTCAGAAATATTACAGTCGATGTTCATTTGCCTCTTATTTTTGAAAGTATTTACCTTATTTTTTTCCACAAAAATGAGGACCACAACCTGTTTGTGTATGATGAAAAGGCATGTGAGCATTATATCAATCACTCTAAATATAACTGATTAGCTCTCAGCCTTTAGAGATCTGGCTTCTGAAAATACAAAATCTTTAAGTTCATCACTTATAACTAAGGTTCTGGTCCACGCTGAGGGGAAGCATGAAAGGGGAAGTACAGACTGAGCCTTTCCTCCTGCATTCCTCACTACAGTCTCCTCATCTTTGGAAAATATTATGGACTTCCTAAGGAACTTGTTTCTTTTTGAACAGAGAGCAATGTATTTATTCTCCTCATTGTGTAATTCAGTTTTCAAATCAAATATATATTTGGCCTCTGTAACATATGGAAATGAACTTCACAGTGCAGTTGTGTGTTGGGAATGTGGGTGTGGGTATTTCTTTTGGGTACCTGCTCGTCCTTAYACTATATGAAATAGTAAACATACAGAAGGCAAATAACAAATGAATGCCACTCGTGGTTTTTAGGGATGTCTGTCTTTCRTCAGTCATTTCATCTCTAGGTTGATGTGGTCTAATTTTCTTAGTCTTTCCTCTTAACAGATGAGATCATCCTCTAAGCTTTCCTCCTTTATTCAGTAAGGGGCTATCAACATTATATTTCTGTGCATGAGTCCAGAAGAAAATGCCAATACATACACAAAGATGAGTCTTTAAGAGACATCATAAACATGAATTTACATTGTTACAAGACAAAGATAATTTTGTATGGCACAATCTATTTCAAGCACTAAGTATGTCTATAGCCCAGAAAGAGAATCCAGAAAACTGGATTCTCCAGTGACTTCTGAAATCTGTTTTGAYTAAACAAAACTTCATTTATTTGATGCTCTTCTGGGAAAATTACAAAATTTAATTGAAYTTGCTTACCTAGGTTTCCTTGTGATTTGACTCTGTTTACTTTGYATTGTCTGAGGTACAGTTAACTTAATGTAGCATTAAAATTATTAATGACAGTACTTGTTTCCCATAACAGACCTCTCACAACCGTGTTGGTAACTAGCTCCACCACTAAAGATCCAAGTCTGTTTCTTTTCTAGAATCAAATAAAGCATAAAAGGGAAATTTCTCAAATCCTGACTGTTTACCAGTATTGTGGACTGGCAGAGACACTGTATCTATGCACCTTGATTCATTACCTTAAGTTACTTAATCACATGTGCTTCACTTYTCAGTCAACAAAGCAGTAGCAAAATCTAAGTACAAATAGGTACAAAAAGGGAGAAGTAGAGAGCTAAACATTTACACTAGCAAAGGCAAATTTATGGATATCAATATCTCAGTCTGAAGTATTATCCTGGAACTTAAGGGTATGTTTCTATTTTRTATTTTTTGGGGGGAGAAAGTTGGGGGCAAATCTTCCGTGTTTCATCTACTCAGTGCCCTTTTCAGAACTTAAGCAACTTGGTGCTTTGTAAAGCTATGAGTAGAAGTGCAATTAAAAGTAATCAGGAAAACTCTTGATGGCCTATTCTCAGACTCATTTCTTCCTTTTTTTTTTTTTTCATTTCAATGACTCTACTACTAGAGTTTTCAATCGGGGGAAAAGGCCACTTGAAGCCAGAAGAAATCTTGCTGTAGTGCTGAAAGATTGGGTTCTATTTACCTTTTTGCAAGATGATGGAAAAGTTCAGGGTATGGTCTCTATGCTTGCTGAAGTACATTTTCTTGAATTTAATCTATGCTTTACTTGCATATGTATTATTACATACTTTGATTTTAATAAATTATTACTTCTGCTTTACATTCTTGCTAAGCAGACTTATTATTCAGATCAGCACTAGTGGGAATATATGCTCTGTGTAGATCCTTACCTGTTATCTGTCTGCCTGTTAACTGCTTGTTAAGATGTGAGGAGAAACTGTGTATAGTTCTATCAGAATAAGGCAACAACAACAAAAAACTGTAATAGGCTTCAAGAAAAAAGCACTAGTTTAGCCTTGCTTGCATCCTTGCATCCCCAAAGGCATGRGCTTACCTGGAGTAGATGTCAGCTATGGAAATGTCTGAGCTGGTTGAAGCCTAGGATGGAAGCAGAGAAAGGCGCATTGCAGGCATGGTAGGGCAGGGCACCTTCACAAGCCATGGGGCTGGACAGGAGGAGAGTCTGGATCTACTGTGCTGCAGGGGCTGTGCGGCTTTGCTGCTCCATGTCCCCTGGCATGGAGGTGAATATGGCACTGGGCCACGGCTAAGGGATGAAGCCCCCACCACTAGGCTTTGTGCACCTCCTTGCCCAGTGCAGCCTCCAGTCTGCAGGGGCACCTTGTCTGGATGGCACCTTGTCTGGATGGATTTGCTGTACCTGGTTGAGTGTGTCATTTTTTTGACTGGTAACTCCCTGCTGCTTCATGGTGTGAAATTCCTGAAAAATAACATTTCTCCAGTGTCAGAAGTAGTAATTGGCTTTGCTCCATCCAGCTCCAGGGTTAATGCTGAGCCAGTATTGCCTGGCCCGGTTGGAATTTGGTCTGTTACTGACTGTTTCACTCAGCAGTTTGCACAGTAACATGAAATGTSTCTTCCCAGAAGTACTTGTTCGGTACAGTTAATCTGCAGGGGAAAGATGATGCGTAACCCTCAGCATTTGATGTCTAACGTATTGACAGRTCAGAACTGCTGGTAGAGATGCTGGTAGCTTATTTGAGTTGGTAAGAACAAAAATGGTTGTGTTCATGACATTAACGTTTTATCATATGACTCTCAGATACCATTTTATTTTTTTCTAATACCATTGATTATGGCTCAGATCAGTTGTTCCTAAAGACAGATTTATTTTAATGAGRAATTCAGTATTATGGCTATAATTTCTATTGTTATTTGAAACAACCATTTTAACGTCAAGTACTTCAGTCTTATGTCTTGTCATTAAACACCATGATTAAAAATGTCTTATGAGATGCAGAAACATTTTATTATGCTTGAATGTTGAATACACTCCAGATCCGGATAGGATGTGAATACATTTGGATTTGTCACTGCTAGGAAGACCCACAGCAAATTTGCTTTACTACCTCTGATATAATCCATAGACAGAAGGAGATTGAAATGCTTTTTATATTAGCAAGATGTGAGTAATCGCAGGCAGGATGGGTCTGCAAGTTTGTGTGGACTAACAGTGTGGYCTGCCCTTCCTTGTAACATATTGCCTCAGAAGAAAGTAATTCCTGTAAGTGCTTTTTTTATAAGTAATGGGTATCTTATGTTGCCTACTGTTTTCCCTTCTCTGAAGGGAGTAAAGGAGGAGTATTGCTGTCTGCGGACCCTGAATACATGAAGAAATTTATGTTGTGCATGAGCATGTGCAAGAGCATGTGAAGTTTGAAATGTGATTATTAAAATCCTCATCTTAAGGGAAGCTTTTAATAAGTGCTCAGTCTAATGTATGTACATGATATATTAGAACAAATATGAAATTGATTACTTGGGCAGCAATAATAAATTCAAAAGTATGTACTCATCTACAGGTGAGGGTGCTGTTATATATAATYCATCTACTTAAATGGTGATACAGTTGCAAATCAGTGTTTTGTCTTGAATTCTCTCTTTAAGATATTAACTTAAATAATTGCTACATTGCCCTGGAGTTTGAAGTACAGCTACAGTGTTAATCTTCATAGAGCTCAGCAGCTATTGGTGGGTGCAGAGACTGATCTTGCTGTGAAAATCATTGAATGGAAATCTATTGACTGTGTCTTTCAGGTTAAAATCAGAAGGGATCATCACAGAATTTGCACCAGCTTTTAAAAAAATGAGGTCTGTTGAAGACAATCTGGATAAATCTGAAGATTTCCTGCTATGACTTATTTTTCACTGTAATTTAGCAATCACTGTGTTGTTTTGAAATATTGTATTATGAAAACAAACCTCATTCTTTCACCAAATTTCTAATCAGGTAATACACACAAGATGTGTTCATCATAATTATAACTGGAAAAAATACCGAGACTTTCTTTTTCTTTGGCATACTTTTAAAATTTCTTCATCTGACGTCTGTGTGTGAGAGAGAGGAAGGAGAGGATTAAGCTCTCTCCCCTGTGCTTTGTTTTCTGGTATATACTCTTGCCTTAAACTCCTAGAGGGTTTATAGCCTACCAGTGWGCTGGTACACTCCAGGTGACAGTAAAAGTTCTCCTGCAAACACGAAACTATGGGAATCACACATTATTCCGTGTGTGCTACTACTTTCTACTCTGTACAGAATTCAGTCCTTCAAGACAAAAGATAACAATGTAAAAGTAGTAATTACTTCCATTTTTAGAATGCTATTCTTTAAATTGTACAGAGCAGTTGAACTCTGAATAAGTGGCTAGTCCATCAGTGAAGGCAGTCATAAGGGCTGACTTTCCCTTATGCTCTATAAAGTCATTAAACTTTTAGTAATTTTGTCATAGGGTATCCAAATTTCTGCATCTTTTAGGAAAATGGTCCTCTTCCGTGGCCTTACAAATTCATCGTCTCTTCCAGTGCACGATGAGATTGCTAAGCTGCTTCTTTCCTTTATTAGTACCTTGTTTTTATCGCTGGTTATTATTGATCCAAATGAAAGAGGAATTCAAACGAATTTACCATTCTAACTCATCGTGTTTATCATAGCGTCATAATAACAAAGTAAAATTCACTTTGAGCAACTACTTCAAGCTATGCATGGTGAGTGGAAAACTATCATTCCTCATGCTCCCAGAGTGTTCTTATAATTTGGAACTGACCGTTGGGTGTCACTGTTGGTGCTTCTAAGACTGGTTTCCATCACTGGCAAAAGAGTAGGCTTGAGGATGAATTTGGGGAGAAGTGGGGGTTCACATTAATTTCCAGATCTGCTTTTTCCTTTTGGCARCACAGAGAAGAGTAGGACAGAAATGCAGAAGGAGTAGTCACTGATATCAGTAAAGGAAAAGACCCATAGTAACTGAGATAGTTTCCAATGATATTCAGCAAGGTCTAATGTGTATAGTTAAACTCAATTGCTCAGGGATTGTATTGACAAAATTATRATAAATTTTTCCATTATAGAACCAATTTTCACCTAGGTTAAATCAAGCACTGGCTTGATTGTTAAGGGAATAAAAGATTATGCTGTCATGTTGCAYGTCTTAAAATGAAGATGGAGTTTTGGTTTAAAAAATAAAGAAAATCTTTAAACTGTGAAGAAGCAGTRAAAATAAACTTTTAACTCTTTGCATATTAATGAATGAGTGCTTTACCTCACCAACAAGCACTGCATATGGCCTGTCAACCTTGAAAGGTCAACRTGTTTCATATTGCTGTCAGATTCAACTGCAGTTTTTTCCCGGGTTAAAAATAAAGCTCTGACACTCTAAAGTACGCATGTGCGATTGACATTATCCCTGCTACCCAGGCTCTGCACCTGCTCAGAATTGCATTGACTTTCACAAGATGCAATTTAGACCTACAAGTCTGTTTATATGGAAATGCTTTAGGTCCAAAATACATATTGTAGATGAGGAAGAATATAGTATTTTTAAAGTAATTATCCTTTGTATCTGGGCAACCACTTGTATAAAGAATTTGTAAAACATTATATCCAAAGTATATTTAAAAATGAATGTGGTAAGATTTTGTTTTTAATGAATAAATGACCTTGTGCTTATGTAGCTTTTTCAGTAATAAGGATTTTCTATCATCGTGTTTTTCTTCCTTGGAGTAAACTATTAGTGGGGAAGATCAACAGTATAATTTTGTCATTTGTATAAGATCAAAGAGATRAATTCTGTGCTATGTAGTGTAACTTTAATATTAGCCATTTTCAAGGTTTTAAGATCTCTGTAGATTATGGTGAAATGGCTTTCTTGATCATTTATATGTTTAGCATTTTTCTCTTTCTTTCCTGAAGCTGTGTAACTATGTATCTATGTATATTTCTGGCATGGGTAATGTTATGGTTAAATGAGCACAGTATGCTCTGTAATCACTCATATAATGGCCTTGTGGTGTGTTGYGAGTCAGGGTAGTACTACCATCCTCATTTTCAGCAGGGAATTAACTAAAAAACAACCAAATGCCTTGTATTTATATAAGATGATTTAGGAGGAACAAGGAATTGACCCCAATACTATAAAGCCTAATTAATTTTTAACTGCTGGATATTCCCACTACTTATATAAATAGTAAACACAGGAAAATTAGCCAAATTTAAACTGTGCGTGTGAGAGGGGTGAGGCAGTAGAAAACTACTGCAGATTTGTAGAATAAATCAGACTGGGTGGGACATCTGGAGATACACTGCTTCAACACCTGGCTAGGAGCATGGCAAATGTCAAAACTGTATTAGGTTACTCAGGACCTTGTCTTACTCAGGACTTTTAAGTATCTCTAGGGATGGAGATACCACAACTTCTTTGGGTACCATGTTTCATTGTTTGACCACTGTCACTGTCACTATTAAAAAAAAAAAAAAAAACAAAAAAACACTTTTTTTCCCTTGCCTCTGACTAGCACTTATCATGGTGTGGCAGGTAGGCCCCAAACACCATGAGAAGGTACCTGTTAGGTGGATAATTTCACAGCTGAGGGTGGTGCAGGCTTGTGTCAGGCTTCTAGTTCCTACCAGGAGTGCAAAAGGTACATAGCAATATCTGTTTTTATTCTTCGTGCAGTAATTCTACTCAAGTATAATATATGACATTCAACAACTACTGYAGTAACCAAAGCAGATAGTGTGCGTTTTGTTGACCTAGCATTTTAAATGTGTTTTAACAGGTCCAGCTCCTGTAAGAAAAGTTGTCATGTTCTAATAAATCTTAAACAGATATAGTTTCTTACTGGTGGAATAGTTCATTTTATAGGAATCTGAGAAATCAAATACAGGTCTCTGAATCATTTAAATTAATTCATGGAATCCTAACAGAGCAAGATTTTTCCAAGACATGCAGCATTCATTCTGCTTGACTTTGCACTTCAAAAAAAAGTAAATGGTCAGTACCAGAAATTTTAATAGAGGTYTTCATGCTTTTGAAGACCATTATTCTAACGTTTAGAAGATTCACTTCTGACCATAGGAAGTGTACTTCTCTAATGCAAGGAATGACACTGTTCCTGCTGTGTCATCTGGGGTGCTGAAGGGAGCAAAATGCACGCTTTTAACTCAGAGGAAATTTGCAACCTTTTCACAAATTTTAAGTGTGCTGTGAGATGAGATTTTTTGATACACATTTAGAAATATTCTCCTTGTTCCCTGGTAGCTTAAAAAAAAAAGATTCTTTGGGTGGTGGTATACATTGTTTGTATCTATTTTAAGTATTTGGTAGTTCCCATATATTTGGGAGTTCCCTGTGTAGTTGCAACGGATAATAATGATACAAAATTCCTCTAAAACTTCATATAGTTCAAGCACATTCAAAACAGTAWTCTCTCTGGGAGAGAAGCAAGGAGATAAATGAGATCATAGTTTTTCCAGTAGACCACAGCAATCATTTTTGAAGTGAAAATGCTGGAAAATTCCTAGTTATATCAGATCCAGATTCAGCAAAATACTTCAACACATTTAAATTTGAAAACAGGAGTCTGAAGCAAATAATTACGTGCTTGACTCACTAAAATGGAGCATAAAATGTTTTTAAAATGTGTATGCAAGTTACAAAAGGATGCAGGTATTMTTTGTATTTTTATACTACGGAAATAATATACTCTTGTATATGCAGTGATGTTCAGAACAGTTCTGCCATCTTAGATCTTGATGCTCTCGCAGTACTTCTCATGAGCTATAYCTGTTTGAATAATATTTTCATTTAAATCTCTTGACCACTTTCCTTACTAGGTCTGTAAGATTTTTTTTTTATTAGTGCAGTGTCAGTGCTCTATAATATATAAACGTTCGTATAAAGGGAAGGAATATCCAGTTTACCTAAATTCTTTGTACAAAACTGCCAGGAATTTTACTTAATTTCTGTGACGTTAACCTTAATCTTTAACCTACAGAGGTAATGCATAGAAACCAGATGCTCTAATATCATGYTCTGGCTTGACCAAAAGGCTTTCTCTTCAGATCAGGTTTAGGACTTGTTCAYTTTTCTCCTATTATATGAGCCACGCACTTAATCGGATGCTGAAATTACTACAAAACTACCTACAYTTTGCTGCACTTCATACAAGAGAACTTCTTTGAGAAATTATTGAAGGAAACTGTATAAACCAATACTGTCTTTAAAATAGTGTATTCTGTGAAACACTGAATGATGAATACTTAGAATATTGATTAGCGTATCTTGTTGGTACTATATTCAGATAAAAGGAGGCAAAACAGTGTTTGAGACTCTCTATTTTCCTTGCGTGTAAACAGTGATTATATGGGGTAGTTTTGACCAGACTATTACATCTGCTAGCTGTGAAATAAATAGTAAACAACAACAAAGTGTTTAAGTGCACAGAGAAAGTATGAGGGAAGGAAGGATGGAAAATAGTGGAAAATATTCATACAAACTGTTTACTCAAAAGATTTTTTTTTAAAGAGAATTCTGCAGGTCATTGATCAGAAATGGTAAATTGGGGATCAGAGAGCTGAACTTGTCGTATTTGAAGTGTAAGAATTCAAGTGCCTTTAGCTGAACTTTAGAAGACATTTGTACGAAAGCTGGTATTTTGTCAGAACAAGTTAATACATTTATATTGGTTCACTYATCTGAAGGTTTGGTTATTATCTAAGCAAGGTCAGTGGAAGTGATATGGCAAAAATCTCACAATAACAACTGATTAGATAATAAAAAGGCAGATGAACATAGATATTGATAAATAACAAAGTAATACATGAAAAGGGATTACTTACCCTTAGGAAATAAAAATAATAATAWTAATAAAAAAAAGCCCTTAAAGAGCATGCACAATGAGGGACTGTAGCTAAAAGGTACTTATTTAAATTATTGACAAAGAATTTTAAGCTAGCCTGTTTGACACACTGAACTGTGGAATTTGCTGTCTGAGGATGTTGTGACATCAAAACATCTTTGTTTCAGAGATTTGAGATCTATAATCAGATGTCATTATGGCTATTTTTCTATTATAATCTTGAGCAAGGCTATTTTGAACTCCTGACTTCAGGGAAAATTTAATGCCAGCAGATGTGTTTTCTCTAAAGAGCAGACCTTGGTGTAATCTTATATTGTCTTCAAAAAAGCCTCAAAAGAAGTGGGAAAGTTCAGATTTGATTTTGAAGACTGTTTTTCATGCCTCTCTCTATCTTGAATTGTTACGTCAGCTGCTGCTCTTCAAACTTCAGCCATTAATAAAGGCAGTATAGTATAAACATAGGTCTCAAAATAGGAATGTTGTTATGCATGTGTATCTTGTGGATCTCAGTATTACATTTAAAAACTCTGAAATAAATACTACTCTTTCCACTCTCTAGATATACATATATGCATATCTGTTACAGAGGCTGGTGTAAACCTTCTTGTACAAGTTTTCCGAAACCATTCTAGTMATTTAAACTTTGGGCATTCCTAATATGCAAGTAAGTGTTCAAACTAGTCCTTGATTTTGTAAATTCTGGATTTTGGTCATCTCCTGTAACGATGAATTCCAGTCTCGTATCATTTTTGTCTGATTTTTTTCCCCCTTCTTTCTGGTTTAAAATTGGTTTCCTTTAATCTCTTTGAAATCCACTTACTGCTGCATTTCAAAAAAGAACAGAAAAGCTTCCATCTTCATTTCTAAGTCAATCATTATTTTACGTACGTTTGTTATGTCAGTTGTTGTTTATCTGTAGAAAAGGAAAATGGTCCCTATCTTTTTACTAGGAATTTTCCAGTTTCTAGTTGATTGTTCTAYTCACTATTCACTGAACCTTCTCTGATTTTCTAATGTCTTTTTCTGTATGAGGTGACTCTTTCTTCTTGTGGCACTCTAAAGCAAGGCACATCATTGTCTTTACAGAAGCATTTTAGAACTGTCCTGTATCATTCTCTAT
Source organism: Rhea americana (assembly GCF_003343005.1). Lineage (NCBI taxonomy): Eukaryota > Metazoa > Chordata > Aves > Rheiformes > Rheidae > Rhea > Rhea americana. The sequence continues at coordinate 838,576 of NW_028185495.1, read as the reverse complement.
CCTTTTATTTACACATCTTTAAAATTTCCTTGTTTTTTTTTGACTGTGGTCACACTGAACATAGGTTTTTATTAAGCTGTCTTCACTAATGTTTATTTGTCTCACACTGGAGTTTGTGGAAGTTCTATTGCCAGCTTTTCAGATGGAAAATTAAGCTTCATCTTGATGAGAGGGGGTAAAAATGAATTGCTCAGGCTTATTTCAACCTTAGTTAAATTAGAGTACCAAAGGGTCTTACTAGTCATGGCTGCCCAATTTGTATACCTAAATCACTCTTATTTTCCTTGGGATGGTGTGGAAAAACCACTGATTTAAGGCAGCATTTTTGTTTATGAACTGGAACAGAAGATCAGAAACATGAACTCTTGGTGGAACTTTTAYAAAACTCTGGCATACAAGACAAGCTTCCAGGGATCCACGTAACCCTGGTGAGGCAGGCAGGCTAGACTAGGTGCTATAGGGGTTGGTTTCTCTCAAAAGCTTCAGTGGAATTCACATGTCACCTAAAAAGATTCAGATTCTACCAAAACCGGTTTTTTTGAGAGAATATGAGTCTTTATTTTTTGTTCAGTTCTTATTCTGAGATTTCTGAGACCATGATGTGAAAAATGGTTGTTCTGGGTCCAGACCAATGTGCTGGTGTGACCTCCCCTGCTGATGCATGTTTAAGWGGTTGTAACTTTGACTGGATGCATGTGTGAGGTGGATGTGGAAGTGTGAATGTCTTAATTTCCCACTAGAACTGAGGGGATGCAACAATTCAAGTCTGGGCCAAATGCTTTGAGGGGCACAGCAGTCAGCTGTGCCTCACAGCTCCAGAGACCCCCATCTTTGCTGTTTAATTGTTGAATTAAGTGCCAGAATAAAATGGAAAGCTTTAATAGAACTAATGTTGTGGAGACATTAAGAAGTGCAGCAAACCCCATAGACTTTAGATGCTGGAAAATTGGTGGGGGTTTTATAAGAAAAATAAATGTTTGCTTCTAAGTTCTGTCTGCTGTTTTATTGAAATTAACATTCTTCTCAAAGACCTCCTGGTGTCCCAAAACTTGTATCAGCAATTGTTTTCCAGCCTCAGGGTCATGATTACTAAATTATTGTTACTGAAAGCTGGAATCAGCTCAAAATTAGGCTAATTTGTTTTCCTTTGTTTTTAATTTGGCCTCTATCATCACAYGGAGTTTCTAAAATCTGATTTCTCACTGTACCATCTTCACACATGGGATTGTTAAATAAAATTCCTGGCAAGTCCAGGGAGGTCTGAATAGGGATGGAGGTTTGTTATTAATTTTAAGAGACAGTTGACAGGTAGCAGTGATTATGCCTTGTGATAATGTGGAGGTGAGAAGGGCAACTGATGACTCAAGGGTTTGTATATAATCAAGAGGTATTTAATAGAAGTCATCCATATGGACCTTACAAGATTTAAAGGGCATGAAAACAAACTTGATGTAAACATTTCTAATATGATGGCAAGTTGTCCTACTTTGGGGATTTCAGAAAAGTTCTAGTATGTGTTTAAAGAGTTCTCTGGTCTAATCTTGTTAGAGAAACCCGATAATAGCTTTTAACCCTCTTATTACTAAGCTGTGGGCCCCTGTGTCACCAATAGCTAGGAATAATAAAAATCTCTCTACATTTTCATGCTCATTATGAAGAAGGTCTGCACTCCAGGCTGATTTAAATTTCCATAAAAGTGTAATGAATCTAGAGTTTATATTAAAGTGTTCACAAGATGACAAGTTATGATCAGTGTCTCTTCGTATGAAATAGGCTATAGAGGTCTCAAATTTATTAGTGCTAGCAGGTGGTACCAGTATCCCACTGCTTCATTAAACACTTGGCTTCAGATATATTGCACTTTTTAAATTAACAAAGCAAAAGTCTTCTGTTGGCCATTCAGCATGGGGCCTGCTGACATATGATGCCACATCTAGAGTATTCAGGGTGACTTTTCCCTATGTGAAATGAGCACAGCTGATCCCTGGAGGAAGGCAGCTATACTGCCCAAAGGTTGAGGTCTGTACAGATTTTGGAACCCAGCTTGCTTGCAAGCTCAGCTGTATGATGTTACTTTCCTTTTTCCTCTTCATATGTTACCCTGCTCTGATCTGAAAATGAGACCTGAGTAATGAAAGTGCTTTTCTCTAGAGGAATTCACAGAYTGCTGAGAAGGTAGCATTTTGCAGGCCCACTCCAGAACAATTTGTCATAGCATGTCTGTGAGAAATGACTTGGGCTTCCTTGACTTAATCTATTTGCTTAAACAAAGCTCATTAAATATTACCTAACATTAAGCTTTAATACAACAACAGATTTTCCTTTTTTTTTCTTGTTTTCAAAGAGAGCTTCTAGAATCTTCTCATCTGGTACTATTTAGTAAAAACAACAACAGYTGAAACAGTTTGGGAATGTATCTGAAATTTGGTGGGTGATATGTGGTGATAACTGTGCATGAAGAAATCTGGCAATAGATTTGGTAAAGGAAATGTTATTCATTTTGGGTCTTAATATTTGCATATTTTAAAGATGTAGAATACATGTAAGGAAATTCTAATTTTGGCCTTGAGTGATGGCTGGATTCCATGGCAACACAAAACCTCTTTTCTCCAAACAATATTCTGCTTTTGTTATAAAGCAGAGGGAACAGGACTTAAAGTGTTACCAGATTTTTCAGGTTGACCATGTCAGAAGAAATTATGAGTCCCTGTATGAAGGACTTTGTCCTCTACTTAGAAAGAGTGAAAACAGTGGGATACTTTGCTGGAAAGCAGTTTGCTTGCACAGTGTGAATTGGACTACTGAGGCTGAACCTGGGTTTGGCCATTACCTCCACTGAAGAACATTCAGCATGAATTAYGTGTGTCATTTTGAGTACTATGCTGCAAGTTTCTTTATAATGGTATAACAGGGCCATGTCCTGTAACTGGTTTTTATGGGGTAATACTTGCTCTTGAGCAAGTATTGCTCAGGATTACTTTGTGAGATTTAATTGGCTTCTGTTGTGATTTTATTGCTGTGTTGAGAAGGTATTTGATGAATTCTGGTAGGAGTAAAATCAATATGTAAACTGTAAAAAGCCAAAACTTATCGCAAGCCGAGCAGAAGACCAGATTAAAAAGACCATCAAATTCTAATAGCAGATTTATACTCAATAACTGTATGGTTTTAGCTATAACATTTATATAATTTTTTGCTTTTCTTCCATGTATAAAACAAAAGGATTAATATTTAATGCTCTGACAGCATTAGTCTGTCTTGTAGCCTCAAGTATTGGTCAGTGTTGTTTCATATGTTTAAAAACAACAAAATTGCACATATTCCCATGAAGTTTTGTAAATATGAGCTATATATTTGGCCAATTAAAATACAGATTATTATCTATATATTGGTCACTATTGAACACAGTGGGAAATAACATTAAGTAGTCTCATGAGTTYGTATAATAAACAATGAGAAACTGGCATGGAAAACTTTTAATGATAAACCAACTGCAGAAAGCTGTTAAGTTTTATTTTGAGATATTTGTTCAGGTATTCTAAAATGTTCAGATAAAGTGCAGTATTTCAAATGTTATGTGCAGCAACATGAAAGATAAACAGCAAATGTTTCCATTCCACAGTTCAATTGCAAATGTACATATGTGCAATTATGTCTAATTATACAGAGCAGGAAGAAAATGGAGACATATGATGATTGCAACATCATTATAACAGACAGTTATTTAACATGTACAACAGTTTTCAGACTGTTGTGAATGTCTTTTCTGTGAAAGAACGAAAGGTACAATTTTTACTTTTTCCCCTGCTTTTGAAGGAGGCATCACATGAAGTTGGACTTAATTCTTTTCTACATAACAAGATGTAATCAGTAGAGATGCCAAAGGAAAGCTGAGCAAAGGGAAACTGCATCAGTGGTGAGGTTATATGACATTTCTATTTATGATAGAATAATGTGTAATAGTCTGCAGTTGCTACTCTAACCCTTGACAAATACATTTATGACTTTGTTATCTATTGATGGCATTATCATCTGTTGATGATCTGTTATCTGGCATGGTGTGTACCTAGAGTTATCCTGATGGTAAGAATCCCCAAAATACTAGTTGTTGCACCTTTTAATAGCTAGGAGCGTTCTTAGAGGTAGAATCATAAGAACTGATATGGATTAACGGACTCCCAATACAAATCATTCAAATGATGAGCAAGAAAGTAAATGGCAATTCAGAAACCAGCTGAAATTTGAAAAGAAACATGCCTGTTACTCCGCAGAAAGTTTAGGTATTCAACTTTCCTTTTGCTACAGACTACTAATCATACCCTGCCTGATGGAGTGAGGAACTAAGACACAGTTCCCTTGTTAAGAAATGGGAAAAATGCTAAACTGTGTACCAGTTAGGGCAATCGTGCTCTCTTTAAAGAAAAATATGCTTACTACAATGACATTGAACCAGTGCTGGTATCTGGAGGGGGAAAAAAAAAAAAAAAAAAAAAGGCAACCCAAAGGTTTAGGCCTACTTTATGGAATCATAATTCATTYAGTATCTTAGTATTTCTACCAAATAGSCTGCCACTGCTTTCACTCTGTTTACTTCCTTTTGGTGTTTGAGCTTCATGCTCCATGCTGGCCTTCTGCCAGGCTTGCTTGACTTTCTGCATATTGGAGTGGACTGTTTTTGTGCTCTGAAGAGGGTGTCCTTGAAGATTAGCCCGCTCTCCTGGGCTCTTTTCCTCTTCCAGGTTTCCACAGGATCCTGACAAGCAGATTGCTGAAGAGACTAAAATTAGCTCTTATAGCTCTTACAACCCTGAACTCTCAAGTTCAGGGTTATAATTTTGCTTTTTGCATTGCTCAGTCTCTCAGGATCTTAAACTCCACYGTCTCATGGTCCCTCTACTGCTAAGAATGCCTTTGATCTCCAACAGCTCTTCCGTACTTACGAGCAGCAGGTCCAACAGAGCATCTCCCGTAGTCAGTTTACAACCACCTGCATCAAGAAATTGTCTTCAATATGTTCCAGAAATCTCCTGCATTGCTTGCACTCTGTTATATTGCCCTTCAGGGTCTTTGACTGCAAGGCTTTCTCCATCTGCTTAGAGAGGGATGCATCTGCCACCCCTTCTTGATCAGAATGTTGATAGCAGACATCTACCACATCATCTGTGCTGGCCTGTACTCTGATCCTTATCTACAAGTTCTCATCTGCCTCATCTCCTTCCCCAGTGCAAAGCTTCATCCATTGAAGCCACTCCTTTACATAGAGCATGACCCCTCCTCTGTCTTTCCATAACAGCCTGTAGTTCTCCACTGCAGCACTTCAATTACAAGAGCTACCCCACCATGCCACTGCAATCCCAGTGAGGCCAGAGCTCTGCACCTGTGCCTTGACTTCTAAATATTCTTGCTTGTTCTTGATGCCACATGTACTGGTRTACAGGTGTTTGAGACAGGCTCAAATTGTGCCCTTTTTTAAAGGGAACTGTAAGACCCTCTCCTGTTATTCTGTCCCTCCAACATACCTGCTGCAGCGTGTATGTCCTTACTTCTCCTCAGGTTAAGGGGAACCTTCCCCTAACATACCTGATTTAAAGCCACCCTCAATTAGGTTAGTGAGCCTCTTTGCAAAGATACTCTCATCCCACTCTTGTTTGATGCATCCCATCTGTGCTCAGCAACCCTTGCTTCTCAAGGAGGATCCAGTGGTCCTTGGAATTAAAGCCCTGTATGCTACACCAGCTACAGAGTAAGGCAAGTAAGCTGTTGGATGGGTTCACTTCTGCTCAAACCTTTCTCCCTTGCTGGCAAGATAGAGAGGGCATCACCTGGCCCCCGTATCTTCAACCCTACACCCAGAGCTCTGCAGCCATTCTTGATAAACTTTGGGTCACCCTGGCTGGCCCCTCGGCATAAGAGCAGCAACGGGCAACAATCCCAGTGCTAGACAAGCCTTGGCAGCCTGCCTGCAACATCCCAGGTCCAGGCCCTCAGCAAACAACAAGCCTCCCGAGACGTCGGGCTGGCAGACTGCTGCCTCCCTGCCGGAGGGAGYCTCCCGTAGCTATCACCTACCTCCCTTTCCACCTTCCTGCACACTCAGCTGCTCCTGGTGAATCAGTCCCCCGACGGGGCTTGTCTGTCCTCACCCGCGCCCAGGGCACGGGCCCTGCGTCGCTGTGCTCCCTGCCGCGACGCTGGCTCCCGCCCGGGCAGCAGGAGGGCCGGCAGCGAGGACGGCGCCTGCCGCGCGCGCCCCCCACGCCCTCAACGGCCGCCCCAACGGCCGCGCCGCCAACGGCCGCCTCGCGCGTCGCCTCGCGAGAGCGGGAGCCCAGCACAGCGCCTCGGCGGGCAGGCGGTGCTCGGCGCGTTTGGCGCGGAGGAGGCGCGTCCTGCCTTACGGAGCCTTAGCTACCGCGGATGAAATAAATGCRCTTTCCGGTGAAAGTTTTTATTGGACTGCTGCCTCTTAGAGGGGCGCGCTGCTCTGACCAAAGCGGTTTTTGTCYGCCGCCGTGCCACCGCAGGTGGCTGAGGTCGCCTTAGCGAGCGCTGCGGCTGCCCTGACGACGGCTGATATCCTTATTTCAGTGCTTGCATCATCAGTGGCAATGGTAAAGCTGAAGCATTGATTTRCAGAAGTACTCAAAAGCCTTTAAAGTCTAAATAGTTGGGGTTTTTTGTTTTTATGCCCCTGATCTTTCCCTACTAAGCTTTGAGGCTTGTCTGCTGACTGGTTGCCCTGGGGGGCAATGCCAGAGTGGTGAAATCAGTGGAATTGGCTTAGTTCTAAATCATGGAAGTTAAGAAGGTTGGGACTCGAGAACTGCTGAAAGTTGAGTCTGACTCGATGAAACAATTAAAACAAAGTGGAACGTTTTCCAGCTTTTACAAATCAGAAGAATAAGAGAATGAAACCATTACCATCCGGCGATGGTGACCTAGAGATCCAGAGGCAAAGCCTGAAAATTGYGTCAATTTTTATCTGGGACAGTGAGACTGAAAACAGGAGCTAACAATGGTGGGGCAAGAGGCTAGAACATGGAAATTGCTGCATCTGTTTGATAGTCGAGCTCCACTATTTCCAAATGAGGTCAACCAGGTAACCTTTCCCACCTTGAATACTGGAAGAGGTGCCACACATTATTTCACCACCTGTGTAGCAAGTTTCATAATAATTCTGTGAAGTGATAGTATTTATTTCAGGAGAAGAGCGCATAATAGAATTTGGAGCCCTTTCTTGCATTTGTGTTTTGCTTAAGAAAGTGAATATTTCCAGGTAGTTTTGTACTTTTCACTAAGTAAAATTCAAGGACTCTGCTACGTTACAATAGTTAGTAGGAGAAAGAGCAATAAGAACATTAATCTGTTCTTGGCTTTACGTGAGTTTAATACAAAATTTTAAGAAAATTACAAATGTAGAAATAAAAGACAATGAATTTAAAAAGCCCCATGGAATTACCAGAGGTAGAATGTTTCAAAATAATCCAAAATCTTTCTTTGTCTTTTTTTTAGACAACAAAATGCAGAAATTCGCATATGCTTGAACGTTTTTCAAAAATTTGATGTAGTGCTACACTGGAGAGTATAAGTTAAAATGGGGGTTCATGTAAATACTGTAAGAGRGTTAAAGAACTATCTTAAAGGAAAAGATATTGGCCTGTTTAAAAAAAAAATATAAGGCTAGAGGGAAGTTACTGGTAGAGTTCTGCAAGGATCAGTCTAGGGACCAATATCATTAAGTATTTTCATTACAGTCCTCAGCAGAACAGTAATAATGAGACTTGCTGATAAAACAAAGTTAGGAGGCATCATCAAAAAGAGAAATGAAAAACGCAGTGACCTTGAAGACTAGTCTGCGAGGTATGAGAAGAGATTTAATAGTACAACTGCTTGGTCATATCCCTAGGGAGTAATAATAAAAAACTTCCTTATTAACTAGAAGCTGATTAGTTGGAAATGACAAAAGATGAGAGAGCTCTAGTGTAACAGTTGATCATAGAAAGAATATGAACCAACAATCATGAAAAAAGATGTTTTCAAGAAAAAGGGTGATAAGATTCTGGAAGTCCTTGCTAGCATATGATGTCCCTTCCTAGTATAATAGTGTTTATTAGGCAACATTTAATGAATCCTGTTTTAAACAAAAGTGAATCCTGTGTTAAACGTGCAAGATGTCTTATGAATAAAGATTGGAAAACTGATTGTTTGGCCTAGTAAAGTGAAGGCATGTCTTCTAGATGGGGAAAAGAACTATTTCAGCTACATAACGACATGGGTAAACGAGCAAATAAAGTCATTTCACTTTAAAAAATTGGAGAAGATTCCCAACTATCAGAAGTAATAGGTTCTGTAGGTTCTGGAAAAAAGCGTCCAGTAAGGATGGTGGGAGCTGACAGTCTAAGTACTGGGTGTTTAGCTTGTCACCCAGCCGAAGGTAAAATGTAGTTTTTAGACATGATGTACTCTAAGCGTTTTTTTTTTCAGGCACTATGCCTACTAACTTGTATGCTCTCCAAAGAATTTCATTGTAATTTTTTGTGTATTTGTAATCATTTACACATATTTTTTTAATGGTCATTTACTTATTAGCTACTTTGGTGCTTACAGATGGATTCTCATCTCTGTCCTTAGAGACTGAAGAGAAAAAGGTGACATGTAATACCAGTGAGTAGATATTGTTACCTTTCTGAAATGATGATTTCTGTTCTGGAGTCTTTTTTTTTCTTGGTGTATTTTCTTTTGTTTCCTTCTTCGCTTGTTTTCGGTGAGATTTTTTTTTTCTACTCATCCAGTCACCAGACTAATTCCTTAATTTTCTTCTTGTTCCACTTCCTCTTTGTAATGAATCAGCAGTGAAATGATTAAGGTCTTGATTTTTCACAGCTTCCATCCTGAAAAGAAACGAGGAATTGTACATCCTAGAACAGTATTTTTCAGGCTGTTTGTAGTCATGAGTCCATGTGAGTCGTAACAAGTTCACGCTTCTTTTACTTTAGAAAGATTAACTTTTCAAACGTGAACATTAGAAACTATACTTTGTAAAAGCTGACTCTATTTTCAGAAAAGTTCATGGTACGTGCATGAAATCTATATGATTTTGTGGCAGTTTTTCTGTCCATATTAATGCTTATATTCTCCTAATTTATGTATTTCCCAATATATTCCATATTCTGATTCTAGATCATACATGAAGAAATAAAGGGGGAGAAGTTTTCAAAACTTGCTGAACCTTAACAAAAYCCATGAGAGATGGGATCCTACCCATCTGTATGTGGCATTCAGAACCTGAAGAGTCTTAAACTACTGACCGTTTTTTTCTGATTTGAGTAGTTCTAACAGAGATTCCTATCTTTCCGTAAGGCATTCTTACAGCTTACCTCTTTTAGGTTGACTATAACTCTTTGCTTATGGTTTTTCAGTTTAATGTCCCAATCCAAAGATAAAATGAGGTCCTTTAAATTATTCAGCAGCGTACTCTTTTGGTTGAGAGAGATAGGATTGTRGTGACTGGCAAGAATTATATTTGGGCGGTGCTGTCTGTCCACCTTGACATGTTGAACTGAAAAAAACATAGAATAAGAGATTAAAGGGAGCTAAATGCTGCATGCCAATTCACAGGGCACTAAGGACTTAAACTGGCCATCAACAACCATTTCTTTCAGAGGATGGCATTTAGTTCTCCTTCATATGGACAAAAATCTCTCTCTCAAAAAAAATTTGTGGTTCACTGTTTTTTTTCTCAGCACAATCATGGAAGCAATAAATACGCTCACAGAGCTGCTGAGGCTTGGTGCTGAAAGCAGTGATTTAGGGAAACAATCAGCATTTAGAAAGAGGAAATTAGAAAATAAAATAACTCTTGTTGGTCCATAATTTTTTTTTATGATATACTACTGTAGCTCTGAAATGCATGGACATGTTTTCATTTAAATTTGGGTTGCTTCAGTATTGTTTATACCTTAGCAATGTTTAGGTTTTTTTTTCCTAGAAAAAGTACTTAAATGCTTTTTGCATTTTCTATAAGCACTTCCCACAGAGATTTTAGTAATAAAACACTGACTTAAAGGTTGTAAGASTGACTATAAATCTGTGCTAATGCTGTATCCTGCGTTCTGTAAATCCATGGCCTCTAGGCAATGAATTTGTTAGTGAGAATAATGCTGAATGACTGCCTAGTCTAGTGTCATTCAGAATTTTGAATCAGGGTATTATGTTGACACATGCTTGGTACTAATCGTGTTGAATAATTCACAATTATGGCTGTATATGACATTAATTTTGCTGATCTGAACTTACAATTCCAAAGAATCTTGCTTTTTGACCTGGTACGTCTTTGAAGATACCAAACAAGCATTTCCTTCAGATAGAGATTTGCAAGGCGTCTTCTCGTCCCAGGTCAGTCCCTGTTGACTGCAACTCTGATCCTCATCTGATATCCATGGGAACTTTGCCATTGGTTTGAGCGGACAAAGTTCAGAGCACAGGGAAAAAAACCATCTAGAAATGTTGGATTGTGCCTTTGTCGTCCATCATGCTGGTGGTCTTTGATAGGAGGTGGCTTTTTTCACAGACAGCTACTGGAAATAGGTCTTTTGTGAAGAACAGGAGTTAAACCTTGGTTTCTTTCGTATGTATGGAAGCAGGCTCAGATGCAATGTTATCAGTAGTACTCAGTACCTCCATAGAGTATCTCTATAGAGTAAAATAAAAATCTACCTTAAATGAAGTTAATGGGGATTTTTCCCCATTTTTAATAGATCAGGTAGTTGAATAGCATTGTATTGCATATGATTTGTAACTGTTGTAACTGTTTATGATAATGTAGTGATTGCCCACTAGCTATGTAAGCAAATACATTAAATTACTGTTTTTAAATTACTGTATTTCAGCTATACTTTTAACACCAGTAATAAGTCAGTGTATTTCATTATACTGAAAAAATAAAGAAGTAGATTCTTTTTTTTGTTTTGTCTGGAGTTTGCTCTCCTCCTTAATGGGGATCCTCAAAACAAAAATATTTGGAAACATTTTTAAAATTGTTTAGGCTGCAAAAAGGATTACTCTCAAAGTAAGTATTTTTTTTACCCTCTTTGCTTCTTGTTTGTATATAAAGTAAGGCTTGTTGTGCTAGTTTCTGAACAGAACAAACAAGACCTGTTCTTCACTTCCAAATGCTTTCTTCCCCAAAGCTACTACTTCCAGCTTTGTTGGCTTATTGTAGGTCTTATTATGTTATTTGGAAAGGAAGATTGAATTTCTTTAGACTGATTACTTAAAACCCTGTCTACTAGAAGTTCATGAAGCACTTCAACAATAAGAACGAGGTAGTGCTGCTGTCTGCAGTGGTTCCAAAGAAAAGGACCAATTACTCAGAATTACTGTTATTACTATTTAGTACTTAAAAAATGTACTCACAAAAAATACACCCAAGCAATTAGTGAACAAAGAAACTGAAGACAAATATTTCAACCTCCTGAGTGTTGTGTCAGGCTGCATTTGGRCAAGGTAGTCACATGATAGTATAGCAGGCATGCTGATCTCAGTTCTGATTTTATCCGATCTGGTGACTTGTTGATGAGTCTGAGCAATTTTTTTGACTTCCTTTTCTCTGGCATTTATGAAAATTTAATTTTAAAATTCATTAAGGGGAGGAATGGAGGAAAATAGAGGAAAAAAATACCTAAGTTTCTTTGCTTTTTCCTTATATAAGGAGAAGTAATTGAATAATGACGACTGGTAATGTGGCTCCAGGCACTGCTTTTTTTGGTCATGTCTGTTTTTACTGGTTTCTTATCTTTCACTTGAGAGGCTGAAGCTATATTTAGAAGTAAATACAGCTTTAACTTTCCTCAGTTTTATTCTCAGTGCTCTGCCCACCTTGATCTAAAAGCAAAAGTATTATTAGACAGTGACCGAAATTCTATGATTTCCATACATTTTTTTATTAATTGTATATTTCCTAGTTTGATGCTGATATTAGAGAAGATCCTTAGCCAATAAGCATTTGTTTAGCTTTAGGATCCTATTAGTGTTACAGAGAAAGCAACAAGGAGGGATTTTAGGACTGTGACTTCACCTTTTAGGCTCATGTTCTGCAAGGCATTCTGTGTTACTGCTTTCCACTGCAGGATTTTGATGTCCTTTACAGTTCATAGATTGCTTAAGTAAACGACTTGTTCCTCCACTCTTTAAATCAGGCCATGCAGCCATTGATTTTTTTCTTTTCTTTTCTTTCTTAATTGGCCCGGTAAACAGCAGAGCATAGAGACCAACAGGAGTTTTGGAATATATCTCCAGAAGAAAAGGATAGTACTTATTTCTGTAAAGCCTTTGAAGTTTTGAACATACCTAGTTAACACATCATATGGATTCTGTAAAAATGAACTTTGAAGGTTCARCTCTGCTGATCTGAAGGCAAGCATTACTATTTCAAGCTGAGCAGCTTTCCTGATTTTAAAGTCATTAGTCAAATAAAACCACATTTTCGTGAAAATATCCAGTATGCCTATACATCACAGAAAAATTGCAGCTGAGTAGTGTCTCTGCATGTTTTAAAATCCAGTTCTCGGAGAGGTTTGTCAGCTTTCAGTTTGAGAACATTATGCACAATCTTTTTTTTGTGCACAAGAATAAATCTCTAAAAGGCATTTTGAAATAAAACTGGGAAAACAATGTGGTTCTTCCTCACTATGTCACGTAAGAGAGAAATCTTTTCTTTGTGTCCTTAAGCATTCTGGAAAGCTGATGTGAAGGAAAGTATTGGGTTATCTTATCTAATGCCTACATTTCCATGACAACTCTATTTTTGCAGCGGGAAAAGAAATAATRCTTGGCATTACCTAACTGCATCTTCTCAGCAATGATGATAACCCGTGGAATCAAATCCTACCATTTGGGTGAAATCCAACATCAGTCTATGGAGAGAAAAAATCACCAAAATGCTGGCTTAGTAGAGAATACAGAATGGAATGCTTTTAAAACAAACAAACAAAAAAMCCCATTATATTCTGTACCAAGATTTTAATTTAAAACTTCTTGAATAATGAAGGAGTTCTTACATAAATTCAAACTTGAGTTTCTCATTTAACTTCAGAAAATTTAGCAAGGATATCATTAATGTGCATGTTCTTAAACTGGTCCCATAGATGAAAATAGATATGTGTACATTTTAAAATTTGGTGAAGAGCAAAGGCTTTCACAAGCACTCTAGCTATGTCTCTAAGCAGCAGAAAATTAATTCTATGCTAATCAGGTAGAATTACCACTATAGAACTTAATTCTTCCATCAGTTATCATTTGTATATGTGAATTGGTTTAATTTCCAGACTATGCTATATGCTTAGTTGCTTGAAGGAAGCTTATGTTCTAGATCATAAGGTCCTGACTTCTGACTGTGCCCTTGTTTTATTTTTCTCTTTGTGAAACTTTAAATTTGTTAATTGTGGAAAAATTAAAGTATACTGGAGGAGTAAGGTGTATTCTACATCTTTTATCTTGATGGTCACTGGTACAAGAATTAGTGATGAATGTGTAAATGGCAGGTGATAATACAGTCCACGAAAATTGTTCATGATCTTGGGGTCTAGAAATCATATTAAGTGCAGAAAGAAAAATCTTCAGCAGCTCTTGTACCCTTATGAATGGAGAGAAACTGTGTTTAGCTGTAAAATGCAATTGCAATAGAAGAATATGAGAGCATTACATTTTGAGAATGTCAGTAATATCAGCTCCAAAACAGGCACAGTGTGGGAACATAGAATTACCAGAACATCAAGATATTAGAAGAAATATTCTTTCATAATTAAGGTGGATCATGCTTGGGTCAATTTGGATTTCTGCCTAAAACTTTAGGCAATATAATGCACAGACTCCACATTTATGTTCTGTATTGCTTCTATCAATCATATAGTGCTTGCACAAAAGATAAAATGTGTCATTCACYCCAAATTCGGAGGTTATCATATTCAGCACTGTAAACCAGGCAGTCATTTTTCATTTCTCAGTGAACAGAATACATCAGTCCCGGTTTACATTATAAGGCAGCTGGGACATAAGATGAGCCTGACTGGCTATTCAACACTTGCCAGTAATTCTTAAATTTCAGTGTGGAGCATTTTAACCTTGACTGATAGTTTATGTTGTCAAAGTATTTATTTAAGTAATTTCTATATAGTTGGTGGTAGTGTAGGGAGGCAGGAGAGTCACATCCTTTAGGACAGGCTTATCAGGCCAAATAGTTTTTTCCTGCTTAGTATTTCTTACTTTTTCAGTTAGAAAATTTAAATCTACTGGGAAGCAAGTTTCATGATTCCTCACAGTTTAGTAACTAGTCTAGTTATTAATAGTTAGTCTTTGAGGTTTTCTTTCTTGATTAGTAGGTGAGGTCCTTTAATTGCACAGTCCTGTATTGCTGTAAAGGTTCTGCAGTGCTCTAGAAGGAGAAATGTAATTTGATAGCCAGAAACTCACAGAATCACAGAGTGGTTGAGGTTRGAAGGGACCTCTGGAGATCATATCGTCCAACCCCCCTGCTCAGCAGGGTCATCTAGAGCATGTTAGACAGGGTTGCATCCAGGCAGGCCTTGAAGCTCTCCAAAGAAGGAGATTGCACAGCCTCTCTGGGCAACCTGTTTCAGTGCTCCATCACTCTCACAGTGAAGAAATTTCCCCTCAAAAACTCCAGGAAAAAAGAGCTATTCACTCCTGTTCCATGCCTGCTCAATAAAAATGCTGTTGTGATTCTGTAGGGAGCATTTTAATAATAACTAGGAGCTACTTCTTGTTTTGATATTTTTTCCTCACTGATTTTCTCACCATTTAACCRTGGATGCCTGAAGTTCAAACTCTTTCTTTTGCTCCAGGACCCTACTAATACTGTAACGATAACTTGGTCTGACTGGCACAAGCTCTTTAAACAAGAGCAGTGCAGTTTTTATATATGGTGAGAGTATACACATTACATACCGAATCATTCTCCCTGTCCCCAATGGAGATGATTCACATTGCTGTGCCAGCATAAGACCTAGGTATCACTTGCATCCTGCTTACACTGTATTCTGAATGGTTTATAAACATTGTGCTGACTCCCTGAGTGGGAAAGTTGTTATTACATTTGAGAAAAGGAACTGTATGCTAGACAATTAGTTCTGTGGTGGACCAGCAAGGTGGTACTTCATGACTTCTTGATCTCGAGGCTTTGGTAACAGCAAGTTTACCATGTGCCCTGTGTGTCTTACCGTGATTTATTTTCAAAGTCAGTTCAAGACCTGAGTTCTAAGGGCTTATGAATCTGGAGACTTGTGACTCGCTTCAGAGATCCCTTTAAAAATAAAAAGCTGTGCTTCCAGCCTTTGTGGCTACACTGAAAATCTGGAAAATGTGGCCAAAGGCAAACAAAGTGACATCACCTCTTGGAGCCCATGGAGGACCTGTTACAGTACTGCCAGGAGAGAGAGCTGGCTCATCTCCCTGGAGGCCTTAACACCTCCCAAGGGAAGCTAGGAAGGCGTCTCAAGGAGAGAAAAGTGTGGAGGGAAGGAGGAAGCTTTCACTGTTGCTGTTGTAAAGGAACAGGCTCTTGCTACAGTACAAGGGTGAAATGTTGGTCTACAAGACCTGCACCATGGAGACTCAATGCAATATAATGCCCACTTTTAAAAATTTCTTATTCAAGCACTGGTAGTCCAGTGCAGCTGTGGACTCACTAACCCTTTTACCTACAAACTCTCTGTGATTCTGATATAGAAGCTGCAGGAATCTGTACTATTTACCCTCGTCATGACTGGAAAAGCTTCTCACATAGTGGTATTAGTGGAACTATGTTTTCAGCTGCCTCTGGCCTTGATTTAAAGTATAACTCAGAGTTTAAAATGAGTGTGAATTTTGGTTTTGTCTTTTTTGGAAGGATATGACTGTTGTCTAGCATTTAGAGGAAGACAGGAAAAGTTGGCACATTTTGGTCCTACTCGTAACTTCTGACAGTCTCTTTGTAGCATGAACTCAGGCAAATAAGTTTCAGCAGTTCATATCTTACTTTCTCCAAAATAGAGATAATAACATTTCCTACGCTTGGGGTTGTTGTGACTAATTAGTGATTTTAAGGCAATGCTTTCACATATTCTGAATTAAAGGTACATTATGTCTTAGTGAATAATTTCTGACCTGAGTCTAAAAAAACATAGATATCTATTGGAAAAAAGTCTGCAGCACTTTTGATCCTGTGTTACAATTAGAAATTACATAAGTTGCTGTTTGGGAAGCTGGTACTGTAAAATGCTGTGTTATTTTCTATGCTAAATGTTTTCATAATATTTCTTCCATTCTCTAGATCAGTATTTTTAAAGCTAGCGTGTCTCTGGAGATGCTTGGTGCATTTACATCACTGAAAATGTAATCATCTTGCCTATCTGCAAAACACAATTCAGTACTGTAAGAAGCAGCACACTCATTTTCTTGAAACCTCTGTTACTGATACCAGTGTTATCAATCTTCCTTATGAAGTATAATATAACAAACTTCATTAAAAGCATAAGGGAAAGAAATACTGTCTTATTTTGAGGCTTAAAAAGAATCTCAGGAATATGATTTCAGATTTTTTGTGCAAATACCGTATGTTGTGGCTGGTGAGAAGTATTAACTCACTTGCACAAGCACCCTCCTCCTAAAATAAAAAAAAAAAAAAAGGTAATTCTCAGATTAGTTTATTTTCTTTTTTCTTTCTTTTTTCTTTCTTTCTTTCTTTTTTTTTGGGGGGGGAATAATCTGTAAGACCTGCAAAATGGTGCATTTCAGGCTGGGAAAAGAAAAACATCACTGTGAAGCATTTTTAATGGCTAATTTGATAATATTACGCTTATGTTCACTATGAATCTAGGTTTTAAATCCTAACCTATTATATTATGATTAAGGTTAAACTCTGTAATTGTCTAGGATTTTTCAATGGTATGTTGATTCCTCAAATTCAAAACTTTCTGCAAGAAACAGATCAGTTTGGCAATCTTTCAAATGGAAAATAAATTGAAAAACAGGCCTTAAAAAGGTGTATTTAATTTTGACAGTTCAAGAATAACCTTTTATTTCTTCAATTTTAAAATGACTGTCACTTTCAACTTTATTTTACATTCAAACTGAAATCAAAAGCTTAAAATCAAAGCACACTGGTTTTGATGATTTTGAATTTTAATTAAAATTTTGATTTAAAACCCTTTTTGTTTTAGTTCTTATTAAACTTTTGAAACTCAAAATTAAATCAAGATTTTCTCAAAAATATTTGTAGTTTTGTGAGGATTAAAAAATATTCCTGTGTTTAAAATAGTGATGGATCTGTTTCTAATCAGATCTGGAATTATCTTTTATTCCCTCCTAATGTAAGAATACAGGCAGTAGTAGATAATTCTCAAAACTGTGCCTTTTCAATTTTTATACCTCTTATGCATTTCCAGTTATCATCACAGTAGGAATGTGGGACCTCAGATCTCAATCATAAAAATTGAGATCTTGAAAATTATGGTCAGAGACTGTGCACGTGTCTTTCATACTAATATAATTCTGTCATTTGGGTACTTACTTTTAAATTATACCACAGAGAGAACAGGACTGGATCCTAGGCTGCTATTAGATAATCTTTTTCTCCGAGGGTGAATACGACGCTGTTCTGTGACTCGGCTAGCAAACATCAGTATAGTTCAGACTGGATAGCTGGGCTACATAGAACTGATGCAGCATTACGGAAGGCAATAGTCTGCAGGAGGCCAGGATCYGCTGCGCATGGTATGGTGTTAGGCTGTAAAGCATATTGTAACTGTATGTTGCAATATAGAAGTTGAGCTGAAAGTGTGTCRGCTGTTTCTCCTCAAACTAAACTTCAAGTTCAGTTGCTCTGACCCAACGCTTTCCCTAGCTGTCCTCAGTTCAGTACCTACTATGTTCTGAGTCATTAGGAAAACTAAATTGTGAAATGTGGGGGGGGCAGAACTGATGATACAGATAAACTGTAGTTTAAGAAAATTTCCCCCCCTCCCTCCCTCAGCTCTTTTAGCACAGTGCTCTTGCTGAAAGACTCCCTGCGGAAGAGGACCGCCCAGAGTGCCCAGTGATCTAGCAGAGTATTCGCTGTCCCAAAGCAGTTTTGTCCCTTGCCAAATAGAAATGCTTTTGTCACTTTAGTGCTGCTGGCCAAATGATTCTTGGTTTGAGAGTAGTGATGATAGTTCCCRGTGTGTTAATGAAGGATTTCTACACAGCAAGCCAATGCAAATGAAGTGCTTTACTACAAAATACATATAAAGAGGGCACCTCAGTGGATTTCAGTGAAAACTGCTTATACTACCTAGTAGCTGTGCAGTTCATCAGCAGGATGTAGAGAGCTCACTGCTACACAGGCCAAAGGAGTTCGTAGAGGAGTTTCAAATGATAATTTGTAGTTTCATATCATTCACTTTAACGGTTCTGATAATTAGAGGACAAATTTCTTATTCYGGCTACAATACTCCACTGAGACTTACATGTTGTGGATCGTGGAGCTTTATGGGCTATCATTTATAGCATACTATTATATCAGTTAACTGCTTACTACCTAGTTCATTGTTATGTATAGTATGTGAAAGCAATTTAAGGAAGGGTTATTTTGTGCTCATTTGGCATGACTATCTCAGGAACAGATATGGCATCTTCTGGGCAGATGCCCACTGTTGTTGTCAGGGCGCAGCGAGGGCTGGCTGCTCCCTTCGGGCCAGGGATTTGGGAGCAGGGGCTGATAACGGGGCCAGCAGGACAGGGCCCATCCTGCTGCCCTCACGGAGGCGAGTAGGGCAGGCCAGGAGATGGTAGCCAGCATCAACCATGAGCCCACGTTGTCAGGCAAGCTCGTTGTGATGAGGCAGGGGCAAGGTGGAGGCAGGAAGTCAGTCTGCAGATCAGGGTCAGGCCTGGTGAGGGGAACAGGGCCAGACACAGCCCTGCGATGGCTGGGCAGGACCAGTAAGGCCTGTTGGCGCCCTCAGGGCTGTGACAGCCAATTTGGTGGCTACAGACTTTGTGCAGTTGATGTGTGTGTGGTGATACAGATACAGACTATTAAATGCGGTTATAATGCAAGTTTGTAAGTGAGTTTCATACTTTTTTCTTCAGACTGTTTACAGGTTCATCTCTTCTCCAGGCCTGATGAGTTAAATCTAAAGAACAAGCATTTCTAGTTGTTGGAGTACAAGGTTACTTTTCCAGTAGTCTCTATGGCCTGCATGCTGAAACAACTGCTTTCCAAAAGATTGCAATCCGTATGAAAAGATAACAATCTTTTTATAGAAAAGGGCATTCTTTAAATATAGTAATGCGTTCATTTTGAAAATTTTATGTACTGTTTTCATAGAAGTTTGACAAGAACATGCATACTATTGAGATAACTTTAACGTTATTTATTGAAGTATGTTTCTGTGCTTGATAAGATATTTCTGTCCAAACTTCAGCTGAAATGTTACAGCAATCAACAGTGATTTTGGAATCAGCCTTCTTGTATCAAAGCAGAGTAGGAATCTGTAGATAAACTTTGTCTTCAAAAATCAAAGCATATTTTTAGCACAAAGCAAAAAAAAAAAAAAAAAAAAAAAAAAAAAAAAAAAAAAAAAAAAAAAAAAAAAAAAAAAAGATGAATATTGTATTAAGTTATTCTTGATTTACAGGTGCTGTGACTTACAATTTATATTTAACAGCTCTTGCAGGACAGTCACACATTCTAAGATTAGGGGAAAAGAAGCAATTAGAAGTTTTTGTGGTACATAGAGAGACAAAGCAATAATCAATATCTGTTAGGTACTGCCCTGGCATTTGTTTCTGCTGGAGTGAATTGACTAGTAAAGCTTTGTGATGGTAGAAAAAGGTGGGGTTTTTTAGGATTTCAATTTTGCTTTTTTGGTCCCCCTTTTCAGGTAAAGAATCGACTTTTCGAATGTAAGTACCTGGAAAATCAACAGCAACTTCGTGAATTTGCAAGGTAGAATTTTAAATRGATGCGGAAGGTCCTCTGCATGATCATGATATACAGGCAGCTGTGCTCACCGTGGGACCTGAACTGGACTTATGATACATTTGTATTTCCCTGCTCTCCAAAGAGGCCAAAGGACAGCTTGAAATTTCRTGGATGAAATTATCTTCAGGATAGGAGTAACTGCCTAAAGCTCTGCAAGACTTTTCTGTGAGTCATTGAAGTAAGCAAGGATTGCAGAAATATTTATATTGGCTATGTCTTCTTTACCTTAATGCCCTCCAGAATATGTCCTGCTGGTTTTCCCATTCTTATCAGGAATTTGTTAATACTAGAGAACGTTGTGGATTTTAGACCAGCTTTTAGATGCTCTGAACTGTAAAGGTTCTGCTCTGTGGGCATGCCTCTAACAGGGTGCATCTCTCAGCTGGCACTGTCTCTGTTTTATCCAGATCCAGAAGTAGTTCAGTGGTAGTTAGTAGTTAGTGGCTTTCAGCACTAATCGATCCACTCTGTAAAGAAGCTGAGTTAAYTGTGAGGTGCTAACTCAGCTAGACAGTTTTCAGGACTGCATTGCGCCATGTTCCTTTACTGTACAAACCTGGGACGTATATTTTCTGTGCTATCACTATACTGTTTAAGATAAAATTGCTATCATGTATCCCATGAATCTTACTGACCCTCTTTTTGGAAGCTGTGATTTGGATAGCTCATCAGCCTCTGACCTATTACTTCCTCCTGCTTGGGCAATTGATTCTTCTCTGCAGTTTTTTTTTAAGAGTGAGAATAGCTGCTTGATGCTGCTGCAGCTCTGCCCTATGTTTATTCCTTGTCTCATCAGTTTTCTTACTCAGAGTTTGGAGGGTTAAACAGGGCTACCAGTTGGGCAGCTATTCCATGTGTGGACTGTAAAATGAATTGCTGAATGTACTGCTTACTCTCGCATACTTTTCTTAACAGCTGTTATTACCCTGGTCATTTGCCAATGGTGGACCATGCAAACACCCCCATAAAACTGGTTAAGAAGAAGACTGATGAGCTGCACATCAGCTATTCTGTAAACTGTCAGTAGGCAAGAATTTTTGATGGGACTTGGGCTAGGGTTGGAGGAAAGTGCAAACAGCAGCAGATATTGCATTAGGAAAAGATGAACATTTAGTTGAGAAGTATCTGCACATACACAAAGAAAGCAACTAAAGAGCTCAACCACATAGGCCCATATTAATGTCAACAAAGCTGTGTACGACCTGTGCGTTGTACCACAGTCACAGACGAGTCACCAGTTGATGGACTGTTTCACAGTGGTGGTGTCTTGTAGTAGGGACTTCAGGGCAAACAGAAGATGACCAGAAATGTGGCAGGAGCATCCTCAGCACTTCTGTGCAGTGGCTGCTGCAGTCAGCATTTTGGTGTGATAGTAGGACTTGCCCTGACAATCTGAGAGAGCAGTTTCTTCCTACAGAAAGCCTGCTCTTGTCTCTTCTCTGTTGCTCACCGTCAGCAACCCTCTGCTCCTCCTCCCTCTTGGGGCTCTGTGACAGCTAGTTCCAGATGAACTAACACATCAGAAAAACTCTGCTTTCCCATTCTGACATTGTGAGAAGCAGTGGCCTTCTCTCTATAGGCCACCTTTAAGACCTCCCTCCTTATTTGTAAATTAGATACACTTTTTTTGGCAGCTGCTCTCTGAGTTCTGCAGGCTAAATTGTCTATCAAGGAGATTATTACTGCTGAGGAAGCTGTTTCAGTGCCTTGAGCCAGACCCAACATTCAGCTTGACCCTTGTTAAAGGTGCCTCTTTTGGAAAAATGCCTCTCTCTTTTGAGAATGGAAAATCACTCCTGCTGCTCTTCCTGACTAGCTTTATTTTTGAASGCTATATCTGATACCAAGTCACTGCAGAGCTGTGATCTTTCTTAGGGACTGTGTTTCCTTTCTAAAATTGCATATTGAATAATGATCATGTTGCACTTTGTGCCTGCAATTCTAGGTTTGGGAAAGAGAGCTATTTTGAGTTACACTAAAATAGGGAGGAAAACCCACCTCACAGACTTAAGATTTTAAGCACAGCACAACCAACATGTACTTGCCTTCATTCTTACTAATACCATACATGTCAGGGAAACTATTGGAGAAGTACTAAGGAAGTAGCAAAATCAGGCCACAAACCTTTTTCTGACAGGTTGACTCAGCAGATGAACAAAAGAAGGAATGGAAAAGAGGGGAAATGTATCTTCCTCTCAGAAAACATATGATTTCTGCTAACTTGGTGGTACGGTAGATAAATGAGTGAAGAATCACAGCACACATATTGAATAGTTTAACTTGCCCAAATGACCAGCCCAGTTCAAAATTTGAATTTTTGTTGTCCTGTAGAACACTTTTTTTYCAGCATCTGCATTTTGTACTCAAAAATTCTTTGTACAAAAGAATTTACACTTAAAGTAACAATGTAAAAATTCATTTAGAAATGTTTGGAGTGGCGTTACAGAAGAGCTGGAATTTCACATGCCTAGCAACAAATGTAAAGCAGCTTTAAACATGAAAAGTCTTTCAGCTCTAATGAAGCTAAAAAAATACTGTATGTGAAAAGCTGTCTAAACAAATGGTGTATAATGCATGCATACCTCTGTATAATGAGGTAAGCATCTAGATGGAAAAGTGTTAAAAATGCTGAGACAGAACTATGCAAAACTTTTATGAACTAAATATTTATTTGCTTTTGGGGATCTGCCACTTGTAATTCATCTGAAAGGTGAGGGGGTGACAGTACAACAGGAGTGGGGAAATACACTATTTAGGCTTAAAGTAATACAGTACTGGTTGAGTTTTGGAGGGATTATTTGTTTTGTTTGGATCTTTTTTGCTCTAGGTATTCTTAGCTCTCTAAATTCAGAAGAAATTAAGAGTATTAATCCATACAAAGTAGAACTGAAGGAAAAGCTTCCCAGAAACCTATTCAAATGGGAAACAGTCAGTTCGCATAGGACAGTTCTGGTGTGACAAAGCTCTGAAGATGCCTTTCATCTTCACTTCCTGGTGTGTTGGGATAAATCTTGTGTGTCCCCATTGACTTATATAGAACTATGCTCTGATTTTTTTTGTGTGTGTTTTTTCAGTAACTGAGATTCTAAATTGCAAAGATAAAGTCTGTGAAGTGAAGTCAAAACTGTGACATAGGGGGTGAATGTGAAAGGTGAATGTGAAAGGCTTTGCAAACTAAATCAGTATCAGTTTAGCAATAATATAAATCATTTTATATGAGACACTGTGTCCTGTACATGGAACAGTGATTTCATCACAGTGCTTGAAGTGTTGGGTTTCAGCAGTGGGTAGTGTGGTCTCTGTACATTCTGGTTTACAAAAGGCTTTAGACTTGTTTTGGTGAAAGGTGCCTTGTAACAGTGAGATGGTGTTGCTGTTGGCTGTTCCACTAGAAGCTGTTCTGGAGCTTCTACAGTCTGAYCTTACCTACTCTAAAACTTCCAGGATAAAGATTAATTTTTTGTTTTGCTTTTGGCCAATACCTTAGGACAAACTTGACTAAATATAGCAGCTATTCTGGGTCTTTCACTTCTTTCTCATCAGCTGAACTATAGTAACATAGCCACGTGACAATACTGTGAGCTATGCTGTTAGTACTGCCAATTTTTAAAGATTACCTCAGAGTAGATTGCGGCTATGTTCTGATATAACTATTCTTCCTATCGCATGAAAGCCAATGAATTAGATGATAGCTGCATCTATAAAAGCTCTCCTTTTCTATTGATATCTTAATGAGGAACTTCAATTGAAGGATTTTACAGTTGCATTTTATTTGTTTTATATTTTAAAATTGTTTGAGGAGAAGAAATACCACTTTTTATTTCTGTATTTCTGACTAACAAAAGGAATATATTATTTTGATGGAGTGTGATTCTCCCTACACTCTATRTGTGAGGGAAAAATCAGGGACTGTGAAAGGGAAACTGCAACTGTGTTGCACTATATACAGAGGTGACAATGAAAGTAACTAGCAGAATCCTACATTTTAAAAAGGCTAGATGTAACTAATCACAACTTCTTTTTTTTTTGAATAGTAGATCTTTTTCATAAATATAAGCATCATGGCATAGTCATGGCTTTGTCTTCGGAATTCTAATTAAAGACAAGTGAAAAATCAATAGGTTCGTGAGAAATGTATATATGTGGTATGATAAGGGGGAAAAAATTGTTAMTAGAGATAGCAGCTGCAGCAGTTTGCCATTCTACATGATAAGATTACCTGCTTACCAGACCCTCTTGCACATCCATGAAAACCACAAATTTGCTTAAGCTTAGCAAGCACTGAATTAAGAATATTTGTTCTTTATAACAAATATTTTTCTAGTCAGTACTTGGTTTAGTGATCGCAGCATCAGGTACCTGTTTGTTTTTAAAAGCTGTTTTTTTCCTAAATGTACACATTGTTCAATATTTCAGGACATCGTGATCTGCACGTAGAAAGGGACCTACATTTGTCAAGCTTATCTCTGAAAAATAACTAATTTCACGTTACTTAACATATTTTCTATGTGGAAGTATTATGGCATTTACAGAAATAATAGATGATACTATTTAGCTTCTAGTGGTGACATTTTCAAAAAATTTTAACAAACATGAATTATAACAGCAAATGCTACAGTTCAGGGTTCCAGGCAGGTTCCAGTATAATCTCTTGTTTCAAATTACTTTGACTTTTGGAAAAGTAACTTCCTTTATGACAGAGGTGACAATCTGGAGTTCCTAGTATAGAAGAAAATATTTTGAGCTGTTTTATATTATCAGAGCAAGAAAATTGCCTTTTTCCCCATTGTATTCACTTAGGTAATTTTTGTGTAATAAAATGCAAGAATGAGAAATAGGGAAATGAGACTCTGAGTTGTACCATTACAGTAAGAAAGTATTTGGTAAATTAACTTCATTTGCTGTTCTCTCCTGAACATTGTTTCCATTAGAAAACATTTTATTTTCATTTCTTTCATGTTTCTTGTGTACCATACATGGATCCAGATTCCCGGTAGTCATGTAAAGTGCCTTGCCAGAGTTTGAACTGATGTAAGAAATTCTTAATGTTCTTAAATCTGGACAACTAGCAGAGTATTGAATAGCACTCACAGTAAAACATCCTAAATCATGTCATCATGTGAGAAAGCTTCCACCTGCAATAAACCATTGCTATAATAAAGAGATTAAGCACTGCTTATCATATATTTCCAGGTGGAAGAGGGGAAATATTTTATTTTTGTAGTAAAGCTGGGTAATAAAGATCTGAGAATGCTAATATGGGGTCATTTGTTCAGATAGGCTATGTTCTCAGTATGTTGCCAATTAACTCCTTTTTAGCTTAAAAAGACTGACAAACTTGCAAATCCACATRTTTTGTCAGGGTTAGAGTCCCACAAATCACATCTAGTTTTAGCTGAATACCCTAGCTGTTTAGTAGAATCCACTCCTGGCTTAGGTGTCACGGTTGCCTGTATTTCTGAGAAGATTTAGGATTTAACCATAACTGACAATTCTGATGGTAGTGCTCTTAGAGTTATATAGGATCCTCCCATCTGAGACTGGCTCTCCCTGGGGCATCTCTGCAGTGCGTTTCCATGAGCAACGCAGACACGTACTTCGCTGCCTCGGAACGGAGGCGTAGATGTTAGCCTTGCAGAGCAGCTAGGCTAGCCCAGAGAAATCTTGAGGTGCCTCTTGAGCTCCATGCTTCCTATGTTCCTCTGTACAGACTTCAAGGAGCAGTTTAGCTGATCAGGATTTGTCACTCAGGAGCCAGGGATGCTTGAGAACCTGGGTCTGAGCGCATGGTCCGTCCCTGTCTCAGCTCTTTATGGCCAGGAGACCCAGATGCATGCTTTGTGCTCAGATTTGCATGGAAAGGAAACCCATGTATGTAATCAGGACAGGAGCTGTGTCACACTAAACAGACACCTGCAAATCAGGGGTTACATCTCAGCCTACCTCTCTGTATGTTATCACCTATATTTTGAGCTATTGATTTGGTTCACACAGGCCAAATTCCATGTAGTTGGATTTCTGGTCTGTGGTTCTAATAGGATTTAGGACAATTTGTGAATCATTACATATCAGATGCTGAAATGCTCAGCAGTTGCACTGGGTGATTTTCCTGTGACCAAAGGCAGAGCTGCAGTTGAGTAGAAGTTACTTGGTGAAAGACTAATAATTAACAACTAGAGCTAGGATCTCAGTTTTGGACTGAATCACTTTAAAATGGGAAGTAGGTACCAAATCCCCAAGCGAATCCAGTTCTAACTTATTATTCAAGTGTCCGAAGGTCTATACAATTTATTATACGATATATGACAACTTATTTGCATGAAATGTGGCAAGAGCTATGTTGTGAGAGGCGCACACATACTCAGCTAGCTCTTGAAAGTGTAACCTCCCAAATACAGTGCAAGGTTTTCCCTGGAGGGTGATAGGCAACAGGTAGGTAAAATTAAGTGAATGAGCTCTTTGGYAGTTTTTAGTTCTGCAGATGCTTACCCACGTGAGTAGTACCATAAACTCCAGTGGCATATGTACATCAAGAATTGCTTATATGGCTGAATTTGAGGCTGGTTCTTCACTGTGGCTATTGCTTATGTTAAAATTAAAAAAAAGTAAAGTTGGGAGGAAAAAATCAGTTTTTCTTATTTGCAATATAACTAATTACAATAAATTACAGAGAGAAAGTTTTTGCATTGTTTTGCCATGAGAGACATTTTGAAAAATGCTGGAATGAACCGATTTAGATTCAGCTGTGATAGAAATCAAGGGTACTACTGGAGGCTCCGTGCCTCAGAGGAGGCATTTAAAACCCTTGGGAATGATTCCTGCATCATTTTTCTCCAGAAGTATGAATTTCTATGCCCCAATAAAACATTAACCTTCACTTGCTTTTTCAGACTGTTATTTTACAATTCTGACTGTTTAGCACACCTCTACTTCCAAACCTCCACTCCTCCAATTCTAGCTTGCCAAGCTGGTGGCTAAACAAATTGGAAACCTGGCGCACACTTCAAAAAGTTCTCCACACAGCTGAGCTGCAGGAAGTGTAAAGCAGCTTCCCACCACACGGATTTGTTAGCCCTAATCAGATAATACTGATGCTTGGGCACATTTGTAGCTGCTGTTGAAGCCCTTTCAACTTATCAGGATAGAAAAGAGAAAAAAGGACAGCAATATGTTGTATTTAGTGCATTTTTATTAGGCATACATGGAAGATACAAGAAGGTGTTATTGGTGTGGTTTTAAAAAGCTATATTATGCCCAAGTAGCAAAGCCATGAGTAGGTTATATTAGTTCTTTCAAATTTTTGCTGCTCAAATACAAGCTATTCACATAGCACTGTATATTAAACCCTTGGCATGCTGATCTCATATATAGACAAACCTGACACTTTCTCTGTTACAAGAATTGCCCTAGTCTTCTTGTATTTCCTGCTACAGACTATGGAATTTGTTCACATATTTTTGCAAAGTGTAATTGTTTTGTTTTACAAGATATTTCATGAATTATGTTGGAAACCACAAGTTAYTTTTCCAAAAAGAGAAGTTATGGATGCAAATGCATGAAGTTACTCAGAATCATAAATTCAGGCATAGAAGAYATATGAATGCAGAGTATTTTCTATTTAGATGACCAGATTCTTTGCTGAACTCCTCTATAGTCTGTAGAGCATCTGGAAGAAAGCCAGGAAGCTCCAAGAGTGGAGAAGGATTTATGTAGAGCTTTACTTTGAGGGTTGATGAAGACTGTTAGCCAATAAATAATGCTCAGAAGAGGTTTGGACAGATTTCATGCATGCTATTTAAGCCAGCTTGGGCTGGGAGAACAGGCCACTGGGGCTAGAAACTCTAATTAGAGTTACACATTTCCTAAATTCCAGGTGCCTGATTTAAAACCTGAATGCTCTTGTAATGCAGCTAGGAATCTCATCCCATCATCTCAGTCATCGTAGACTAGATGTTGTTTACAGCTAAATTGAAATTAAGTTGGAATGTTTACTATGTCTGTGTCTTTGTTCTTTGTGGGCAGATCAGATTCAACACTGTTTCTGAGCATGCAGAACGCWGTTTATACTGCTTAACTGAGTCTGAAATTAGGATTGGAATGTACTCAAGCACCTGTGGAGTCAAAGGTACTTCAGGAAAAGGAAGAGGCTGTGTTCTGYGGTAGTACTTCAGAATAGAGAACTCTACAGGGGACCAAGAGGGATTGATCCCATTATTGCTAGTGATTTTTTAGCAGAATATTCTTGCCCTTACTCTCTTCTGTTCTGCCATGCTTGCAGACTGTGTAAGCTGTGCATGTGTCTCTTGCCCACCTCTGAAATTCCTAAGTGATGAGAACTACCCTGTGACAGCTGTACTTGGCTCTCACTGCATGATAGTGGGTTTTGCTTTATCCTATGCTCCGCCAACCTGTTCYCTTACCCCAACTTTGTGTTCTCCCAGAGAAGCATTGAAATTCAGCTTTCAGGCTATCCTTATTTTATTTTTCAAGAAAGGTGGAAGAGCAGCTGGAAGTCTGGGCAGGCAGCCAAGCTTCCTTATCCCTGGAAAGAAATAAGCATCTGGTTCAGAGAAGGTTGGGAGAAGAGAAAAGATAGACAGCTAAGAAAGCTGTCAGTCAAATGTCCTGTAGATAGGTATGTTGAATGCTCCCAGATTAAAAAAAATCTCAAGAACAAKTAAAACTGTACAGATTCAGAGCTTGTTACCAATCACTTAGCCACTATACTGATGGCCTAATGTCACCAATGTGTTAGCTTATGTTGCTGCAGTCTACAGAGTGCCTTGAAAAGCTGTTTTTGCTAGATATGCTTTTAGCATCTTGATACAAGAGCAGTATCTGATTCTGAGAGCTGTCAACAGAKGCTGGAAATGGTATAAAGCCTGTCTAAGTGAGCTAGTTTCCCAGACTTGAGGGCCAGGGTCTAAAAGCAGCATGCTATCTRTGCTCCAATTGTGACCAGCTTCCATGTTCTACAGCTGGCTGTGCAAGGATGGTGGGAAGAACTAAGGAATGTAGTGCATGGGTGGCAGAGCCCACAGGAAGGAAGTAGGGGAACAGCAAAAAAGGTGTGTTAGCACTGTCTTTCATGACAGTTTCTGCAGGGCAATAAACCTTGAAACCATACTAAGAAATGATCCAATCTGTGGGGTGTTGTAGCAGCCAGTACCTCCTGCAAGGAAGGACACGTGTCTGGTACTGATCTGAACTGTGTGATCACCCTCTGTGTATGTTCACCTACTGCTTCAGAAAGCCAGAAATTTCTCTGTCAGAAATCCCTGGCTTCAAAACTGTGTGTATGAAGGGTGAGGGTCAGCGATGCCTCACTGAAATGAAAAAAATAGTCACACTGCTCCTTCCTCTTGAGCTGAAGCTTTTCTCATCCTTGGAAGTAAGGAGAGATTTTGGTTACAAAACCTGAAAAAGAGCACACCTTATGTATATGCACACTATTCCAGTTACAGTCTTCTGGTCACCAGTGCATGTTATCTGCCCTTYCTCTGTCAACCACAGACCAACTTCAGACATCAGCCCTAGTAAAGGTACTTTCATTTCTGCATGGCAATGATGTCTTTGTATTTCACATCTGGTTTTGGAGCAGTAAATGATAAGAACTGATTAGATGCAATGTTATATCTGTTGTTGGGAAGTTGGAATACTTGAAACTACATCTCAGTAYTGTTTGCAGAAATTAGAACAGCATGAAAGAGCCAGTAGTTTGGTTTACTTTGCTGTCTAGTSTGTGGTCTTGTAAAATGATTCAGGACCAAGACACCAGGACAGAGGGTATGTGAGTCTCACAGAGGAATGCGCTTATGTTCATTATTGAATAGATCATGGAGATTTGGGGCATAATTCTAGGTTAGTTTGTTGCTCTATCTTTGATTTTTTTTTTTCAAGTAACTGTAGTATCTAAGAAACCTGTGTTGTAGGTGGTGGGTGTTTGGCAGATGTAGGAGGAGGTGGGCACTCCTCCATCCTCTCAGCATCACCTGCAGGATGGCTTTCCTCTCGTTCACTTTTCAGATTTTGCCCAGATTTTGCACTTACTTGCCTGTATAACCTCTTGGCATAGTTATACTATTCGTCTACCTGACCCTAGTAGTTAGGATGAGAAGAACCTTCCTGTATATTTCCTTGGATCTCCARCACTCTGCTCAAACTGATTGTAAGTTGAAATATTTTATGAAAGAGTAATGAATTTGTGTGCTGCCCCACCTTTTTTTGGAGGAACTTAAAAAAAATCAATATCCCATTTAAAATCCTTTTAAAATCTTTCTAAAAAAAAAAAAAAGAAAGAAAGAAAGAAAGAAAAGAAAAGGACCCAGACTTGATTTTTCGTTTCATTTGGTATGACTTTATGAGGTGACACCTTAGGTCTAAATGTCTTTTAAATATAAATGAATGTATTTTAAAATAATTTTTGATGAGGGAACTTTGGAAAACTGTCATTGTAACATGAAATAGATTCAATTGTGAATTATCTCAGGTCTTCAGGAAACAGAATTTTTATCCTGAGTACTTTGTTTAACATTTCAACTAAATTGCTATATAGCGACACATGGTTTTAATATATCTGAAATAAGTAATAGAGATGTTATTAATTTGTATCTGAAGTTGCACAAAAATGTCACTGCAAATTCACAAATCTGAAATAAGATGTTAATGAAAAAGACAAGAGCTTCAGTTTTACTTGCAATTAAATGWAACTGTATTTCCCTGACACTAATGTACAACAGCTATTTCTTAAGTATGTTAAAGAAATATCTAGAAGTTGAAAGATCATTTTACAAATGACTCCCATCATCTAAAAAAAGATTAAATACTCTGTATGCTACAGGAAAGACATTTCAAAATATGTTAATTTGGCTTTTCTGCAAAAATGTATCCTTAGAACACTGATCATACTTTGTCCACGTTGACAAGTTTATGGCAATACTTGAACAGATTTCTCCTAAGACCCAAAACCTCTTATTAGAAATTGTTTTTTCCTTACATTTTTGATAAGAATTGTATCTGTTTAAAATTATGTGGTTTTTTTAATTGCATAATATTGTACATTAGTAGTAATACGAATAGTTATATGTATTTTTGTTTTAATGGCAGTAATAATGGGATTGTAAGAGAAACGAAAGAGTTTTTCAGCTACCATGAGAATGAAAGACTTCTACAGCTACCATGATATTAAGACTGACATGGCAGTTTGTCCTTCCTGCTTTCTGCTTTTTTTTCTTTTTTTTTGGTAGTTGATCATTTAGAAGTGGAGGAGATAAATATTGATTTGCTTTTTAGTGATCATCAATATACATTTTTTCTCCTTTGTTAAGGTTTTAATATCAAWTTTTAATGCCATAACTTGTGACTAACTTGCAAATATGTTATCAGTGTCTTTGTACGAGTTTTTACCTTTGGACATTCAAACCAGAAGAGGGCAATGTTATTCTTATTATCAGAAACAAAAGTGAAAACTTAATTTCATGTGAAAGTATTTTTTTTACCCTTAAACATTATCTGAATTTTGTGCCTTTGTGCCCAGTCATGCCTTTGTGCAGCTGACCTACTGAAATCAGTAGATTTATACACTAGTCACTTTACTCATCCAATGGTAGTAGGAATGGCTTTAATTGTGCAACACAGATCCGGACTGTAACAAAGTTTTACAATGAGATTATTATTAAAGGCTCAAATTTTAAATTTCTGATGGCCGTAGCATTTCTACTAAGGAAAGAAAGACTGTTCCTTAGAAGCCACACAAAAGCAGATGTCCATGGATACCTAGGATGTGATGCAGTCAAACCTGAGGGGAAACTATAACCTCATTAAATGTGAAGAAAGTGTTACCACTGTTTTTAGTGGGATCAGAATTTTAACTAAGTTTAAAGTCAGAAATGAGACACTTAGTGGCATGAATTCTCTTTACAACTAATTGATTCTACATGTGTTGAATGAAAAAAAAGACACAAGCTTTGAGTACAACCTTTTTCACTATGTGTGCATGGTTTATATACATGCAAATGTAGGGGCACAGTAATCAATAGCTTTTTGAGTGATTTAAAAATTTTACATAACATAAAAATTCTGCTTTGGTATACGTGTGAATTCCTTGCTGCCTTATCAGTTTAATAGTTTGATAATGAAAAGAAATCACAGTGAAGATATTACTTTCTGTGAAAGTTATGCCCTTGTAGAACTCAGAAACAGTCTTGGAAGCAGTGTGAGAGATTAGATCTCTTCCCCAACCAGTTGCCCTAAGGACTAGCCTGTGCAGTTTTACTTCCGCCTCTTTTCTCTTTCTGACACAACAAATGTAGGATTCCCTCTGAAACACAGCACAGACTATATCAGGCCCTCAGTCACGGCACCCTTCCAGACTGTCAGTGCCTATGGCTGAAAGTGTAGGTTTGAATGCCTGCTGACCTCTGCTGCTTGGGCTTTGTAAGGAGCCCGTGCCTACAATAGCTGCTTGTGTCCAGCTTTTGTTTGAGCCTAGTTATTAAGTAAGAGAGGAGCCRTGTCCAGTCTGAGGCATTTCTACTCCTGGACAGAGGCTAAAGCTGTATGGGATGCTGCAGGGAAAAACRGGAAGACTGACTCCTCTGGAAGATAAAACCTCTTATTTGACAATGRCAGTGTTTGAACTGCAGTGTTCAAGATCACAGTTTTGGATTTAGGTACTTCACTGCAGCCTCAGTGACCCTGCCTTTTAAACACTTTTGGACTTACCCTTGATGACCAACACAATGATAGGGATGCTGCAACAGAGCCCAGAGCTGTGCATGCACAGCAGTTACATGTTTATGCCTTTTCCAGTTACAGTTGTCAGGACCCTAGCCTTTACTCTCGTGCAGAAAAGTTGCATGTTTGGGGCTGCCTGACTGAGCTGACATATCTGATGCTGAATCARGTAGATTTGTCATTTTTGACACAGTCTAGACTGTGCTGRAAAAAAGTTCTGTTCACCCTTCGAAAATGCAGATGGATTACTGAAGATGCAACTGGTTCAGCCGTCTGTTT
The DNA here is from genome assembly GCF_003343005.1 of Rhea americana. Taxonomy (NCBI): domain Eukaryota; kingdom Metazoa; phylum Chordata; class Aves; order Rheiformes; family Rheidae; genus Rhea; species Rhea americana. The sequence goes on along the minus strand of NW_028185495.1, from coordinate 805,539 downwards.
ATGGCAGTTGTTTCATCTTGCTTATCTTAATTTTAATCTTCCTTTACTGTTAACATCCTACTTGTGCTAGTATTTCTTTCCATAAGCAATGAGTATATTTTTATGCCTTTACTTACTTTCAGAATGTCAGACTTAATATGTTTACATAGTATATAGCGTGCCATATCCATAGCTGCAACAAAATAAAAATTCTATAGGACTATGTAGTATGTATGCAGGGTTTTCAAGGTGATTTCAGATACCAAACACAGCAAAYCTCTCCCAAAATTGTAGAACAATACCTTTCAAAAAAAATGCAAGTGTATTTCTGCAGCAGAAATAGGAGCTGATCTTTCATTGAGAAAAAGGGAACTTGGTGTAATCAAGAATTCTTCCTGTGTCTTGACATCCGTCTTGGAGTCTTTTTTCCTACTAGATTTAGGTCCAGATTAAATAGAAAGCATACAATGAGAAAGCTCCCCAATAGTTAATCTCCTTGTATTTCATGCCCTAAAATTTGGTCATTCCTTCTCATGTACCTCCTATTTCATGCTACTCTGCCTCCTACCTCCTACTTCAGCAACTCTGCTGAAACAGGGTTGCCACGGAGAACTTCAATCCTTAAAAACAAATGATGCTAGAGACCCAGCCCCTTCATACAAGAATGTATGAAGTATTAAAACMTTATAATTAAAATCAGGATTCAGCTAAGTATGTGGAAAAAACTTTAACAGAGTGGGTTAAGCAAGCAAGTTATTTTCAGATGCCTATAACAAAGCGGGAACTAGCTTTGATAAAGATGTTGAATGCATATATAATTAACCGTTTATAAAGCAGCTTATCATGTATGATTTCTACAAGTCGTTTCCTGAAAGACATATTTGAATAATTATATGGACGTGGAAGAAGGTAATGTACAGATATAAAGACATACCTGTGCCTTCACTGAGATTTTGTTATGTGATGACTTAAAGAACYTGTGTGTATAAAACCCATTTGCTTAGACTGAGTTCATCTTTCATCTTGCATTCATTTTTCCCTGATTAATAGCTCCACAATCAACTTACAATTTAACGGGCATGAAATTGGAAATTGCATTTCAGCAAAATAGTTGGATTGTTTATTTATTTATAGCTTTAAGCAGCTGTAATCAGATTATTAGCAAGTTCTTCATCCTTTTCTGAATGTCATGGAATAGGACTTTGAGGAGTGCTGGGGAGAATTTCCCCTCAAGTAAGGGAGCTCTTCAAGCTAGTGGAGGAGTTGTTTCTTGTCTGCCCACTTAGGGTCCAGTGTAAGAGAAGAGGAGACCCAAGTCAGTAGTGAGAGGTGGGATATAGCTGGAGTATGTAGTCTGCAGGGGTCTGGAGTGCAGAACAAGATCATCTTGATTTCACTTCTTTTAGCCCTGGGTGACTGAGTCAATTCTCTGTATTTTCCACTTGGACACAGTGAAGATTTGGGGTTTATACATTTTACCAATTACACTATTTCTGGGGATCATTTGGTGTCTTTCAGATAGGTGCCTAAGAATTCTTGCTGCTTTAGCAGCGTATATGAACTACTTGTTGTCAAATAACTTAGTAGTATTCAGCAGTGAACTTGTGGACAAGGCCACTTGTGACTGCTGTGAAGTCATGTAGGAATGAAAGGTGAAGCATGCAGGGCTCAAACTCAGTTTCTCCTTCAGAATACTTACTTGCCCTATCAAGATAATCTTACCTTTTATCCAGATAGTTCTGATTCATAAACTACAGCTGTTTTTTTTTTCTCTTGGATATTTTCAGACACCTCAGTGTTTGCCATAGTTCCCAATATTAGTTTAGAAGAATAGATGATAATTCCAAGTTTTAGGATTTTGGTTTAGCCTTGTTGGTGACTATGCCATATTGGGACCATATTGGCTTGTTGGGCAATATTTATGCAAATTCCTTGCTTGTGCTCCTCTAAAACACACTCTAGTTGTAGCTTCTATGTTTGATGCTTCTCTAAGCAGGAGGACTCTTTGGTTTAGTTAGCTTGGAAATTAAAATTAAGCCTTAAAACTTAAGCCAGCTCTTACTATTCTCCCTCACCTACTGCACCTTTTTTCSCCTTCTTTTCTTCATTTTTTATGGATTATGGGTAATACAACTAATGCACTTTTCCTGTGAAAAGCTTTCTGAATTGACATAGACATACATATTTTTTACCCAGAACAGGCATGCTACACATGAAAAAAGCTCAAGGAAAAATAGTAAAACATTTCAAAGTGTGTCTCATCATGAATCTGAGGGACCTTTGATTAGGATTTTTTTTTAAGATGGTCAGCATGTTCTATTGTCTTCTATTTGTCCTCTTTTTTATTTTATTCTGAGTTTTACAAGAGCTGTCTGCCTCTACCATGTGATTGTCTTGGTCATCTCAGCTCTCAAATAATCAAGTGATCTGCTTGACCATCTTCTTTAACATACTCATTTTATCTCTATGGTGAATTTATTAAATGCTGTGAAGGTTTTTACGATCAGCAAGGAGCTTCAAGTCCACTGTCATTAGTTCTTCCAGATGGTCAGCTCCATAAAGCAAAAATGCAGCTGCACAGAAGTACTAAAAGCAGTCTGTCAAATTCTTCAGTTGTCATATAATGAAGAATTATTCACACAGTTTCTGGTACCTTTTATTTTAGAGTTTTTGTCTGTTTGGGCAATTCGCAGATGAAGTACTTCTAGAGAGCAGTAGTACTGATTTTTGCATTATTTTTATTCTCTGTGTAGCACAAAAGGCCAGTGAGGTCCAGTCATGCCCAGCACAGTAGACTTTAGCACAYACTTGGTCTTACACCCTGCATAATGGAAAAAGGAACCTGTCATAGCCTTTGCTAACCAGCAGAAGGGTGTCTCATCTGATGCTATTAAAAAGTTACTGGAATGTTGTCTTCATTCTTTACTTTTAYGCAGAGCTTCTGTACAGAGCTCCCTTCAGCCTGRTGTTGTCTTCCTTATACTATTTTTGGTAAGCCACAGACATTTTTAAATGCTGCTTTTCTCACCTTCAAGAAGAYCAGTTTGTTTCTCCTGTTCGTTTTCCKCTGGCATTTTAACTATTTTAAAGTAACTTATYTCTCATTATACRTAATACTGCGTAGCCTGGTGCCCKTTYCCTGAAAGAGGGAGGGAGAGGTGAACTCTAATTACAGTAGGACATGTATGCTTAAAATAATAGGAAAATGTTATGATACTGTAATTTTCTAGACTTCTGCAGGCGCRTGAGCTGTAGGGTTACGTTATCTTAGGAGATCTCATCCAATGACCAGCAGGTGCCCATTTTGATTTTTCCAAARATGTGAATGTCATGCTTTTTTTCCCTGAAACTGCATACTTTTGACTGGGATTGAAAGCTAYGGTATTACTAGCAGTGATGAACTGGATTTTGAACAAGTCAGCAGAGCTCTTGCTACAATATAAAGGCTTCTCCTTGGCTGTAATTCTGTAACAATATTTTTTTTCACTTCAGTGTCTTCTTCCTTTTAACATGAGTCACCTCCTTAGCCCAAGATCTGCTGGCTAGCCTTCCAGTGACTTCAGGCTGAAAGAATAGGATAAAAATTGAATAGATATGGCCAGAGGACAGGGGCAACATAAGAAAAAAAATTGATCATTTTAAAAAAGATTTGACTAATTATTGTAATAATTAAAAGTATAAAAAATAATGATAGCTGGTTAACAATTGATTACTGGATAAAGATATTGATCATATCAACATCTCCTGTAAAAACTGAAGAATGTAGGAGATTCACAACACTATTCCATGAAATACAGGAAATATATATATTATATATGGACAGACACACTGCAGTTTGCTTCTTTTATCTGTAACTTTGTGTAACATAAATACCCARATTTATGCTTTCTTGAGATCGTTCCTCTGCTGGAGATGTGCATATAGAGCTAGTGCTTGTATGGCTTCTTCATAGCACCTTCAAAAGGACTATGCTCTGTTGGGCAAATGAGATCTTCACAAAACTCACATCACTAATATACAAAAGATATAAGATACAAAGACCTTTATAATGTCTTTGTAGTACTTTGACAGGTCAAAAAATACTGCTTCTGCACTGCAGTTGAATCATTCTTAGTACCAAATGCTGATTTTCCGGGTCCAAACAGGAAAATTTATTTATTGTCCTGCAGGTGGAATTACAGACTAGAAACACATTTAAAAGAGGCAGTTGCAAAAGATTTCTGCCATCATTTAAGAGAAGAGCACAGATTGTCTAACTTGAGGACCGAAGATGACTTCTCTAGGAAATACCAGTGGAGTGCAACAGTTGGTTAGGTTTCTGATCCAGTCCCTTACCTTGTAAAATGCCGATGCACTGAAACACAGCCAGGTATATATCATTCTGAAAAACCTTCAATGAAATATTTAGGATGAAATTTTTGGTCAAACTGAAAAAGCAGTGGGTAGTACAAAAGCAGCAATGATTTAGTGGCCTGAACACTCAGCAGCAGCAGCAGGAGAGACCYGTGTTTAAGTGTTTGTTCTGCCTAATTCAGAGTAGGAACCTGAACCTGCTTATACTGTTATTCCAAGTTCTTTTCCAAGAACTTTGTCCACAGGTCTGTTACCCCACCTGTGATGAATCTCCCTGTTTTTGCAAAATTTGTAAAGGTGCTCCTTTTGTTCTTGTATAGACAAATTTCAGATCATAAACATTTGTTCAGGCAGCTATTCTCACTCACATACAGATCAAAGCCAGTTACCTCCCCATGGGGAGGGGTGGATCAAGGTTGGTTAAATGCAATTTCACTGGTCCATTTACATCAATGCAAACTCATCTGAAGACCATGTGCATCAATTTTAAATAGACTACAATAATTCAGCTTTTGAACATTGGATTCYTTTAAATTGTACTTGTAATTAAGATATGAAACTTTTTCATTAAGACTTTTGACATAGTGGATTTGAGGACAGAAACATCAAAGACCTGCCAGAAGTAATGAGAGGTTTGGAATGAGGAAAGGACTTTTTGGCATTTCCTTGAGAAAATATTCTTGGATGAAGAGTCAGGTAGGGAATGATGTTGCAAAGTGCTGATACAAGTCTAGATTGTTTTATTGGATAAGCAAGATCATGAAACAAGGAAAGACTTGCCTAAACACTTTACTGGGGAGAAAGCTGTGTCTAACCAGGCAAAGATCAAGGAGAACTGACTGTTAGAAATGCAAGGGTATCCCTGTCTCTGTGAGGAAACTGAGTTCACTGTAATGGGTGCATTAGGCCTGGAGCACTTTTGGGTATTCCCAATTAATTTATGTGGCCCCAGCAAGAGTCCTACTCTTTCCCATTTGCACATTGGTCAACTATTTGATTTAGCAGTGTACCTGACTTAGTATGTTGGGATTCTTCTCTCTTCCTCTTCCATGAAGTGATGATTTGGACTGGTTTCTGACTGCTAAAACTTATTCTGGATGTTCYATAATCTGCACTAAGAGTGACAAGCAGCAAACACCATGCCTGCAGCCTGAATGAGGTGCCAGACAGCAAGCACAGGAAAATGTGATTTATACATTATAATTAAATTATGTAGATTATAATCTAAATTACATAATAAAGGTGTGTTCTGTTGCCTTTAGGCAGCCCAGCTCTGTGACCTGGAAGTGCCCAAATACATGTATCTGTAGTTGCTTTAACTTACAAAACAACTCTTTCTGCAGTGGAAGCGATGCACATATCTCTTCATAAAYACTCAAATCCAAGTTTGGACATAGATTGATGTTTGGCAAGCAGTCATTTTAAGTAATGATGCAGATGTACAGTTTGCCCTGGGATTTTTAATATCCAAGTAAATATGTGATGTGAATTCAAAAGRCAATAATATGTATTGTTTCATGCAACGATGTGTTTGAAGAAATATTGTGGTTATTATTTAACAACTAACGTACCGGCAAGGAGATCTTAATTGGCATCATGGGTATAGTCTTCRCATCAGTGTCAGCTCTTAAATATTCCCTTTGGTATGATATTTCAGCCAAATAGCTCATACAAAAACATATGTATGGAGTTTTGAATGGTGTGATGGTAGCATGCTGGGGGCTGTTAGCTGAAACTGCTTAATTGCCATATCATTAGATACTTTGTAAGGAATTGCTTTGGCTTAATCAATATGAAAATATTCAGCCTGATACCAGCAGTCTAATACGTGCAATCTAATGTCTGATAACTACTCCAGAAATATGAAATTTCTGTTGTGCTGCATATRGGCAGCTCTGTGCATATAGACACTGCAGTGTTGAATATGACACTTAGAAGAGCAATGAATCCAGAATCAGTGTCTAATTGTTGTTAAATTGGAGCAGGCTTGAAGCAGTGAGAAGCAAGCCTTACCCTATGAGTATCTGTCTTTCTCAAATAATGGACTTGGTTACAGCCTCTACATTTTGCAGTTGCAATACATGCAAGAAAATCCACAATCTCAAGTATGGTGAGAGTGGTGGGTTAGTTGGTTTTCSTTCTGGAAACCCGTCTCCAGTTTTTATCAGCCTAAGGTAGTGATCCAGACACATTTGAAATCCCTTTTTCTGGACCTTTGAGTAGTGGCTGCCAGATACATGCTACCTAACAGACTAAACATATATTGCCACAGGTGCAAATGGGAAGTGAGAACGATTATAGCTTTGTGACACCAGAAGACATCGTGTTACAGAGGAGTAGATAGGTCTATTTTCCATTTGTTTTCCTAAAACACCTTGGGAAGACCAGCTTGCAAAGCCAGCTAAAAGTCTGGGCTTGGAGCCATGCTTTACTCTGAGAAGAGAAGCTCATGAATATCTCTTTTTTCAGATGAGGAGCAAGGTGTTTAGGACAGGGTCAGAGCTGTAGTGGCTTTGTTCTGTAATCATACCTTACATTTGAAAACCTTAGTACCTCTGTTACATGAGGCCTTGAAATCATTTTCAGAAAGTTATGCAAATAAGGAAATGACAGATACTCATTAACATATGGTGCCATTTTTATAGTGAAATCAGAAAGCATTGTCTTTTGTATATATTGTTTGTAAAYTTCTCAAGGATAATTCTTGTTCTTAAAAAATTTTTCTTTCCCTACTTTATGCTTTAGTCAAACCAAGACACTTGCATGCGTTTTYTGCTTTTTTTCCTTGTTCTTAAATCAAATACTTTGTTAGATACATTTTAGATGTAAAATGTTTTGAGTTACTGTTATTTCCTCTGTGCATTGGGCAGAAGTAAATGGAAAAATCATTTTTGCTATACCTCTGTTTCTACACTGCCTCTCGTTTGTATAATCTTCCTTCCCTGTCTGGACCTTTCAGGTAATGGGACAGTGAAATGAATAATAATAATACTAATAATGAAAATGCCATGTAAATAGTGTTGARACTTTAACCATTTTAGGAAAAATGAAACTTGGGAGAAAGTCAGTTCAYATATTTCTTAGGAAATAATTCATTCTGAAATACATATTTCTTTGCCCACTATATTGCCCACTATAAGACATTTTGGGTTTAAACACACGTGGGATATTCTTCTGAACTTCAGCTGTATATTCTCTGTAACTTTTAAAACTATAGCTCTGCACAGAATTGTKCTGCGTTTTACAATGAATCTCAATAAAAATGAATTTCCAGAGGAACTGTGGAATAGGAAGGAAAAGATAAAGTTTCAGAGTTTAACTATAYGGGGCAATGTTAACTTATATAACTGTTTCCCAATTCTCATGACAAATAATAATACCTAATATGAGATGGATGAAAGATTACTTAGAAATCCTGATTTRTTTGCCTGTCGATTGAAAGAAAATTGGCCATTAACTACTCAGTTGTCCACTGGAAATGTGCCTAACAATGTGGAATCTGTAGGCAAAATCATAGGGTAGAAAGAATAATTGTTTTAAATACTCATAGYGTACAGTCTCAAAGAATGTTAAGCCATTTGGGATTATTAAATCCCATGTGGGCTAGTTGTCCTGCTGTGTGTAAGTGCTTGTTTTTAAAAATAGGCTCTTGCATGGCACAGCTGGACATGAAGTAGAAAAAAGACTTGCAAGTTTTAAACAACCTAAATTTTTTCCCTGTGAATTTGTGAACAYTTATGACAATTATAGGCTTGAGTGATAGATTTTGTGTGATTTTTAATGTAGCTCAATTGGCTGAAAAAATGCATCATGAATGTCCTTTATAGTAACTCAAGATTATTTTCTCCCATTACTACACAGAAAATTACTAGAATATTTTATAAAAGGGAAACTGTTGTAGCTGATTAAAGTGCGTTAGGGATCATATTGAGGATAGAAAGGATTTGCTTTTAATTTCTAGATATTTCCGAAGTTTTATTCTGTGAAGGCTGAATGACTAGCTCCTGGATGATAAAGCTACTGCTTTATAGGAATCTTATTGACATGTCACAGGATTTGATGGGTTTTTGACGTCTAGATTGTCGTTTGAGACTAACGTTAGGTATTATTGCGCTACTTTTTTGTTAACCACGTAGATTCTGAGATGGGGACATTGGCTTCAGYATCTTCTGGTTTTCACTGTGGCTCTTTCAGTGCAAGAGGGTAAGTCTCTAGTTGTATTCAGAAGGAGCAAAGTGGGTAAATTGTTGGTAGTCATTAGAGGACAGTGTATCAGATCTTCAGGCAAGGAAAAGRCAGGATTACACACGTGCCCACACTGGCAGCACTACTGCCTATGCTAACCACTCCAGAATTTCATCACCATTCCTGCTGTCAACAGTTTTGTGTGTTTTTTTCTTTTCATTCCCTACTGACAGCCCTAACATCTTCTTTTTTTAAGCGGYAGCCTCACTGTTGACACATTCTTAGAGTGCTGTGGCTGTTAAAAGCGACTTCTTTCTAGCACTGACCAGCCTTAATAGTTCAGTCATGGAATGCACCTTTGCTTCTTGTCTCTTATGTCACTGCCCAACGGATGTCAACTCAACCAGTCCTGTGAAAGCACAGTAAAACAGTGTGTGATCTGCATTACACGTAAGTGCTTAGAAAAGATACAGAAATTACTTCTATCTATTCTTATATAACCCCTCTATAATTTCAGAGCTATGTTCTYCTTTCTACTGCAAAAATATAGAATGCTGTTCAGTTTTCATCTACTCTGAATATTTCTCATGCCAGCGATGGAGATGCTTAGTAGAACATTTTAATGAGTAGACCAGGCTTGTCTTCTCAGTCAGTTCTTTGTTGGGCCATCTTCATTATCAGTAGTGAAGAGATCTGAAGTTATTACATATTTGCTACAATTTTGAATTCTACAATTTTGCTACAATTCTGATCCTTCAGGACCTGCCTCTCCGAATGTCCACCTCTCACCCAGGCCCTCTCTGTTTTTAAGTGTAAGTAGTGGGATTCCATATAATTTATTTCTTGACAAAATCCATTCTGCCATATGCTGATACTCTGACCAGTCCTGTTCAGCCAGTCTATCCTGGAAGACTTAAAACTCAGTAAACGATAGTGCAGGCATCTGTTAATTTTTGTCATATCCCTTGTAGTCTGTGATTTTGCTCCCTTCTGTTAGACAGTCTTTCCCTCCCTCCGSTCAACAGTCACTTTCCTCTTGCTGCAAATGCGCGTGGCACTTTGTGGCCCGTATTTGTGAGTTTGTAGTATTTGTCTTTTAACATTCCTTAATGTTGACTYTCAGAAACAGGCTTTCTGGCACAGTCCAGAAATGCAAAAATGACCTCTTTTGAGAATTYTTGGTCATGCTGTTTTCCTATCAAATACTGAGAAGGTTTGAGAAGAGGATTACTGACTTCAGCACTAATAGTTAACAAATTAATACAGTCATATAAGCATGACTTTTGGGTGAGTGAACAAGAGGTAAGAGACTAGACACAAGCTATTCATCATACAGACAYAGGGATAGTTTTCAATGCTGAAGAAGAACAAAGGTTATTTGGGACTTCTGGGAAATATTGGCACTTCTTGATAAAAGCAGGTACATAAGTAGGAAGTTCATTTCAAGAATCTGTAAATGCTGAAATTTCTTAGAAATGTTGAAGTAGAAAACAAAGGTAGTTTTAACTGGAGCTTAGAGAATAAAACCTCGATTCAGCTAGTAGTGACTGCTGAGCATGGGAACAGAAGCTGGGAAATCTTTCTAGATTAAGTTAGGAAAGCTTCAAGTTTCACTGAACTACAGAAATTAGAAATGAAAAAGGACTCTTAAGTCATTGAGACTCCTGCCAATACAAGCTTCTCCCTAATGTGTTCCTGATCTTGACTGCTATCTCGCRTCTAATTGGAAAAGATTCAAGTGACAGAAATCTCATTGCTTCCCTTGGGGGGGATGGTTTCATTGATCTCATGATGGTGAGAAAATTACTTCTCAGGGTGCAGGAAGTCGTTCTACAGAATGAGACGTAGCAACTGGTGGAGATTTGCATCAAACCTCATCTGGAAGGCAAAGCTGCTTAATGTACTTCTCTCAAATTCAGTAGCAATCTTGCCTCTTTGCTTCATATGAACCAGGAGCTGCAAGCTAGCAGGTGAATTGAGCCAGCTCTGTTGTCCTGTGTGGTCTCTAATATATGTCTTCTTCCCTCTGCAATCATAACCTTCTCTTYTGCAGTAGGGTGAAGGCCTCACGTAGTCTCAGTGCATAGGTATATATCCTTCCATTTAGATTTCCTGCAGGGACTAGATGGCTGCATGCTGTTAGATTTGGAGTTTAACTGGAGTCTTACAGAAATAAAAGACTGCATCTCATTGCAAAACAGTTTCAGTCCTTTACATAATACTTCTGCAGAATTTAATGGGGATTAAGTTGTTGCGGGCAAAATGTTCTCAATGTGAGCAATTTTTACTAAATTTGTGGTATTGCTAATTTATGTAAACTAATCACGGATTCAGGTATTAAGAAAAAGAAAACAAAAAATGTTGAACAAGTGCATACACTTTTCCTCCTCATTCCCTGGGCTCAACTTCAGTCAAACAGCTCACCTCCCTTGCTTCTTAGTCTCAACTTCTCTTATTTCACTGCATGTAACACTTGGTCCCTCCTGATCCCTTCGGTGAGGCAATGGGTCACCACCAACATAATGGTCTCTGGTCTGATGCTCCTTGCTTCTTACTTATTTGTCTCTGTGCCAGTCTGGTTTACCTCACTGTGGACCGCAGCCTGTTTGTGGGGTCTCTGCACCCATAGGGATCACCCCTTGGCTACTGTCCCACCTCTGGCATGCAGCGCTTCCTTCCAAGAGTGCATCTCTAGCCATGTCCCCAGAACATCTCCTTCCACATGTCTCCTCCATTTCTCTTTCCCCTCAAGGCTATGGCTTTTATGTAAACATGTGTGAGCCAGGCGTGGGRCTCTTCTGCCAGCTGGGATTTTGCTGGGTGATCGGGTGTTTACACGGAATCAGAGCCAACTGTGACTGGCACGGGGCCATTCCTGGCCTCCTCCACAGTGGTCAGCCCTGCAGGCCCCACTGCCCAAGCGCTGCCAGCTATGCCCAGTGCAGAAGCCAGTAGAGTTCTGTAGAAACTATGATGAAACTGGCAGATACAAGCAGAGGATGTTGTCTCTTGTATGGGGCTTTCTGTCACRGAGGCCAGGGGCAGGTATTAGCTCTGGATTATTGCAAACAAAGTTATTGAAGATGTTGATACAGTGGAGCTGTAGCATGTTTCTTATTGCCCAAGTCTTGCTTTCTTGTCATTTCTCTTAACTCTTGGAGAGTAACTTTGAGAGGCATCCCAATCCAAGGAGAGAAAGTAAGAAAATTTGCTTCTATTTTTCCTCCTTTCCCTTTGCATTTCAGTACCCTCAGGTCTCAGGAGCAATCCCTTGATACTGGTAAGGGGGAATGTACTGGGATTCCCATGGCGGTTGCTTCCACTTGGTTTGCTTTAGAGCAGCACTGACTCTACGATACTCATTGCTATCTGAGTAAATGCATGAGCTTGCAGACACTGAGAAGTATCCTCCATTTCTAAAGGTGATATTCAGAACTTCGGTAAGCACTAYGGAAGTGCTGTTGCGTTGGAAGTACAGGATATGGAAATGAAAATAGGATGTTAAACAGACACCTTTCTGCACCTTTCTCAAGAATACTAGAAGGACTGAATGTAAAAGTACCAATTCTGCTGAAGGCGTACTGTTGCATTTATGTATTCTTAGTGTTAAGTGGCGTGGAATTGCAGTTGATATTGTAATTGTGCTGGTCTCAGAGTGGCCAAAGCCATTATCTGGTGCTGATAAACTCATTTACTCTAATAAGATGCATATGTGTCACCTCTGGAATCTGATCACTCCTTAAACTGACATTTTTCCCTTTCTTTTCTTTCTTTAAACTGATGGACTTACAGACTCACTAGCTACTCTGATGCTTCAAACATTATGCATTTGAGGAGGGTTTCTTTTCTCTTAAACTGTTGCCAGAGGTAATAGGGCTCCTGAGCTTGCACTTTGCCTTAGTTTCTCAGAGGCCTTATGACTTCTGTGCGGTTAGTGGAACTGTCTGTTAGTTGAAGAGCAATCATTAGGATTTGATTTCTTTTTAATGACATTAAGAAGTCCTCAAAGGAAAAAATAGGTTTTGTTTTGTTTTCTGATAAAACTCTTATGCTTGTGATTTTACAGTTGAAYTACAAAAAACTGAATAGTGCAGATCTCCAGAGCCTCGCTTATCCTTCTGTTAAGCAGCATGTTGGACATCCACAGACYTGTGAAAAGGGTTAGCAAGAATCAGTTTATGTGCATTTTAGACTTGCTGCTGACACCTACAGCAGTGCAGATACTGTGAATAAATGTGGCAATTCTGATACAATGATAAGAAAAGCTGCGTTACCCTTTCAGGCAATCGATGAYCGGCTGATTTGTATTGGTGAGCTCCTTGTAGGACTCGGTACCATGTCATCTGTTCTCCTTTGGGAAATACGTTTCATAAAGCATGATCCTAAAWATAAATGAGTGAATGTGCCTGACTGAAAGTAATGCTGAAGACCAAGAGCTGCTGTTTCTTCATAGTAGGATAACACGGGAATCCCGTGAATTACTAAGGGTTTCAGCAGAGGATTGGTAATTCTCTGAGATTTTCAAAAGTCAACAAAAGGGACTCATCCTGTTAAATTCATGGTATGCAGGTATGTGCTGTGGGGATTGCCAAACAGAACAGTTGTGTGCTTCTGCAATATCATGCTTTGATTTGAATATAACTGTATTCTGAAGTAATATGTACCCTTTGAGGGGCTCTGCCTATGCTTCTCAACAGTTATTCACTACAATAAGCTTCTGTGCAAAAGTGGGTTTGTGATCAGGAGGATGCTGATCTTTCAAACAATACTCTCTGCCTTCTTTAGCTAATACCTGCTGCAAATACAAGTGGGTCTTACTGGGGACTATGCTTTGGTTCAAGACAGAACTCTGGGCTATGTTGTTTTCTTGGGAAAGAAAACCTCCAAACCTGCAGAATACAAATAAGCTTTGATTTTCTTTTCTAAGCTGTATTACTCCTGTTGCCAGTTTCTGTACGGTAGAGCTTGACAGATGGTATGATCCAAATTTGGTTAGCCCTTTGAGAAATGTGTTCAGAAGATAAGCTAGTCACTGAATTTCTGTCATGATGCCARCTATTGGGGCTTTATAGTGCATCTCAGCGATCAAGTGCCAGAGCAAGCCATTTAGCACATGAGGGAGATTGCAAGCTGTATATCTAATCATATGAATGATGCTGATTCTGAGGAAGCCTGTGGGGTAGCTTACAGGTTGAAATCTCTCTTTAAACTATTCTTTTGCTTTGGATCACATTTGAGCAATTCAATATATAAGACAGCTGAAGAATACCAGAAAAAGATGTTTTTTGGCTCCCTGAAAAACCCTTTCTTAAGCACTGCTAAAGTATCATATTGATGTACTTATAAATGCATAGGTAGAGATTTTTGCCACTCACCAGGGTATCCTCAGATGGGTAATAAAAGAGTTATTTATAAAAACCGAGTAGAAGTAGCTGCATGCTTTACTATACTGGATTCCCCTGATGTGGTTAAGTTCTGTCTCTTMTGCTGGGTCATTGGCTTTCTGACTGTTTTAATTTCACTGAGTGACATTATTAGTATCATTCTGGTTCACTCATTCTTTTACAGTAGTAGCTGTTACTACCAGCAGTGGCTTCGCAGCAAGGGAGGTCTTTCCTGGAAGGTGTCATGAATGGCTTCCCTGGTGTTGTATCTTAGCTGTCCTGTTGCTCAGCACCGGGCTCAGACCTGATCACTTTATGGTACTGGCAGGTGTCTCAGATCATTGTGCCTTACCTATGCTCTGCATACACCACACCAGAGAACTGAGCCTAACTGGCTGGGAGGCAGAGTTTGATTATTAGGGGAAACATTTTGAACTCCCAATTTTTAAGCTAGCAGCTGGTGTAGTGAGTTCTGTTTAGGTTCACTTACTGTTTCATGAGTTACAGTAACATCACAGTCAGGATCAATGCCTAGTGCTTAACAAACAGAAATGAAAACGAGAAATCGAAAGCATACTTCAAATATAGCATGTCCTCCAGACTAGTGATATCAGAATCTCTAAGGCSCTTGCTTCGGCTTTTTTGTTTGTTTGTTTGTTTGCTAAATTTAACAAATGAATTCAGCAGCTGCATTTAACTCCTTGAAAGAAAATCAGTTATCATAACTTCTGAGGTTCATTAGTGGAAACCACTATGTACTGCCCTTTGATAGTCTATATCCCAATGTCAAAAGGGAAGGCAAGATAGTTTTTAAGAAGCATATCTTGATTGGTCACAGTAAAAGCAAGTTGTCRCAGGAGGTTTAGCTCCTACAGAGCAGCAGCATCCTTTGATCTCGTACTCTGATATGGCAGTATTAGCCACTTCTCTCTGGAGATCCTAGGCAGAAGAAGTAGAATTAATTTCTGCCTAGAGAAGTGAAATCTGTGGCTGGGATAAAAGGAGCATTTTGGATCTTGGAGATAAATTCAATATACACATCTAACAGGAAGAGATTTTAGAGGAATAACTTTCTGTAACAAATAACATCAGACAGCTTTGGAAAGGAGAAGTGTGTGGACCTATCTCTTCTCTAAGTGATTTTCAGTGGGAAGGAGGAGAAGAATTCTTGCCTTGCTGAACTCATTCTGCATCTGAAATTCCCATTTATTTTTTCCATCTTTGAAGATTCAAATTATTAAATAAATAAAGGTAAAATGTGCTTTTGCAGTTGCTGGTAAATGCCTGCACTAATGCAGAATATGAATTAAAAAGAGTTAAGGTTTGGTTATAYAGTTCAAATAATTTTCATTTACCCCTTATTGACAAAACCAAGATGAATGTATATTAATTTCTCTATAGAACACTCCTATAATGTGCAGTGTTGACTATATGCTGTTGCCAGAGGAAATTGTAGATCTGAGTTTTCAGCTGAGGAGGCTCCCATTGAGTTTCGTTGCTTATTGAGAGAGCGCTAAATTTGTCTCTTTTTRAAACCCAGCTGTGCCTGTCTTCTGTAGGTGTTTGACAGAGCTCTAAACTGTCAAAAAGGAAGAGAAGTATAATGGGAGCAGAAGTAGCTCATGTTGTCTGCTTCTGTCGTGTCTTAGGCATGATTCAAAATTTGAGTAAATGGTAAATATCCTATTGACTTGAGCAAAATTTGGAATCAGACTGTAATATTGCAGATGTCACATGAAATTGTGGGAAGTCAGTGTTGGCCCTTTCACTGAAGACTGTTTCATGGTCCATTAAAAACAAATTGAAATTGGAATGTTAATTCCCCATGGAGTAGATTAAGCTCCATGTCGTTGTTCGTTATGCTAATATGTAGGAAGATTGACTAGTTAAGTAAGTTTGTTAATTACTCTGTAATTATTAAATTTGTAGAACTGAGATAATGTGCAAAGTAATACAAGTGAAACTTTTTTGCAAATGACTTTCATGAAGTAGTGAGCTTTAAATAACACTTTTAAATGACACTTGATAACATACTAAGGCAAAAACCAGTAGTTGGCATTCCAACAACATTTTTATAGCTTCAAAAATACAATGAAAATGTTTGCATGCTGTGAGATACAACACAAGAATGACGTTTTTGAGTGAAATGACAAAACTTACRACCCAAATAAGTACCACAGTGTTCAGATGCATTGAAATTGAAGTTAATGAGGAGGTATRTTTAAAGTCAGTTGAAATATCACCTCCGTGCATAAAAACTAAGTGCCAGTGAGTGGACCAGTCCTGATTTCTCAGAGAAAAACGGTAGAGGGGAGAAATTACCGTTTTCATTTCTATCGCCCAGAATGCTTAGACAGCTGAGATACCCTTGCTTTTGAGAATATGAGAAAGAGARTTTTACTTTAGAAGATGATTCGCACCTTCTTAATGCTACATAACTCCTTTCTGGGTCATTAGGAATTTCCTTGCTACTGTATTTGTGTAGATGTCTCCTCCACATGGTCATACTTTCAAAAGTCTAAGACATGGCATCTTTTATTTTATTTTATTTTATTTTGGTAATTGTAAGAGTAATAAGAACCCAAGCCTCCCCTCCTATGATTATTCTCCAGCTCTCTGTTACAATTTGTGGAGTCTCTTTTCATCCCATACCCCTTTCTTCCTCTTCCTGTTTATCCTGTCTCAGAATAAATAAAAACTCACAGATATTCAGGACAGCACCTATGCTTGCGTTATTTTGGTTGAATCCAATCTATGATCAGCTAATGGTTCTTTCTGRTCCATAAGTCTGAATACGACCTCATCATGTTTTTGGAGATGGTAACAACAATTTGGAGTGGTAACAACAGTGTAAACAGATGTTCCCATTTTCAAATTCTTTATTTTTATTCCTTCYACGTTTTTTTTTTTCAGTCTTTAGGAGATTTGTGATATGAGAAAAGTTGGTATTTTCTATCTTTATCATTGTCTTCCAGAAGATTCATGCAAGAACAAAAGCAGGAGGTATTAAGAGAAAATAGCAGTAAATCATTAAATTCAACCYTAAGATAACGTCCAGCTTCACTGCAGTAACTTCTGCTTTTGAGATCCCATGGTTGCATAGGCAATACTGGAAGCTAACTGCCTAAAATCAACTTTATTCATCTATGGTTAAATATAAGATCTTATACTCGGAAATGTGGATTTATATAGCTCCCTGATCGTCTTTTATTTCGTAAACCAAATCAAGTTGCTGATGAATGGGGTTTCAGCTTGTTCCAATTGTATTCCTTGTTAGATTARAACAGTTTGCCACAAAATAAGTATCTGAAGCTTCTTAAGAGAAGTCCTTCTCAGTATGAATCTACTAAAATATGGAAATTAGGTGGCCATTATCATCTGGTATATGCAAGAAGTATATGCTTTTTCTCTTTTTAATTTGTGTTTGCTTGCGTATGATACAGAAATGTGAAAAGCACGCTCATCCCAGCGCTATGTTATCATCTCCCATTTTAAGTSAAAAGTCAATTCTTTGTTTTTGCTGTTGCTAGCAAAAATACTTGACAACATACATGTTAATCATGCAGCACATCCAGAGCGAAGTAAAAGAAAATCAAACCAATGMATACTCTCTTCTCCTAAAACAAAAGTAAAATACTGGCATTTATGTCCCTAGAGAGCAGCTAGAAGAAAAAATGTATTTCTAGAAGGTGATCAGGAAATGCAATAAAGAACATGTTAAAAAATTCATATAGAACAGAAGAGACTGGGCACCCTGCCTACCTATTGCAWGCCTGAAATAGGCCAAGACAGAAAATTCTTTGGTCCAGTTCCCCAGGATGCTTGCCTACAGGGCTGTATGAAAAGGCATTTTTACRCTGGAGAAATTATTGCAAGCAAACTTACACTGGCTGAAGCACCTCTTAGTTTTCTTAATGGTTGTACTCTAAAAAGAATTATGGTGGAAAAGCAGAGGAGAAGGGCCAGTCTGTGCATAATATCTGTTTTACTTTAGATATTTAATTTGCCTTTAGATATTTAATTTTGTCAACTAATTGAAAGTTAAGTTTCTCTCTAAGTGCTGCCCCTCTTCTACCTATTTTGTTTACTGGAAAGGCTGTTCTCTGTAGAGCCACACTCTCCCAAAAGCTAAGGTCTGGCATGTGTGCCTGGCAGGAGAGCTTGTGGGGGAACTTCCGTTCATGGCTGTGTGTAGGCAAAATAAATTGTCACTAGATTTATTGTCTTTTATTAATAACATGTCCAGGTGTTGCAACCTGCTGTCTGTGGGTGGCTAAAGAACACTCCAGAGGATATTCCTTTGCAAAGCATAGAACAGTAAATATTTCTAATGTRTGTGATTCATGGAATATTCAACATGTTTTTGAAGAATAGAAGCAATAGCTCCTGTCACTGTTATATTTGCATRTGAATAGCAGTATAGGTGCAGTTTGGGAAGGAGAAAGAGAAGCTGAGGTACCTGCATGGTAATGGCCAGAATGGGAAAAGCCTGGTGACTGCTACACTAGACTGCTACAACAGCTAGACTGCTGCTGAAGAGGAGCATGGAGCAAGCAGAGTCTGGCTTTTGTAGGAGTTAAGTATGAGATGTTTTCCTAAGGGGAGGTACTGATACCACCAGGAAATAATCTTCTGGTTAAATATAATTTAAGATTATGTTTTATAGATTATTTATCCTTACAACATCATGTTTATTAAGTTTGCAATCAAATGATCTAAAGTATTTAATTTTTATTCTTGTTAAATAAACTTTTTGGTGGGTCCCTGCAAAGCCTACCTCCTGGCATGTGAGGAAAGCGAATCATGATTAAACAGAAAAATATACCATGGTTTGCCTCCTCTCAGGCATAAAAAAACAGCATTAAAGACAGTTTAAGGTACTTCTGAGACGCTCCCACTCTGAGACATAGCTGAGAGAAGTGAGGTCTTAGAAATGTTCCTTATCAAGCTGTTAATGATCGTTACGTAGGATTGTCTTGCTTGGTGCTGAATGATAGGGCAGAATTCCTATCCCACAAGCATAAACCAGCAACTCCCTTGAAAGGGGCAGATGTCCGAGAGGCACATTATGATCAAGTTTCACACTCACCACAGCATCATGATCTAGTAAGAYGAAAAGGTTAGCCTTGTGGCACCTAGCTAACTGAATACAGCAAACAATTGCAGAATTATGTCAGAATGAAACCAAAGAAAGATTTTAGAGTGTGCTTTAAGACAATTTAGGGACAGGGGGCAGGCATAGCTCAGTTGGTTAGAGCGTGGTGCTGGTAATGCCAAAGTTGTGGGTTCAGTCCCCATACGGGCTATGCTGAGGGTTGAACTAGATGATCTCCAGAGGTCCCTTCCAACCTTATGATTCTATGACAGAGCATCATTCTTTACTCAGTATTTACATTGGTGGGAAAATATTTTAAATGCCACTAGGAGAATATATTAGCGTCTACCAACTTGAAGAAAAGGCTGCATAAATACTAGAATAGATCCAAATTAAAGGCAATACTGATAGCTGTTTCATAGAAGAAAATAATCTTACTAGCAAAAAGTCTCCAAAATGGCTTTTGAAAAAATGCTGTAAATTGAAAAAGTGAACAACAATCATACCAAAGCTACATAGCATCATCAAAATCCATGATGCAATGGAAGGGTAATTCTGCTCTGCTGAATTTCTTTCACATTTGAATATTCTTTGGAATAGCTGTCCTCCTGCTCACTGCATTTACCGTGTCTAGGAGTTCCTCCTCCACTTCTAGTTGATGCCTTTAGAGATATCTGTGTTCAGAATTGCCCTGTCCATTAACCCAGTGAGCTTTTACCGAGGGGAAGGGGAAGCCCGAGTTTGATGAAGTGCTCTGAGAGTTGTGATGGTTAAGCACATTGTAACTTTGAAAAAACAAGTGTCTGATAGATATCATAAAATGAAATAAGAAAGGTTTAGTTATCAGGCTAACAGTTTATTTTGGTTTATACTGGTAGCCTGTGTATTTCAGATTTAACTGTAAAGCTTTAGAATTAATACAATGTTTTAAGTAATGCCCTTGAGCCATAAAGGGGAAAATAGCTGGTAAACCTCTACTTACATAAGACTAGAAGAATGCGCATGCATGTTGTTACCTAGTAAATCTCCTCTATCTGCATATTCAGTGAAACTTAAGAAGTATTTTTTCTTGATTGTTTCAACAAAYTTAGGAAGTAATAGTGTCCCCTTTAAATAGTAATAATCCAGAAGGAACAGAAAACTTGGCATTTTATTTGTACCTAAAACAAAATACAAAATAAAAATRTATTTGAACATAAAGACAGAAGAAGTTTGCTTGAGCACTGTTTAATTTGAACATAAATTTTTCACTCCATTCTGCCTAGTTCTCCCAAGGCTGATGTGCATGTAAGATCTGCATTGTGAAATTCAAAGAGTTACATTTAATAGAAAATGGGAAACGCACACTGAAACTTTTATCTTAAGCACACTTTCTCCCTTGCAAAGGGCAGCATCTGGCTGTGTATGTTCATSTCAGCATTGCAAATTGTACTTTAGGGAGTTCTTTATTGGAATTAATCATTCCAGGCACAGGGGTAAACATTCACACAGAGCTTTGGGAGTTTCACGCACAAACCTCATTAACATTAAAAATGGTATCTGTAACTCCTCATAGTTCACTTTGAAAATGCATCTATAATGTCACCTTGTGCCGTGGACTTCACACAGTATGACACATCAATTATTTCAAACAGGAATAGTAAATGTAAAGGGGGGAGGAGGTAGTCTTTTGGTATATTTGTGATGCCTGTCAAATGCTCAAAATGTTTTCAGGACATTTGGCTATGTTAAACCTGGAGAAAGATAAGCTCAGAGAACATGAAATCRCTCTTAATTGTCCAGAGACCTGAGCTATAGCACAGGAGAACTGGATACAAGTACTTTGCAAACTCTGTGGAATGAAATGTGCTTAAGTTTCTGAAAAGAGCTTTTCACTGAGTAATGATACGCAGCTTCTTAACAGGTCTATTTGTGGTGGTGTTTGACTCATTAGACTATCCCTGGGGCTCACACACTCCTCTTATTTCCTGATACCACCACCTGCATCCAGCAGTCACCAAATCTGGATGTCTTTAATGTTTGCAGAGGAACTGTACTCTGGTCTGTGCAGTACAAGATGATGTTTACGTATTTTTTGTTTCCTGGGCTTGATATTTCTTATTCTCATTTCTCAAAAGCTACTTTTAGGCATGTGGTTGGAGAGGGGCAGATTCTGCTTACAGATTCTACTTACTCTGATCCTTTCTTCTTTCTGATGGTATTTCCCCCTCCCTACTTCCCTTTGCATCAGGAAAAAGGTGCTTTGGTTTTAAGACTGCATTGAAAATCGTGATACAACTTTCAAGCAGACAGCGGTATGACAGTTCCTCTCCCTCTAGGCCTGTGTATTTGTGTGCACGTCATGAAGAAATGCTTCACTGAAGACATATTTGCAGGGAATTAATTTCCCTGAAGTCACAGATAAACCTCTGAATGAAGTGTCCAGTGACTACTGTATGTATGAGAACTTCATCCCCAGTTATTTTCAAGGGGTGRGTTAAAGGTGTTGTGACTGAATTACACCTTTTAAAATAAAGACAAAAACATTTTCTTGTAGTTGAATAGGAACTAGTTCTTTCTAAAGGTGCCAGCTATCACTCATGGTGCTTTGTCATGCACTTACTCTGGCTTGTCCAGGATTCTCATCTTCTGTTTAGTAGTGTTAAGGAGAAGAGCAAGCTTGTTTATTAAGCTGAAGTGAAAGCATCGTGTTTCCTTGGTTATGCTGGGATGGTTCTTGTGCACTTACTGTTCAGTAATGGCTGTTGGTAGTTGCACTCCAGAGATAAGTGATGGAGACTTGCAAATGCACGGCAGTATTTTCCTGGTGACTGTATAGATTATGGTGCAGAGGGATAGACCTATGATAGGGTAATCCATCTGAGGCATAAACAGGGTAGAAATGAAGCAAGTTGGAGATCTCTCAAAGGAATATGCTAATCTAACTCTTGCATTACTTTGTGTTGTCAGAGGTAATGGAAGTTAGTTTTCTACCAGAGCAGAAATGAGCTGCAGTTAGAAATTATAGCTTCAAAATTGTGCCAGATCCTCATCTAGAGCTGTGTAGAAGGAAAATGTTTTCATATTTGGCTGTTAGCTGGAACACCGGAAGGCTGTAGGGAAAGAAATCCTTTTTCATAGATAGAATTTGGGCTAAAGTTTTGAAACTGGCAATTATTCATTGCTACATGTGCAAAACAAAACTAACTGTGTTGTCATAGCTCCCTGTCCCAAACTGGTCAGGGAGAACAGAGCTTTCACACTGGTTTTCACTTAGAATTCTTCTAGTATAAAACCCAAATCAATTTTAAAGCTTGTCATGTCCTGAACTACATTTCCAATGTTTTTAATAAACAATAGAATCATTACTTCAGATTTGGAATAATGGATGCTAATATCATGTAAATCAACAGTAATGCTGCCCCGCATGCCTGGAAAGTGTTTGGCTGAATGGAACCAATATTAGTAAATAAAGGCAATAAAAATGTCTTTGACTGTATCAGTCCATTTCTTACAAGTTTACATTCGTTAAATGGTGCATGCTTACCAAAAAATACAGAGGAATGTTAATGTGCAGATAAGTGATATCTAAAATTAGTTATTGAATGAACTCAGCAACAATATGTTCATTACTAAATGGAATGGCTGACTGATGTATACGCCTCTGATAGTAACATTGTTGCACAAAATAGACCCAAGGTAAAAAACAGGCTTACTCTGTAATACCTGCAGCTTCATTATACTCCTTCGTAATTAGATGGTTAATGAGACTGATTTAGTTTGAATTTTAGTGTCTCTGCTGGCAGCACTTGCATCAGCTAAAGCATAAGAATATTCCCACCTACAGGATCACGTGGTTCTCTAAATAATTCCCATTCTGTGTTTGTTCTGTTGTCCTTCAGACAAGATTCTATTCAAAAAAAATGATGAAAGGGTTAATGAATGTCTTTGAAAGTCAAAGAAAATAACTGAATACATTTTGGAAAGGATCGGCACCTGACCGGAAGAGACAGATGACTGTGGCTCCTTAGGAAGCCAGTCTTTCCAAAGAAGAGTTTGGATTTTAGGAACACTTGGTGCTAAAGAAGGATTTTCTCTATGTGGCACTTGGGCCTGTGGTGCAGAGTCCTGTGGGRATTGAGAGCCTGGACTGAGCTTGGGAGGGTGAGGTGTCACCTTGAGGACCAGTGATACTTTTGAGGACGATCGTTTTAAGATATACTAATAATAGCGATAGAAAACTTTTAGGAACTGAATCCTCTTGAGTTGTTTAAGCCTTGCTGTTTGGGCGAGGACTGTTGAAGCAAAACCACCGAACCAGCTCTAGCAGACTTAATGATGGCTTTATGCCCCACAGAGTGTGATGACTCCATACAAAGAAAAATGATTATGCTACCAGCAGCTTAAGAAAACCTGACCTTGATCTAAGGACATGTCTATACAAGTTGAAGAAATAAGTTCTAAATGTGACTGAAAAAAAATGCTTTTTTGATCAAAACTTTTTCTAATCTGTGGAATGGACCATGTTGGAAATCTGCTTTATAAAAGCAACAGGAAATAGAAAAATACCATGGGGTCGATGAAAATAGTCTGCCTCACTCACACAGGTAACTGTGCCATAGATGCTTAATTTAGAAAGATTTAAAAAACATTGACTTCGTGTACTACTGTGGGATATAAAAGCTAYACAAAATCCTATATTGAATCGAAGACATAGTAAGCAGCTGAACCACTAATTGTCAGTTCAGCAGCTTTTATGTTCCGGCATAAAGTGTTTTATTCTCTGTCTTCTGTGAAGAAAGGATGGTTCTGTAGTAGTCTAAAATATGCGCTTTCACTTGTGGAATCTAAACTTAATTTGGACATAAGAGAGAAAGTTAATGTAGTAATTTTTTCAAAATTGATCTTTAACTCGCTAAACAATTTTCAATGAACAGATTCAAAAGGAATAATAGATGTAAATCCTCTCCACCCCAAAACTCTTCTGTACTTAAAAATTTACAAAGCTTTCAGTTAAATCTTACARGGCTAAGCACTGCAACAGAAAGTACTACAAACAGTATAACAGAATGTGCTACTAATAAAGGGAATAGTAAAATGTAGTATATAACTTGTATCCTCAGATATTCTCTGCTGGTGGTTGGTGCTTTGTGTCCCCCAGAGTCTAAGGAACTCCAAGAATGTTGGTCAGCTGCCTGAGAGGTTGGGCTGGAGAAGGAATGACAGCCCTGTCTTTTTTGATGTCTTCCGTGCCCCAGCCTACATGGTTTTGGCAGCAAAGTGAGGGGAGCCAGCCCTAAGCTACATACGGATTAGCCACAATTCCCGTAGGTCTTCTGTAGAGTCTTCCCATACAAGAGGAAGCCCGGCTCTTTGAAGCTCAGTCCGTGTGAGAGGATCTTTTTCCAGGTGGTATAGCTGCTGACTGTAACCTTTCAGCACTTGAGCAGGTCATTTTCATCATGAAAAGAGGCAATGAAGGTGGATAATTGTCAAATTATGAAAAAAAGATCATTTACTGGCTAAGTGGGCTCCTGCCATAACTGGGCCACAGCTGGGAATGTTTGTACATTGGCTTTCTCAGACTAAAAGCTAGAGGAACCCAAATCTGCGTATCCTTCCCTGTACGAATTACTTACATGCTTTCCAGAGAAGGAGGGATTAAAGTAGGACTGCCATGACAAATGTTTCCCTGAAGTAAAATTTTCTTCCCTTTTGAGGTTAATTTTGTTTTTTGGTCTTTTTTTCCTTCTTCTCTGAGCAAATTTCAGGTCTATTGAAGTATTAGGAAAAGTTCTCTGTGTGTGATTGGAAAAGGTATGGATGAGATGTGTGCCACTTTGTAAGGGTAGGAGGAAGCAGAGGAAAGAACTGCTACCAGTTTTTGAGGAGTGCTTTTATCGGAGCTGTGCAAAATGAAGCTAATTAGCAATGAAAGGACTCYTTCAATGGAGTGTACAGAAGAGCACTCCACCTCCTATCAGCTGTAGAGCTGCTTGAAACTCCACACTCTCTGGGACAATTCTTCAGTCACACACTCTGAGAATACCCTTCACTTGAAACTTTTTCTTGGTCATGCATTTTTTTTCATCTCCACATTTTGCTTTAGTGTCTGTAAGCCTTTTTTGAGGTACTCTCTTCTTTTAATTGTCAAATAAAAACTTAGAAAATCACAGTCATATCACTCTTAATTTTTAGACATTGCCTGTATGCATTTTCTCTCAGCTCCCCAATTCCTTGCCCTTCTCAGTTAATGTATTTTAAAATTAGAGTCTGAAAAATCCCTATAAAAAGATAGATATTAACCCATGGAGATATCATTTTGCATCCCATAGGAAAATGTCAAAGGCAAATTCAATTTATGAAGCGGAATGTCTGAGAAGAGAAAAAAAATAGGTCTGAGAGAGGGCAGAATGACATGTCTTTAAATATATTTCAGTAAAAAAAAAAGAATTTTAAATGTAAGAAGTAAACAACTATTTTAAGGCATTGTTCTAAATATTCTACTTCAAAATTTTCTTTATTTTAGGAATATATACTCTTCTGTAAGAAAAATATACTGTAGATACAATTATGCTATTAAGTTAAATCTACTGAGACTATTTAAGTAAGTTGTCCTTTTTTTTCCCCCTAGACTGAATTCATCTGAATGTAATTGTACTGATCTGTTGAGGAAGATAGTGGAGATGATAATTAATATTAATCATAACAATAAAATTTATTTCCAATGTCTTTTCATTTCTTCATTTTTCCCCTCCTTCCTAACATGTAATACTATCAGACAGATTTTTTTAACCAGCCTATTTGCTTGTAGAAGCTTTCAAATTCAGCAAACAAAAGAAGTCCTTTCACTGTTCATCCACATAGTTTCCAAATGATCTGTATTACGTTTTAATTACTTATAGTGCTTCCTGTTCCATCCTTTTCTTTTGTGCTTGCCTAATTGTAATGTTACAGATTTTAATGTAAAATAAGTTGCTTATTTGTTGAATACAATAGAAAATCTATGTCCTACTATAATAAGAATGGCACATTAAGTGCACCTCTTATTATGGAAGTCTATTTAGTTTTTATTATTAAACACTTGTCAGACTTTCATGGCTTGGGTTTAAGTGTTTTGGAGCTTCCTGACTGCTTCAGACTGATTGTCTCTCCATTTGCTTCTCCTGTCTTTGCCCTTCCGCTATATCCATGAACACTGCTTGCCTTTTCTTCGGGAGCTTTGCACCCAACACTTAGAAGAGAGTTTTGAATTTAGATCATGGTGTGTCAGATTTGGCCTATGTGTGAGGGATGTGCCTGTTTTATGGCTTCCCATGACATGTGGAAATCATTTAAATTTATTTTTATCATTAACTCAGAATGCACATCTCTAAGCATGTAGTCAGAGGGAGAAAACGCATTTTATACATACTTGATAGGTACTCTTAGGTTTAAATCTTTTCAAAAAAGAAAGATACTATCTTCACATATTGTGAAACACAGGTCTAAACAACTCTCCCCCCTCAAACTGTTTTTTGCAACTGTGGGTTAGGACTGTGTTTTCCATGCTCCTAAAATCTCATGACCATTAACACAGAACAGGAAAAAGAGAATATTGTTGCATCAGCCCTCTGAAAGAGAATCCAGGAGCGCCGAATCTTATCACTCTTTGCCTACAAACAGGTATCCGCAGTATCTTTGGGGCTCCTCCTGATATGAAAGACAGCCAGTTTCTAATTGTGCTACCCTCCTTCAGTGACAGAAATTTTGTGATTCAGAAGATTCTACTTCTGTTCAAGACTTGTACAAATCTAAGATGCTCAGTGAGGGAATGACCACCTTAGTTTTCTTGCATTAGAAACCTTACTGTTCAAAAGCAGTCAATTAACAGGAAATACAAGGGTTAAGTGTGCCTGTTTAGTCTCAACATATTGCCATTTGTATACTGTAGTCTTTAACCACATACTCTTTTCTTCAAGATGGTAGCTTTATCTGAAGCATAGAAAAGACAAAATGACAACGTTAAGGAGCAGCTAAAGGAGCAGCTGGTTTAGCCTCGTTCCTGGAACATGTGATGCCATGTCTTCTGTGCCGCACCTTGCTTAGCCTGTGTGTTTAAGACAGAACTGCTGGCTGGCTTACGATCTTTCAGAGGTCTTATCTGCCAGTGTGATTCACAGACATTTCTTTCTGACATATTAAAAGGACTATTGTCCCCATTCCCACTTTCAGATCAGGAATTGAGGCAGAGACATTATAAGCAGCAGTGTCTGCTAAATTTGACTGTTTGAGTTTTAGGTGGGTAGGACCTGACAGCATTGCCGAGTCCTTCCCGCATTTGAATCACAGCTTCTGTGGTCATCATCATCTCAGCACTTCAGAATATCAGGTTATAGCATCCCAGGTCAGGCACTCAGAAAGTTACACACAGCTAGTGACAGCCTGAGTAGAGTTTTAGATTTGCTTAGACTGACCACTTCTTTCCATTTGAGAACTTTGGCCTCATTCACTACACATCTTTCAATTTCTCAAACAAGTGAAATCTCCTGTAATGCACATGTTGGATCATTTCCAAAGCAGGCTCATCTTGTGAACTGAACGAATTTGGGTCCTGGTGTTTGGTACCTTATCCATTATAATATAGCCTATAATACTGTTGGAGTGCGAGTGCACCTCCTGCCCAGCTATGTGCAACAGCAAATGGAATATCCAGCTGACCATTTCGCACACAGAGATTAAACATTCCAGGGCCCTGACGGTGCTAATAAAACTTCACGGCCCTGACCAGCCTGCCCTGCGACTTCTCCACACCACTGCCCAGGCCCAGGACCCTATTGCAGGTCAGCTGAGGGCCATCGGTCCCTCCTCCAGTGTTGCCATAGTGGTGCCAGGCTCCAGCTCACACCTGCATCCCTGCCTGGTCGTGAGCTTGCTGATCTGGACTCAGCCCACGGGCGATCTGGACCCAACCTGGTGACCGCCCGACCTGGCCTTGGCCCTGACTCATCACTTTGGATCTGCATGGTGATTGCTGCACCTGATCCTATCCCTGACCTACAGACTGACTTCCTGGCTTGACCATAGACCTGCCTCATGGCCATGAAATTGCTCAGTGGTTTTGACTCTTGATTGAAGCTGGGCACAGTCTCCAGGCTTGTGCTATTCACTTTGCTTGGGTACTGTGGGACAGGCCCAGACAGATGAGGCATCTGCCCAGCCAGCTGTGATATCGGCTGGTCTCCCTGTTCCTTAGGGAGCAGCCAGCCTGCCCTGCTGCCTGACATAATGGTCCTTTGCAGAGAAATATTTTTATTGCTGATCCTGTGAGAATCAAATGAGCAAATCTCTAGAGTCTGTGAGGACTTATGGGGACATGGAGTCTAACTGCAAATTTCTCCTTATATGCTTAGTCTAGTGATGTCTTTGTGACTGCAGTTCAGGCAAGTTCTGAACATGGGCTTTGTGTTATTTTCATTGAGTTGAAGAAGCAGATTTTAAGCTAGCTTGAGTATCCTGTAGTCGTATTTGGGTCTGTACTGCAGACATAGTGAAAGAAGATGGCTGATACAAATCCTCCTGTATAGTAAAGAAATTTTTAGTATTATCGTCAACTAAAAATAGAAGATCTGTCTGACTGATCCTAACCTTCCAGCTCCTCTAGATGATCCTCTAGAGGACATCACAGTGTCCTTCAGTTCATCCCAAACCTCCTAGACATTCTATTAATTTTTGCTACTACTAGGCTATGCACAGGCACAGCAAGATGTATCTTCAGTTTCCTCTTTTGACTTAGATTCCTTGGTAATTTTTCTTAAAAGAGCAATGAGAGATTTGTCTGCTTTCTGAATGATCTTCGGAGTCCTAACGGGACTTAGTACAGCTTTGTCAATATACAAAAGAGTAAGAAAGCTATATTCAAAGTACTGTTTGGGGTTAAAGGCAGACTACTTCAGGGCTTCTCAATAGGCAAAATTTGGTGCCTCAAGAAAAATGAAAGGGAAGWGCTCAGAGCTCAGCAAGGAACTGTGGCATGTCCTACTTTTGGATGCTGCTAGAGGAGGGGAGGCAAATACCGCTGCTGGTGACAGAGGGAGTGCTCTATCATCATTAACCACTGTTCAATGCACTCAACTCCCCTCTTAGCAGCAGCAGCAAAACAGCATCAGAGATAAAGGCAAATCAGCAGCTACTACTGGGTATGGTAGTTTCTTGCCTCCACCCTGCAGCCTGCTTCCCTAGAAATGCCCTAGGTCTGGTTAAGGTGATCGTTCCAACACAGAAAAGGCCTTCAGAGCACACTTATTGTAATCTGGATATGTTTACTTCACTGCTTCCTAAGCTGGCTCTTTAAGATTGCTCAGTGACATATTTGCCTGTGTGCTTTTATACAGCAAAAGCTATTTGTTGGTATGAATATATAAATGCGTATTTTTGCATGTGTGCATTACATATACACATCTAGACTATTACAACCAAAGTGCCCAAATTTTGCTTTATTCCTGGGCAATCTTAGTATCTAATAATTGCATATACCAAGATACAGTATCCAAGTTATCTAAGAATGAATTAAATGAATTTTCTAGCTTTTAAAAGAAAATCTCAGACTTCATATTTGAGTCCTGGTTTGACCTCCATCACTCTCAGATTAGTAAAGGCTTTTTTAATAAGAATCCACTTGAATAAACAGTAATGGCATTCCCAAATCAAATACGCTTCATGGAAGGTTCTGTCTGTAACTGATGATCCCTTTATAGTACATGCTACGTACTGATTCACTTACAATAAATTGGAAGGAAAGCTGCAAGACTAGCCAATAAAGAAAGGAAGACTGTAGCATATCTGAGTAACACTTCTTTCCTCTACACATCTCATAATACTCCCCCTYCCCCCCCCCCCTTTTTTTCCCTACCTCTCTTTCATTTTTTACATATTGGCTATATTGGATACTGTTAACTGAATATGTATCCCAGCTGCAGCTGACCAGGAATATAAGCTGTTAACTGACAGGTCAAGTATAACTGACTCCTCTTTATGTAATGTTAGTAACTGTGGGGCACCAGAAATTTAGATTCTAGGTCAAACCTAGAAAGCCTGGATTTTACTGAGATCATTGGCAAGGGGGTAGTTTCTATCAAGGAGAAAAGAAAAAAAAGGAACAGAAAACAGCTCCGAAATAGCTGAGACAGATGGTACTTAAAATCTGAAAGGCATATTTGATAAATAGCCAATTATAAGCATTTAGTAAGCTTTATTAAATGCCATTGTTAGGTAAGGTAAGTAATTCCAATGGGTAAAAATATATATATATTCTTTTACAGTGAGCATATTTTCCAAATTTAGATAAATTCACTAAGAATTTGATATTGATATATTTTTCTAAGCTTAAGCCTGTTATGTCAGTGCTTTTCATTTTATTTCTGGAAACCAAAAACTTGAAAATTTACATATGTTCAAGTTTCACATGCCGCTTTACCACTTGAAACTAAGCTATTTCTTTCTACTATCTTGGCAAGTGTTATAATGAACTTTATGTCTTCCAGGTGATTTAAGTTGTGAATTTGCTGAGTGACTAAGAGGAAGGTGACACACCTGAAACTATTAGAAAGATTGTTCTTTACAGAAAGATAGATGTTAAAAAAAATTCAGATCACAGCTGGCTCTACTTACCTATTTATACTTCTAATACTCAACTTATTTAGATTTAGAACAGGAAAATTGGTCCTGCAAAAACCACTGGACTAAACTGAACAAATAAACCACAGAACCTCCTATGATACTTCAATAATGGATGAACAAGATTAAAGCTCTCCTGGATTACAGACTAAGGTAACCTTATCCAATCTTCCTCACAGTCTTAATGGTAGATAAGAGTTGATCATAGAACTTGAAAAACCTGAGGTTTTCAAAATTGAAAATGAATTTTCCCAAGAAAAATATAGTTTTTTTCTGTTTAAGGATGGGGAAAATACTTTTTTTTTTCTTTTTCTTTTTTGTTGCGTCATGTAAATTGACTCATAATGATTCTAATTTCACAACCAACACTTGATCACTCAATGTCAGCCATGAGCTGATACTTTGGGGTAACACAACTCATACTTTTAAAAGTATATTTAGGGCTAACTCTTGACACTGAAGAATTAAAATGCAACAGCATTGATCTGTTAGTTTGTCATTAGCAAAGAACTTAGTACTGTCAGGGAGCTTAGCATAGGAGTGACAAATAGTGCAACTGTCTCTTTGAGACTAAGTGGCTGTTGTCTGTCTGACATTTTGCCCAATATTATGCTTAAGAGATTAAACAGAAAATAATTTTTTAACATGAAGTCACTATGTTTGAGTTTACTTCTCTATCCCTGACATATACTGCTCATGCTGAGGAATCATCTGAACTTCAGAGAGGCTTTGTATTCAGACACATACATTTGATTCATTTACTCTGATTGTCACTGAGGGGATCAATATCCCCAACGTACCCCACAATTACTTTCTCTTCACTGATCAGGTTCAACTAAAGTGAGTCATTGTAGTACTGGTTGCTTTGGCCATTCAATAATTTCACAGCTTAATTCTTATGAAATACTGTAGGTAAAAGTTATTGTGCAGTGGTAAGCCCAGACTAATGGTCTTGACTTTTAACATTTTGATAAYGAGATGATTGATTTTTCTCACCTGTGTCAGAAAATGCCTTAATTTATTCTTCAATTTTCCTTCCATCCTGAGAAGGCTCTGCTGTTCTTGCATAAATTTTCAGATGGAGAGCAGAGACCTGCAGTTTTAGTAATGAAAATTACCTCAGTGATTTTACTGAAATGCTGGGGAATATTGAAAACTAGGATATTAGCTGGAGGAAAGTATTAGAGGTTAAGCCATGCAGATTATGGATTAGCTGGGTGAGAGAGAATTTGGAAGTAAGAGATCAGGGAAGAAATGGGAGGAGATTAAATGAGTTTGGGAACAATCACGAAAGCTTCTGATTTTAGTAACTGCCATTCACCACGTTATTGCACCTAATGGTGTTTTCAGGTCTGTCAAACTAACAGGGACACAGGATGGTAGGTGTTTATAGATTGCTAACCACAGCAAGGTGGTTTTGACTTCTTGTTGGCACTGTTTTCCTTTTGTGACCTTCAGCAAGTCATGTAGTGCTGGATTCACAATGGGACTTACTCCTGAAATCAGTTTTCTCAGAACCTTGGATCTGCTGCTGTTTGCCTTTGGAAGGAATCAAACTGTACAGATACTTAAGTTTTCACCACACAATACCTATGTAGTTTTAAAAAAATAAATACATAAATGAATTCAGGAGTGGGTGCTACCTCCCCATTTGTTCTCTTGGTCAGTGGTAAGGCTCATCTTGCAGTGAGATGTGGATGGAAGTATTTTCTCTGTTTAGTATTGTGGCAGGAGGAGGGGGTTGGAGAGAGGAGAAGGGTGTTTGAGTTTGTGAAGACACCCCTAACTGTTTGGCTACTAACTACAGTAGAAGTCACACTTTTTTTTTTTTTCTTTTACTGAAGATCTTCTGCTTTGATAATAGCTCTTTAGAATAGAGGAGAGATGAACCTAATTTTCCCATGTTTGAACCTGAAGCATTCCTAGATGCTGTGGAGTCAATACATTTCTGTCTCACCATCTATTGTGAGGGGGGAAAAAAATCACCTTCACTTTAGATGCCCAGAGAAAAGATGGGGAGAGAGGGTGCCTCCCCCTTCTCTTGAGTTCTCACCACTGTTGCAGACTGTCCCTCATTATGTCCCTCATAATTTTGTTCTTTAAGCACCGGACATGTACTGTGTAGAGAGTCAAATGCCTGTGTCAGGACTGTAGATTCCAGGATGCAGAACAATTTCTGGTTGCAATGCTGAACCAAAGAAGAAGCTTAATGTCTAGACAGCAGTTCCCTGGAGGCATGCCTTCCCCAGTAATAAGGTGGTGTTTCCTTACCTTATGCCATAAACAGTGATGCATATGAATGCAGCAGACAAAATCAAACTGTTCACCTGAGGGAGGTGGTTGGAAGAAGCCTGCTGAGAGGGAGGTAGGAAATGGGAACAAATCTAGTGCAATCACCTGTACTCACAGCGCTAAAGCGAGCTGCCTCTTACATAAACTGTCTTTTCAAAGGACTTCAACCCCATGAGATCATTGACTCTCAAAGGAATTATGAATAATTAACTTATATATTTTGCTGTATAAAACTGAAGATCCTAGGTAGCTCCAGTAATAAGATAATGGGATTCTGACTTAAAACGTTTGTATGTTATAATGATGTAGGCTGATTAGAAAACTCTTTTTGGAGATATTTCTTGCAGTTTCAAAGTCTTTGTGGAAAACAGGATTCAGAATAATACTAGAACTGATATTGCTAGAGTGAAGAGGAAGGTGAAAGCTTAACTGGTGACATCTGTGTTCACTTGGAGAATATATATCCCCTCCAGCTGAAAGAATATCCTGATAAAGTATTACTTATAATATGAGATAATAGTATCTAACAGATGGATAAAACCAGATAATTTCATTAGCATCTATTAGGAACTTGCATTTCTCAGTTCAGGTATTTAGATTATAATCTGTGAGCTTGCTTGCTTTCCACCAGTGAATACAGTTGATCATATAAAGTATTAAGAAAATAAAGACAAACAAATCAACATTATGTATTAAAATGGTGGTATACACTGTATCCTTCAAATCTTAGCCTTAGAGCAGAGCACTGTGCATGAAGAGGGAATGTGCTTATAGGGCATATTCATATCCTATGAGTATCCTATGATACCCTATTATCCTATAAGCAGTTCATATCCTATGAATTGACATCAGTCTGCACTGTACTGCGATCTGAATTCTACAGATAATGATGGGCTATGTAAACAGCAGCATTGCTTGAATCATTGTACTGCCAGCAGCATTTCCTGTTCCCAGGAAAACAAACATCCCCCTTGGAAAGCAAACAAAAAACAAGACAAGAAAACAGTTCAGCTACAAAGGGATTGTAAGTGATGAAAACACGATAGTATTTTCCTTGGATAAGAACACCAATTTTAATAGCCTCAGGAATGCAGAATTAGGCTTCTAAAAAGTAATGCAGTAAAGATGGAATCTTTTAAATTATTAAAATGACCCGTAAGTGTAACTAAAATGAACTATTAGCTGGGGTGAAAGGACCAAGGTAGCTCTTTACTAACTGTCTCAATTATCTTTCCTCTAGCTTGGCTTTCTTGCTTTGTGAAAAACAGATTATTATTGTATGGGCAAAACCCAGGGATATTAATGAAAATAATCCATCAATATAAATGATAAAATCCAGCACATTCTAAGATTATCATCTACACCTACTGTGTAGGTTTAAACTTGAGTTGTACTACAGTATGGTATTTAAGGGATAAACTTGGAATTATACTGATAGAGGAAATAAATTCTTAGAATTTGAACTAAGTGATGTGATAGCTATATATAGATATTTGCAGATATGAATTTGATATAAGTGCATTCTGATATGAATATTCAAATCCTTGATAATAAATTTGTAGAAACTTTATATTAGTTTCAATTTCTGGGGGAAAAAGTTAGGATTATAGAGTTTAAATTTTATGCTAACAGCACTTTAGAATAGCTGCATAAACTATTCAGACTAGTGCCTATTGTGTATATCTTAGCATCTAATAAAACAGGGAATGGTATTTTGAAAACGTAAGTAAATCAGCTGTGTGCAAAAAGACAGACATGAAGAGTTTTAAAAATCCTGAATTTCAGTCAGATCTTGTCTGACTTTCCCTTTGCTTACCTCAGTCTGATTAGTGTAAATGTCTAGTGCTTTTGGTTCTAAGACCAAATGATATAGTCAATACTCATGTATYATGGTAGGTACTGCTAAGGTTTATAAAGTATGATTGATTATTTTCACAGTGCATGGAAGTCTTTACTGGTGTCATAGGAACATACTAAAAGTAATAAAGGAACAATAATAATCGTATGTAGGAACAAGGAGTTAAAAATGCTTTCTTCCTTTTATTGGAGAGTATTGCTACAAGCAGAATTTTTTTCTTACCAGGCATTTCTGTGTGTTGGGTGTGATTCTCAGAGGTGTTTGTCATTGGTTTTGATGGCATGAGAACAAGGCCCAGTGTGATTAGTGTTACTGAGTTCAGGAATCTGATCCTGAAATAATTAATCTGGAACTGAACCTTCAGTTTTTCTATAAAATCAGTAGAGAGACAATTAAACGCAAGCTTTCACCTCACAACGTGAAAAAGGCAGATTAAAAGCATTCCAAGCTTTGTGGAAAAAATGGTAGGTTTTTTTTTTCTTCTTTACTATTGTTTAGAGTCCTTGTAGTGACAGTGAATATAGTGATGATAAGATTTTTAACCATGAAATGTGGGTGAGAACTTTGCACAAATTACATGCTAACTTAAACAGAAAAAGCCCAGCATTATATAGAAGACATGCCTTCACAGTAGAAAGAGAATATTCAGTGCCTTTGCAATTATTTTCAAAATAATGGCAAATATAATGCATCTTACTGTATTATATCTTAAGTAAAGAGAAAGGTAAATTTGAGCTCTGTGGAGCCAACGAAAGCTGAAAAGTTCACTTCCAGAGGTAAAATACTTACTCTCAGAAGTTGGTGGAATATTTGGTCGAGTAAGGATTTCAGGACTGTGCCCACACTGTGGCTCAACGCAATGTAGTAGATGAATGCACAAAGAATGCATGTGAGCTAAATGAATAGATAGATATCAGTGGAAATGTTTTCTGAAGTGTATGTTTGCCAGTATGATATTGTGTCCATACTTTGCATTTATAAAACATTAGGGATAGTCCTTCTAACCACRCTCAAATTGTGGCACAAAATGTTTCGAATATGTCTCGTCAAGCGGATGCCTGCTGTGTGTTTTGCGGATTGCATTAGTGTGGTTGCGGTCAGAGGCTTTCCAGCTGGATGTAAATACYGTTTATCTTAAAATGCGTTGTGAGCTTGGAGTAGCTTCCAGTAGCAAGCCCAGTGTAAAGCAAACAGTCAGTTTGGTACATGTGCTTACTGCCTTTCTTCAGAAAATTACAGCATATAGCTTATAACATGAGAAATAGAAGTCAATCTATCAAGAATGACACTATAATTACAGCAAATATCTTATTAGGAAGCCTCAATTAATTCCTATCCATAGGGTCCATTCTTTCCTCAGTCTCATTTGTCAAACTGGCAACTGTGAAGTACCTTCATGGATTTTGAGATTTAGCCCGTGCTAAAAGCCTGATCCTGTGCTCACTGAAAGCAGAGGTGTAGCAGCACGGCCTGTGAAGTTGAACCTGCCARCTACTGAGTTCCTGGCTGTTTCGTGGCGTAACCACACTTCTTTAGAGCGCGCAGTTAAGTCCGGTGTAGATGGCTGATCCATGAAACTCTTGTCAGCAAAGAAAGCAGGTATTATAATATCCACATCAAATGCAATGCATGAGATACCCTTTCCTCTATAATAAATCCATAGTATTAACTTCAGAAGAAGATCATGTGTAATAATATCCCTTGCTTTTAGCATCTCTCATCTGTGACTGCCCAGGTGCTAGACACATGAAAAGGGAGTTTTAAGCAAATAACAGCAGTTACTTATTTTTTTGATGATACCAAGGGTACATAAGGGAACCAAGTAATTTAATGAAGTAGTACTGTTTTTATTTTAAAYATTTGTTGTGTTCCTAACGTCATTATGGAAGTTGGGAGGGGAGGTAAAGAGAAAAATCAAGTAATCGCATTAGGAATCTGGAAAATGAAGCAGTAAGAATAGTAAAAGCCAAGGGTACATTTACAATTTGGATTGGACCTAACTGTGCTCTATACTTCTGCTCCCCTGATTATCGAGTCCTAGACTAACCCTAGCCCAAATGATTAAGGGTCAGGGTTTGTTCCCTGGACTGAAGCATGAAGGCAGAATAGCCACAGATTTTATTGGCGAAGGCTACAATCTTTGGACTTGTTAGATTATAGTCCATACCCTGCAGCAGATTTGTAATGCTGGRTTTCTCTTGATTTGGTTTCTCTTTTGTGGCAAGCATATATTTATTTTTATTTACACCTACCCTCCCACCCTAATATAATCTCTGCTTGGTTAGAAGCTCTAGRTGGAATATGGCTAGTACTCACTGTGGGAAAGACTGATGGGCATATTGGGCACACCTCATAAAAAGGCTGACTTTTTCAGGTGTCTTGACACTAAAAAGAAGTGTGACACGTTTTATGCTTTAACAATGAGAAAGTCCGTGCTCAGTGAATATGATGTAAAAYGAGGATAAAAATGTATGATAAGATTTCATTGAAACAGCTGCCTTTAATAAATTATAGTGTAATACTTGTGCTGTGCACACTTAAGTAAATGCTAAAGGAACTCCTTTCTGCATTGGTCTAAAGTCTCAAGTAAGTGGTTATACAGAGGAATGAGCATTGAAAGACTTGAGAAACCTGTTCTGCTAAGATTAATAACACGGGCAGACAAGTTAGTATATTCTGGTGAATTAGAAATCTTGTCTTCTGTGTGCCTTCAGGATCAAATAGTCGTTGATGCTGCATATTGGTTGCTGAAGGGACAGCAGCAGAAGCAGGTGCTTGGCAGAGGAGGCATTAGGGAGCTGGAGCTCTGGCTCCGYGGGAGAGGAGGTCAGTCCTGCTTTTCCTGCTGCGGGCGGAAAGTGCTGATACACACCCAGCGACCTCGGAAGGGATGAGGCTGAGACCAAGAACAGGGGTATGTTTCGAAGTGCAGTCTAAGGTTTGCTGCAATTTGGGTTACAGCTGTAGGTGTACCCTGTGACTTCCAGGCTGCCCTATGTTGTTGAATTCTAAAACGTGCTACAAAGATCAGCACTACAGGATAGTTACACAGGAATATGGTACGTTAAAGTACAATGATGAGCTTGCAACTGAGGCTGCTGTCTTTGACCTAGAAGTGCATTTATGATTAACAACCCCAAGACACTTTGTGCAGGTGTGTCAACCTTGAGTTTAGCCAAGGTTAAGCCATAATTTTCGGTCTATTCAATTTTCCCAGGTTTAATTGGATATTATATGCTACTTCACTGGGGCACAATATCATGAGGTGATGAACTTCCTTAGCACTCCCTGGAGTCAGTGGAAATTAAGATGCTTACTCCAACTGTTAGACAGAAATTGTCCCAACTAGGCCCTCGCTGTTTGAAATTGTGGAAATAATGCTGTATGTTAAAGAGCTGCTTTGCTTCAGTGCAGGGAAAATCATATTTCAGCTGTGGATGAACGAGGTGTCCTGTGTATTTTGATACAAGTTTGTAAATGGAATAGTAACCCTTGAGATTAAAGGCATGGTATGATAAATTATTGAATTCTTCAAATTTAAGATGTAGTTACCCTTTGACTTCATTAGTTAACAAATCGTGAATGAATTACTTGGCTTTTTGTAATAAAAATCCATAGCATATTGACTCTTCAGGAACAGCAGTGTCACCCTGACAGGCAAATTGACATTCAGACATTCCTTTCAAGTGCAAACGTTGCTAATTTACAAGCAGTTGGGCTGCTATAATTGAGCTTCAGCCTGAATTCTGTTCTTCAATTGCTTGAGACCTAAAAATAGAGAAATTATTATACCTGAATGAAGAGTTTTAGGTTTTCTGATCTTTGCTTACCTTTTATGGGTTGATTCAGTAATCGTGGTAGAACTTAAAGTGAAGGCCAGTAGTAGTATCATCCACTACACCATAGTAAATCTCCCCCGCCTCAGTTCATCGCTGTCAGACATTTTTCCCAGAACATGGCAACATTTCAAGAGGAAAAAATGTGGTCATAAAAATTATTGAGATGCTTACGTTAGCTGTGGGCTGTGAGTTGCAATCAGTCATGGTTGTGGACTGAATGCTGCTGATTTGATGATATATATGCTTATTTGGAACTGAATCACAAATCTTTTAGATRCATTAACTCATTGAATTTTGACAAGGTTCCACAGACAATAAAAATTCAAGCTCAGATAGAGCAGTTTGACCCCATGAACTGTTCTGTGCTGCTAAATCATCCTATTTTTACTTGGAATTAGAAA
Source organism: Rhea americana (assembly GCF_003343005.1). Classification (NCBI taxonomy): domain Eukaryota; kingdom Metazoa; phylum Chordata; class Aves; order Rheiformes; family Rheidae; genus Rhea; species Rhea americana. The sequence continues at coordinate 766,519 of NW_028185495.1, read as the reverse complement.
AAAAAAATGATGGGAAGAAAATGCAATTTCTCTGTATATAACTTAAATTCTTGAGACATCTCTCAGACTGGGCTCTGTGTGCAGCTTTCTGAAATCTGTAGAATTTCTCTCTTGCTAAATTTCTCTTTCAATGGAAAAGTGTCTGCTTGGCCTCGCTTCTAAACCTGGCACACTTTTGAAGTATAGTAAGGTAACAAATGCATTTAACCCCTGAAGTCTTGGAGTGTATTCTGGGAAATTATAACAACTCTGATATTTTTAGTTGACAAATTCACTGAAGTGGTGACTGGAATTGATTTTCCCCCCCCCCCCGCATAAATCCTCATTTTGGTTGTATCCTATTATACTATGAACTTAGTTTTATTTTTTTTTCTTTTAGCATCTCTGCTGCATATTTATTACACTGTAGCTTTACTTTTGCATGGGGGGGGGTGAAGTTGACAAAAAATGTTTATAAGAATATGCTGTTCTTTTTACTCCGGTAGCTAATGGTGGATGTGGAATATCTAGGCATTTTGCCTTCAGTATTTCTTTAAATACAACTTTTTACTATAAAATAGATATACACACCCATGCATGCATATGTAAATATAAATGTATGTATGCATGTAAGTATAAGCATATAACTTTAGTGAACTTGGAGAGATACCTTAGTCACTAATTGCTGTAATTATTTGCTATTAAATGTTAGGAAAAGAAAAGTTTTCCCTTTTTGGGTGGTTTGCGTGACTCCAAACCTTTTTTTTTTTTTTTTTTTTTTTTTTTTTTTTTTTTTTTTTTTTTTTTTTCCCCAATTTGCCTGTGTGGTGCTCTGTGCTTCCYGATTGGAGAATTCCTGAATAGGACTTATTTTGATATTATCTGTGAGTTAACCCTTCAGATCAGTTAGTCTGGTGGAAACTGTARCAGATCTGCAAAGCTGGGTTATCAAAGGTTTGAAAAGACATTCATTATCAGAAGGTGCATTTTCATGTAATAATTTTGTTTAATAACTTGGATAGTATCGGTTGTTTTGTAGCTTAGTGATATTTCATCCTTCTTCTGCCATTGCCAAAGCTTTGCTGGTTGGCGTTGCCTTGAGACAGCATTTGGGGCTTGTCCTGCTTATCCAGGATTTACTGACTTCTGTATCCAGTGCACCATACATTAACTCCTGAAGTATTTTGTCATGTGGTGGTTCCTCTCTCAGGTGTGCTGCAGCTTTTATTATCACATTATGTCCAGAGCTTTGGATCAGTATGTGTTTAAATATTAAAATGCTTGTCTGAGTATTTTCTTATTAATGCTGAAAAACCCTTTGAAGTTCTATGAACAGTCTTGAAAAACTGGATTTTGTTTTTTGCAGTTTTTACTGCGTTTATGAGAGGACTTGCAGTCTCTATATTTTACTTAACCATAATACGTTTCTTAARTGTGCTGTGAGGAAGCAGTTTAACCCTTCTCAAGCCACTGAAGCCTAAGCCAGTTGAGAAAGAATCAGCTGAAATTTTGCCCTAATGACTGTGGTACCTCATGGACTTTCGTTCGAACCAGAGTCCAGTCRTTTGAAGTGTCTTTAAGACACCTGGAGCTTAGTTTCTGTCTGAAATAGCTTCTTTGACCAAGCTGTGAAATCCTGGGTAGGGCCATCAGAAGAGCATGTCACTTAATTTTCCCTGTGGAATGCAGCGATGCGATGCCATGAATACACAATAAAACACTGGGAAATGAAAAGAAAAGCCCATGGGTTAGTTACTTTCATCAGATCAAGATGCAGCTGGAAATACGGGTTTCATCTGTTCACTGAACTAGTTAGATCGTGAGTCACTGCTGGTTAGGGGACTTTATTTAGCACATCCCACCTTATCACAGTGCTGCTCGTTGCTTTTCACTGTTCATAATTYTTATGAGAAATGTTTTTAACAGAAAATTTCCGTTTTTCAATTTCTTATTTGGGTAAGTATGTTTTCTCAGGTGCTATGTTTCTGGAACRTTTTCCTAGATTATGCTAGTAAACTGACTCAATACAGCTAACAAAGAGATGGATGGAGCCTTGTTTTAAAGTTGAACATTCATTTTAATGTTGGTCATATTTTGATGCCTTTAGCTGTGTTGTATTTCTGTCTTACTTACAGATTTAGATTTTTTTTTCTTTTTAGTAATGTGTGTCATTTAGTATGTGTGCYATTGTAAATGAACCCAGTTTGAAATGAATCCGGGCATGAATAGCACAGTTTACTACCTTCAAAGGTGCAATGCTTTAAACGTTTACATTGTTGTCATATGTTTGATATTTCTACATTCCATATTTCTTTTCTGCAATCGGGGGGAAAAAAAATGAACCTTCAGAATGTGATATTTAGCTTTTCTCCCTGTGGACTTGCCATATAGGTTTTGAATTTTACCTTTAAAGGTTTGTCCTTTGCCATCTTCATATGAAATTCTGGCTGGAATACGGGTAATAAGTGTTTCTGCTTTTCACCTACTTAGAAACATTCACCGAGTATTTTGCAGAAGGTTACAATGTTCGACTGGAAGAAATAAGAAACTGAGCATAATAATATGGAAATAGCTTTAATGCTAGCCCAACCAAGAGAAATTTATAACAATTTTGCCAAGCTGTATCTTCTGTAATTTACAGAATTAGAATCATTACTGCAGCCTAATGAAACAACCAGTAAGCAGTGTGGGATTATTTTACTATTAGTGCCAACACATATGCATAAGCTTGATTTTAAGCATACAGTTCGTACCATGTTACCAGGGAGTATTTGTCTGCTGTATCTCTAAGTCTTTGTATCTGTCTGCAATCCTGACTTTGAGAGAAAGGTGTGTGTTTGTGTGTATAGAGAGAAGGTCAAACATATGACCAAAATGTGGGCGAAGTACTTAAATCATTGCAACAGCTGTTTGTTATGTGACTTATTTAATGTTCAGACTTAACCCCCATACTATGACTTTCCATTTAGTTGACTTTGAGGAAAAAAGTCTTGAATCGCTAGCTGTAGACAAACTTGCTTTCTTATGTTTTATTTAGATTTTTGCCAAGACACGTTGGTGCTCAGGATTTKTTAAACAAACAGATGCAGTTACCCTGAACGGTTTATAGAGCTTGAGAAAATCCTGTAATGGTTTTAACGGGTTCCTTGGGCGTGTGTTTGACAGGTATAAGAAACTAGCAACCACTGCACRTTCTCTACACTTGGCGTCACCTGGTAATGGTAATCCTGTGAGGCTTAGCCGCTGAAATGCCATCCGCTGCAGGAAACATGAAATGCCGTAATTCCTGATAGAATCTTAAATGAAGCTTTTAATAATAAAGCYTGACTTGGTTCAGTTATTATTGAATATTGCTGTGATAAAATCTCATTTTCTGATTGTCTTGTGACTGTGGGCGGTGAGTTTCCATAAGGGGATTTAGTGCTTACGAAAGATTCTGWCCGGGCAGCGCAGGGCGCAAAGGGGCAGGCGCTGCCCGTCGCGTCGGCCTGCGCCCGGCGTCGCTCCGTGGGCGCTGCCGAACGGTTTTTAGCTGTTGCGTCTGTCTAGCCACAGTCGCTCCCCTGCGTGCCCCACTGTGTGTGGCTGGCACTTGCACACCTGACAAGTCGTTAACTGTTTGTAAAATGTTCTGTTACGAAGTTCTTCGTGTAAGGATATTTCCTAAAAATGCGTCATTCTTCCTCTTCACATTTCCAGTGCTAACAGCGTGACAGTCCCGTTAGTGTAAATACCACACCACCCGATGTATTAACTTGACTTTGGGAAACRGGGAGTAGGGCTGGTGATACAACTTTCCTGAGAAACAGATGAAAAGCCAACATGGACAAGAATTGAATTTAGTAGCAACTTGCTGGTCTTCTGTATGTGATGCCTGGTTCCTTCACGGCAATGGGAAATGCAAGGTGACACTCTGCTTTTTGGGGATAGGATTACAGTTTTAGAATGAGGTTGAATTAGTCTTCCCTATTATCTTCTGAAGTCACAGGAGAGGGGAAATGCTAGCTGGGCTTACTCCTATTTGTGTAGAGAGATGGGATTTGTTAGGGCCTAAATCTAATGCCAGCAATACTTCTAAGATTGTTTTGGAGGAAGGGTTATGGGAAATACCTGGACTTGGTGGGAGCCTGTGTGTTCTGTATTGTAGAGGAACAAAAGTGACTGTCTTATGTGACTGACAGGGTTTGAAGAACTCTACCTCTAGACCCTTGGGTCAGGGGCACTGTGGAGTTCACGTGAGCAGACTTTCCATGACTGTTGTTTTTTCTTTGGTGGGAGAGAAAATCATAATGTAAGAAAGAATAATTATTCTCAGTTTAACAAGTGTCATTAAAGCAGCCTGTGAAGCTAGATACACTTCATGCTTTTGTATTGACAGATGGACATTTCATTGTTGCATTGGCCATTTGTTTAGAAGATTGTTCTACTCTAACACTCCTCAAATGACTAAACGTTAGTGATTTGTACTCTTCGGCAGAAAAAAACCCACTTTTTTATTTTTTATTTTTTATTTTTTTTATCTGGGATGCACTGAATACTCAATTTTGGTTTTTACTTAGTGGGCACATAAGAAATCCTGAGTATAGGACTGATGCTATGAAATTATTAAATGGAAGGCAAAGATAGTGATATTTCTTGTATTTTTCTTTTGATTTCTTTCTTTTTCTTTTGGCCTAGTTAATCTGGGAATGCTCAGTCTCCAGTGACCTTGACCTGTGTTGCCAAATGTGCTATTCTCCCAGAGTAACCCAGTTGTCCAGTTACAGGAACTGGAAAAGACCAAACTGGAAAAGACTAACTTTACATTGGTCTACCTTAAGTACAGAAGTTTTCAGATCCATTTAGGCAGCTTTTTGCTGTTTATAAACAGGACTTTATGTTCTTTCCCTCCTGGTTTACTCTTGGTTAGCACCTGGGTCTTGAGCATGACATTAGTCATCCATCACTCTGCCAACTGTCTCAAGCATGTTAAAAAGATTTTATAGTGTTTTAATTTATGCGTTAGCAGATAGATGAAAACTAGCAGTAAATCTGTGTGCTCATAACTGTGTGAAAAAACAAAATCAATCAAACAATGTTCTAATAGTAAGCAGGGATGGCTGAAGAGTTTTACCAGCTGCCTTTTCCCTTCATTACTGGGAAACTCCCACCCACTCTTTTAATTAACTATTCACTCACACAAATTAGCTGCAGAACAATACATAATGAAAATCAGTTTCTTTGTAGCAGTGCCCTTATGTTTTCTCATAGCTAATTGCAAATGCTTAGCCATTCTGCAATAATTTGTTACATATCCACCATTTTTCTGTTTGAGTATGGACGYTGGAGCGACTAATGTAATTTTAAGTGCTGCCACCTCCATTACTCTAATTTTGTGCCAGAGTTCATGATTCTGGACTTGACAGTCTGAAGTTATCTTGAAAAGCCCAAATGGAGTGTTTTTTTTTAAATAAGTTTCAAACCTAAATATCTGAAAAATAATACTTGTAATATGCCCAGATGACATTCCTTGGCTGAAAGGTGTGGTTAAAATATTTAAATGTTACCTATGTTATGTCAGATAGGTATTTTTTCAAACAATAAAGTGAATTCGATAGTTTGTGTATTCTTGAACTATCCTCTCCAATTTTCTAAACTTTTTACGTTCCAGTAGGAAACAACAGATGACTGCTGACCTCATCCTATACAGAAGACAAATAGATTTAGGGGCTTTAACTTCATCTCAATTTAGAGTATTCTGCTTTCTAGTTTACGTATGTTGTTTGGGTATAATGCCAGTAGCTAGTCCATGCCAGCACTGAAGACATGTTTCCTTTTTTTARTAATGGAAAATATAGTCAATATGTGTATCCCAAGTTTGATAATAAGGAATTCAGTAGCTACTTTGTCAGCTGAAAATCCTGCTAAGGGGAGTTTTTCTTCATAGTGCTGTTATAATTAGATCCTTCGGCATACTCTATGTCAAAGGAGTATTTTGCCAATATGATRAAATTCAAGATGTGTTTGTATTGCTCAAATCTAGTTAAATTTTAAATTTCATTGACTACATCCAAAAGAGGCAGCAGAGGAACAAAGCCTCTCAATCTCCAAACAGAAAAACTGTARCCACAGAATAATAAAAAGAAAGAAAATGTTTCTAATGGTCACACTGCAAGAGATAAGTTAAATGCCTGGTTTATTTTGGATGAAGTTACTGAGAAACAAAACATCTCAAGTTTTTGAGCAGCTGTAGACTTGAATTGTTCTTAAACATATTGCATGACCAGTTTCTTTCGAAAGATACCCATATCGATGGCTTAGCTTTGAGAGGAGAGAGAGTAATTTTCGCTGGCAGATGGATTTGAGTCACTTCTGTACTTATATTGCTCTATATCTTGTCTGCAAGATACGGTTATCAAAAACAACTTCCACCAATTTTATGCACTGCTTTCATTTCAGCAGCTCTTGTGTCATAGCTGAGTAAACTTCGTTGACATAAGAAATAGTCAAACAGGCACTAAAAACTTTATGCTCATTTGTCCAAAGATTTCTTGTATACTCTGATGGTATTTCAGAAAAAAATAGCTGTTGACAACATATTTTTTACTGTTTAATGTTTTCCCTGTTTCAAAAATGCCAAGGTTAAACAAAATATGTCATTCAGTACTCTGGCAAGCAGTRCAACTATCCTAGAGAGTCTTATGTTTTTTAACAGTAATATCAGTGCCATCTGTTTCTTTTTCCATCCCATGCTTAAAAGAAAAATCARGTTTATTTCAAGGAAATATGTGCTTATAGGAAACATGAGCCATAGATCTGTTGAAAGAATAAATGGCCTGGCTTACYATCATATTTAAGGGGCATGACAAATGTTCCTTATGTATTATGGATAACTTCCGATTCCCTAGGAAGTGAAGATTTGAATTGACGGGAACTTGGTTGGTGGCTTCATGATACAAGGCTACGAGACTGACTACACCGTACAGCATGGTGCTGTGGTTGGAGGACTATCTGCTTCCTTCATGTTTACGTTTGTTCTGCTGCATGAACAATGTTGCCTTCTCTCACCAATTTTATTCTGTAGCTTCTGAGTGTTTTTTTAATAAAGTTTCCGTTTTGGAAGGAACGATTTTGATAGCCTAAAAAGCCAAAGGAAAGCACACAGTCAGCTTACCTGCGACAAGTAGCCTGCAGTTCTAACTGTATAGAAGACGAAGGAATATTTGTGTCTGTGCAGGAGAGCAAATGGAAGCATCTCCCGTCTTCATAGAGTTTCAGTAGGGGTTGGACAGAGAAGTGCATGGATTCTGTTAATATCTGTTGCCTCTGACGCCCTGCCCAGTTTCACAGGATGTTACGTGCAACAGCATCCATTAATGTATATATTGGTTAGCTTCTTGCCAGACTAATTGGGGAAAACATTAAGAAGAAATACATACCTTAGTGGGTTTAAATAAGATCATAGAATGTGGGGAATAAATCTTTACTGTGCTTCTTGAACTACTACTTCTTGATCTTAAAAAGATCAAAAACTTCTACATCAAAAACAAACAGGTTTTAATTTTACAAGATTTTTAAAAGAGAATGCTTGCTGTAGTGATACCTTCTTGACAATTTGGACACTTTTCTGTCATTTCCAAATACTGAAATTAATCATCTTGTTTCAGGCTGTATTGCTTAATGATTTATGATCTCTAGTGATAGCTGTTGCTTAAAATATTGAAGGAAAGAAGATCTTAGATATCTTTGTGTGCAGCAGCATCATACTAGTTTCAAATTTTCACATTAAATCTTGTAATAGTTCCTTAACAGAAGCACCATATGGCTGTCAAAGTGCCTCTGAAGGAGCAATAAATCATTAGGTAAGGAAGCACTTGAGCATTTTTGATCTTGATGGATACATACATCTTGTAGTATTTTTAAGTACAAACCCCATTAACATTGCAGACCACCAATATAATGCTAACTGCAAAAGAAAACCATAAAATTCACATCCATTTAATAACAATTTATAAACATCTGTCACTTGACATTTAGAATCCTGGCATATTTATGACTGGCATTTAATAGCTTTGGTGTTTTGTTGATTGGAGACTGGAGAGGAAAAATCTTAGAAATGAAAAACAATTTAAATGCTTATGACCAATATTTTTCTCAGTGACTTCTTTGACACAAAAGGCTCCCCAAGGTTTTTTTTTTTTTTTTTCTCTGATAGCTTATGAGTTAAAGAAAAAACAAAACCCAAACAGCCACAGACTTTGCTCCCAGAAATATAGGAACAGGTAACAATAATCAGATTCCTTTAGAAAACTCTGAGCTGAAACTGGCATCCAAACTGTGTTTATTTAGAATGGAAAGCTCCAGCCGGAAGATAGAGAATTTCCCACTTCACTTTAGATGCTTCTGAGAGGATAGCCATACCAACCGCTCTTTAGCGAAATACCTCAGCACTTATTTTARTATAGCAGAAGGGAAGTGTAATTTTACAGCATCAATTTTCATTATTTTATCTGTTGACCAGAGTTTGTATATGTGAGCCTGTTTGAGCCTGTCTTCCAAAGCTTTACCTWCTTGGGTCTCAGAGCAGCACAACACAGAGCAAGTCCACGGGGGAAGAGTTGCAGAGAGGGACATCTTTTTTGATGGAACTGAAGTATGTTGTTGATACAAAAGATTGTGGTAGCTGGGGAAGGTGCTCTCTGCATAAGCAGAGCAGATAGGAATGGAAATACTGAGTAAGACAAATGACAGACAGTAGTGGGACTTGCATGTCTACTTCTGGAGCCTGTAAAGAATATTATTTTTGCCTTTCCTATGACTCCTTTCCCAAGAGTTTTGGAGCTCCTGAAAAGCTTGTTTCAGAGCAGTTCCTTGTAAGTAGTGTGCTGACAATCACTGCGAAGTCTTTGAGTCRATAATCTGTGTCAAGTTATTTAATGTTGACTAGGTCTGACTCTGATTACCRAAATGTTAATGGTTGAAAAATTCAGAAGATTTGTCATTGTAAGCTAATCTTTAAGGAAAGATAGCTTACTAGTATGAAAGTGGTTGCATGTGGGTTTTTTTTGTATTTTTTAAGAGGGCACTCCTCTTTTTCAGTGAGTGGAGAAGTACATTTGACTTACATTAGGTTAACAGAGGGATTGAGATTGTCACACATAAAGAACAACATAACAAATGTATTAACAAGTGTAAACATAACTATTAGATAATGTTCAGCTTAATTTACATATTATCCATGCCCATTTCTAAAAATAGGATTATTTCCTTACAGACTTTTCTTTGGACTTTTATTTTGTTTAAGTTACTTTCATTACCACCAGACAAACTGTTACGTAACTCTTACGCATCRGGGACAGAGGCAAAGAGTTCAAGACTAGGAGTGTCTAATAATGTTAGGTGCCCTTCACAAGACGGCTAACCTCTGATTTTTCGGATTACGTGGTATTGCCTTTGCACAGTACGTCACATGTTTGAAGCACAATGAATTCTGAACTAATTAATGAATATGGAAAACTTAAGCGTGGTGTTTTTAATTGAAAATCAGCTCTATCCAGAAAGGCTTTAAAGCCTGTGATTTGCTTTCAGGCTGAAAATATACAAACTGTGTCCTAAAAATGAAGATTACTGAATTATCTTTTCTGGTGAGACAGTGATGTCCTCTTGCCATAAGACTTAAATTGATGTTAGTTTGATGGGTGAATGATGAGTGTTGCTATGGGTCTTCCCATTCAATTATTTTATATAAATTTTGTCTGAACTTTCAGTAAGCAGGTGATGTATTGTCATTGCCTGCCTTGCAGGCTGTATCAGCTTTCTCAAGCAATTTCCTATGATAGTTTTTTTTTTTTTTTAATGCATTTTGGGTAGCTGTACATATATTGCCCTTATGGTAGGCAAAAATAGAGAACAGTTTTAAAAAAACCTTTGTTAGTAGCAACTTTTTTTAACAGGGTAAGAGATAGGAGGGGTATAGAAAGGATAAACTCATTATGTCAGGGTAAGTATGGCTGTACGCTGTAATTTTGAAGCAGATAACGAGTCCTACTTTCAAAATCTATTTTATGTTTATGCTTAGATGTTTATGTGCTTGAATATTCGGCTTTTCATAGTGTTCTTGAGATCTATTCTTCAGTATCTTTGACAGGAAAGATCTAGCAGTCTTGAACCTGTCTAGCTCTAATATAGATTTGATGCAAGTTGACCACAGTGATTCAGTTGATTATTGTACCAAGAGCCAGGCAAAACGAAGCATGTGATTTGTACTTTCAATTGGATTTTTTTGGTCAGCTTGTACTGTAAAACACTTGTATAAAATCTAGCAGGAAGTTTTAAGCTCTCAAAAGTTAAAGGGTTCAGAGAGGTCATGTCAAAACATAGTTTTCAGATTGGGACATGTTTCTTCAAATGACTTGAAGAAAAGTTGAGACTTTAGTTCACTCAGACAGAAATAATTTTATATGTTCAGGTTAACCAGTCAGCCAAATTTAGTTTAGCTTCCTTAGAACCAGACATATAACTCTAAGATTTTGKTTTTTTTTTTTAATAATAATTTGCTAAGCAAATTCAATACCAATCTATGATAGAACTCAACCTCAACAGCTGTTGATAAAGGATAAAATATAAGATTTTTATCCTTAATTTCATATTGCTATTCTAGCTATGCTACAACACAGTATAGTTTCAACATACTGTAATATATACTATTACAATATAGTCTATTTTTGATAATACAGCCTTTGATATATGCATGATTGGTCTCACAATCTGTTGCCTGCCCTGAGGTGACTTGGAAATCTGTCAGATCCCACGTGTTCATAGTCACTGATACAGTTAGCCCATTGAAACAGCAGAAAACTAATCCACTAGAAGAAAGTGAATATTTTTGTGCTAGATTAGTGAGTTGGCTTGTTGTGTGAGCTTAGGAGAAGGAAAATGATTAAATCAATCATTGATCAAGGAAGAAGGCGGCAGAAGTAGAGGCAGGGAGGAGTASGGAGTAGAAATGGAAATCTCATTCTCATTAGTATCAACCAGCTATTAGTATGGCTCAGGCCGTCTCAGGAGCGCGTACACTAAAGGTATTGTCCTGCACTACGTCCAGTCGTTGGAGCAAAGCCAGGGAGAGAATTCTGCTTTTAAAGGTGTTTTGAAGGAAATACCATACCAGCAAGACTGTGTGGTCTGTTTCAATACGTTTGCCTTTTTAATCAATGCCTTTGAAATTCTTTAGAACATGAAGCTGAATTTCTTCAAACATGAGCTTTCTAGGACAGGTACATCTTTTGTGCCGAGAAAGAAATAGGTAGGATAAATCCTATTAAACTAAACTAACACACCGACCTATCCCTGAGTGAGGCACAGGCCTTAAGGCCTCTTCCACAGACCCCTTCGTTGAACTAGTGACGATGGGTGGAGTAACGACGGAGAAGGAGAAACAGCCTAGAGTTCTGTAGGTATTTGTTTGATGGTACAGTTAAGGTAAGTCAAGGAGTTTAGGTTTGATTTTAGACTTTTTATCTCTAACTTAACTACTTTCACCCTCCTCCTCCTATCTTTTCCTTTCTCATTTTTAGTTCATCTTGATCTTTTGCCTACTGCATCTTTCCTTTCCCAACTCGCTATCTTATTTTATTCCCCATAGGTAAAATGATATTCCTGCCATGAAGTTCCGCATCTGTCACAAGTTAGAATTTCATTTTCAATCATAGAGCATTCAGAATTTTTTCATAGAAGGGTGACAAAAATTTTTGGTATGGCAGAACAGTGTCTTCCTTTTTCCCATATTTGAAGTTTTGAAAAGTACTTTTTTTAGTGAATCAGATGTTCTAATGCTGAAAGGGATAAATGCAAGCAGACAAAAAAAAAAAAAAAGAAAAAAAGAAAGATGCAGTCTTATGATGTGAGGAGAGAGATTCTTGTGAGTTAATCTGTCTTCTGGAAGCTATTCCAGGCTGAAATCTGCATTTCTGTAATTAAGATGTTCTCATCCTTAGTGATATTTACGCAATGTTAACTTTAGGTATGTATGTCACTATTTCTTCTTTGAATTTATCCTTTTCTTTAATGMCAATTTGCTTTTGATTTCGACCTGAATTAGTGAGACATAGCCACTGCATTGATTTTGATGGATAGCCAAGAATAAGATTTCTGACCTCTTAATTCARGAGGAGGACRGAAACAAAAGAGGAGTTATTGCCTYGGCTCTTACTGGAATGCCGTTCCCTGCTTTTCCAAGTATAAGGAACCGTCTGCCTTCAGGCAGTCCTAGCTCTCTAGAGATCCCTTGTCTCATGAATCCTGTCCAACAAGGCTATTCAGCTAGGGCATGGAGATTAAACTTTTCTGAGCAGAAAAAAGAGCATTTGCTCAAATTTCCTTTTCGACAGTGCTTATGGGGACTCAGCTCTTGCTCTGTGAAGTARAGGTTAAACTATTGCTTGCTAGCAGGACTGTCTGCAAATGGCTCTGTGTGCCTGTAACTATCATCTCATGTTGCAGCATTGCTGCTTGTTTTTAAAAGGTGAATATTGGACCAATAAACRAAAAATCAGTAGCATAGGATGAAACCCCGTATGAAAGAGGTAGGGAATGTTCCTGCATTTTCTGAAGTGAGTGCATGTTCATTTACTTAATGACATGAATATGTTAAGAGATGATTTTAGAAACTTACATGTGAAGACACTTAGCCAGTCAAAAGATTGAAACTTAAATGGATTCAGATTCCAGTAACCTTGCAATGCATTGTGCCAAAATGCATAGAGGTTTTTTTTTTTTGTAGGATGGAAAGGCCTTTTCCTATCTTAAATAAAAGCAATACACAGGATGTAGTATTTTTTTGGATATTTCATGCTAAAATTATTACTATATGGCCACYGACAACTTTTCTCAGTGGACTACTCATTTAGAAAGGGGATCTATAAAAGTAATTTTGATTATTCTAATCAGACAAATAGCAATTAATGGTCATGCTTTCTTGTTTACCTTGCAGAACTTACCTGGTCATATTTTTCTATAAGACTCCTACATATTCTTAATAAAATGGTACCATGTTTCTCTTGTTCTGTTTTTTTTTCCTTTTGGTGAAAACTTACCTCTCTCAATTGCGCTGAGTGGATGATAACTCTGAAATATGGATGAGAAGGCTGGAAAGCACAGTAAAAAAAACAKGTATGCTCTTCAACATTGTGAAAAGGTAGAAATATGAATTATAGTCAAGAGCAGTAGCAGTTACTAGGTGACTTACTGGTTGGCTGATCCCTCCAAGGTTTCTAGAGGTATGGAAAAAGTCTGGCCTCCATTGAATGATAGGATATATCGAGTCCCTCTTCCCTCTTTTTCAAATGAGCTTAATGGGAAGGGAAGCCCTCTAAAGCTATCGATAAATACAAAATCACCACAGATGACTGAGCCAAATCTCTTCTGCTCAGACTTGCATGCATTTGCCTTTAATTGAAAGGGTTCAAGCCCTAGGTACTATTGCACATTTTGAGTACTTTTGTGCATATATAATGCTCTTTTATATTCTCCTTTGTCAACCTTTATTCCACACAAGTGCTGGTAAGCCAATCTGAATAAAATGTGTTCTGTGAGATGTGATATGAAATGTCTTCCAGAAATCAAAATATACTGTACTCCCTCATCTACTGATTCTCTATCTATATCAAATAAAGCACTAGATTCTGGCAAGGTTAATTCTTTTCAACATGCAATCTATCTGCAGTTTGTAGTCTTTTTACCCTCTTTTTTCCCCCTGGTAAAATTTATGTGACAGCATGAGTGACTCTTCATTTGCATTCCAAAAAGACAGACACAGCTAGTTTGCTTGGTTTCAACTAAACTGAGACTGGCACAGAAACTCAGGATGCAACAGGTGGCATTTGTTTGATTCTAACTTGTGCTGCTGCATCTATGCTCACTTTTAGCAGGTTAGAATAACTGGAGCCAGTACATCAGTAGGCTGTGATGTGGAGGTGTGGCTAGAATTGTGTATTTGCTCAGGACTCTGAAACAAAAGGATGGTTGGACTATGACTTGGAATTATGAAGTATTTTAATACCAAAGTGTTAACTACAGAACAGGGGAAAAAATGCCCAAAATCATTGGCGCTCTTCAAAGATTTTCTTTTTTAAGGACAAAAGTAAAGATGCCAATGATAATGGAGAATTGTTTTCTCATAGAATGGAGAAGCTCACTGGAAAATGGTAACAAATGATAGATTGGGTTATAGCTTTGAGTCAGGTCAACTTCTTAACAGAAAAGACACTGAAGTTCTGATGCCTAAGGACTTGGGTTTTAGTCTAGAGGTACCTGTTCAAACTGAAAGGGTACTATGAACTTCAAATAAGTAGTCAGCGTTGCTGAGTACTTCTGTTGAGTACGTATCTTGATAAGTATTATTTCCCTGCTAAACCAAACGGGTGATGCTAAAGAATCTGTTATACACCACAAACTTCTGCCTGGTAATCACCTTCATCCTGGCTAGAGTTTCAAMTACTGCTAAGAAGGGATTAAGGAAATGGCTAGGAAAAAAAGAACATATATTTGCAGAGTGAATAGATAATTTCCTTACTATACTTAGGCTGAGCAGCTTTTGCTTCTCTCTGGGAAAGAGCAGAGAAATGACTGAGCAGAAATGTCAATACTCTATCCTGTAAGTCAAGTATAGACCAGATGCTATGACTTGATGATATCACAGCCATCTTAAGAGTGCATAAGCAGCTCATAGGAGCTCCAGTACTTAAATTTCTCTGAAGAGCRTTGAACCTCTAATTGCTAACTTTTGAAACTCTGTATTCAGATAATATATGCCATTTATCATTCCTTACCTTATTATTTAGGGGAAATTTAGAGGGACTGTAGCCTTTGCCCAGAATAAATAAGCTTAAAAGTCTATGCATTGCCTAGGCAGATTAGCTATACAATGCTGAAATATTCAGGATACATTACTGCGTTCTGAAATGACTGAGTTTCCTGTTAAGCATTATGCCAACTATTTCAAATTGATCAAAAGTTCAAAATGTTATTTTTTTTTCTATAAAACAATAAAATATTTTAAAGTACTTTGAACATTTAGCCCGAAATGTGATTCCTGTTCTGATGAACCTAGTTTTACGGAATTCCAGATGTAAAGCCATCTTAATGCTTTACTCCATTTTTACTGAATTTTACTCAAGCAAGCCTCGTGAGGCAGAGATATKGAGTTTTGGTTAATAGAGAGAACGAGTCATGTAACATGAAGTTCTTCTGAGCTTAACTGCAGCCTCCACTGCTGGTAATTTGTCTGCAGTGAGAATGGAGGAAGGCACCTGSTGTTACACAGACACAGGAAAGCAAACACGGGTGCCAATATAGTGTTATCCAGTGAAGTGGAACAGATTGTATGTCCTGTATTACGTGAAAGTCACCTGTAGTGATGCATTTGGASAGTGAATTTATACATGAAAAGCAGTAAAAAACTCTACTCATTTTGCTAAGTAACTTCAATAATTAGTTCAACAAGATTAACACTAAGACTTCTTTTTATGTAAAAGTGTCTTTAGATTAACAATTGGGGATATTGTGTGTCCRACTGTCCAATACCTAGTTCTCTTTGATGTACTTGAGTTTCTCACATGAAGGGCTGTAGAAATCCATATATTTAACATATGTACTCTCTCATTTTCTTACATGCTACAAAATTGCTCTTTTGTTCTCCCCGGTGAATGTATTGGTTATCTACTTACTAATACTAGACTACAGGAGCAAGTTGTAGCCACTGGCTCAAATTGCTCTGAGAGCATGGGGGATGCAGGGCTTCTGCCATCTGTATGCAGGTTATATTTATGGGAACAAAACACTTTGGGTGTGAACAGGCAAACRTAAATGATGAGTTAGGTTTGTTTTACAACAGACATGCTTTGGTTTTGCTGCCCTGCTTTGACAGCTCCCTTGCTGGAGGGGGTGATGTGGCCAAATCAGAGCACTCTGTCAAGTCTCTGCAGGGATCCTTCTTGCCTCGCACCATGTGGAACATCAGGCCAGAAGGGAATTTTAGCAAGTATCAGTTCTTATTACCGCAGGTATTTCCTGTGATGTGGGTTTCAGAGAAATAAGCTGGGGGAATTTTCTTGGCTATCTGCTAGCCAAGATGGGAATAGACAGATGAAGGAGGAGGTTTTGAAGGTGGACTTTTATCTTTAATTTGCGTTTCTTCAGGGACACATTCTTCTTTGGATGTAGGCTTACTTTATGTTCCTAGTCACATGATGGACTATAAAATGTCTGCAATGAATCACCAGTTACTCTTTTTTTTTCCTGAAACACCTGCCTTGTCTGGGTAAGTCCAGTGAGATGCTCTTTACATGACCTGATAGTGGAGATGTCTGCCTTGCAGCATTCACTCCAGAAAAAAGCATAAAATGTCATTTCAGGGTCATCACGAGTTCAAACCAGGAAACAGATCTGAGACTAAACTATTTAAACTTATTACTTGAAACTGAATTAAGTCCTTTTTGTGAAATTAATGAAAATAAACAAAAAATGGTTTGAAATTTTTTCTTTCTTTTTCCTATCCCTCTAATAGGAGTAATTTTTATTCTTTGTCTATATTCCTATCCTAGTTTAATTATATTACCAGAGCTTTTGAGATATAAAAATTTATTAAGAACTGAGTTACATAGAATTAAACTGAAAAAAAAAAGATATAACAATTCAGAAAATAGAAAATTGTACCAGCTAATCTTAAATAGATCAACCTTGACCATAAAACAAACAAACAAAAATACCCTCAACAAAAACATCCTTCAGACAACCCTGGTGGGTTTTTTTTTTTAGTATTTCTGCACAAATAGCTTCTGTGATGATTCAGATGTATTCAAATATGACCTTGATTTTTTCTTTCCCGTTAAATATATATAAAGGAAATCTCTGCAGTCACTGTCCTCAAAACTGGAAATAGAACATTTCTTCTCCTTTTTTTCATGTCTTTCTAAAGCTTACCTTTAAATATAAGCTTGGGAGTCAGTTTTGGCAATGCCCACAGTCCAAATGGTATATTCAATATTTCATAAGCAATGTCCATGATAAATTTTTCAAACTGACACRTCTTTGTATATGGAGTATGGGGGAGGTGGGGAAGTCTACATTTGGAATACAAAATGATTTAATGCTTTTCAGTTGCAATTATGGAGTGAAATACCCCCTTTAGAGTCTGATACTGCTCTGCTTCAGTGCTCTAGCTATAAGCAACTGGATTCTTCACTGTCACTTTACTGGGYGTTTAGGTTGGAGCAGCACTGTAGCCGAGGGCAGTTTTGAGTAGGTGCCTGAATATGGAACAACCAAATACTTCAAGCWGGTTTAATTGAGCAAGAAACTTGTAATACAACGCTAATAGTTTCAGATGTAAGAATTATAAACTAGGAAAAATATACCTTCAGATAAATATAAAATGTGTTGCTAGTTGTGGACAGAAATCCACACTAGCAGCTTTGGATCTGTGTGGATTGGTGATGCACCAGATCTCAGAATCTGGGACCTCAGCTTTGGCATGGARCATTATTAAAATGGTTTTGACAAARTATGGTTTCTAATCATAGGTCAAATTCCAAGTCACCACTTGGAAGTCCCCATTACTGTATTGCTATCCATATTATTCCATTGGATACACCTGGAAGGTAAAGGCGCTAAAACAAGGGAATTTAGGTACTGACAGATTAGTGTTTCCCCAAATCACGTGGCGTGACAGATAGCAGGACAAGACACAACATCTCCTTGCTTGATTGCTCATTCTTCCTCTCAAACACTTTTGCTGTGTATTCATTCATTGCGCTGAGAAGTAGCACCCCTTTCATACTGCCCTGGGGAAGACTGAAGCGGCCGGCAATCCGAGCCGGGCGGCTCTTCGGAGGCGGTCGGCTCCTCGCACAACTGGATGCAAAAGGGCCTCAGCGCAGAACTGCCTGTGCGGTTAATGCCCTTGCTGTGAGCAGGTCCCTTGCTTCAGTGCTTTCACAAAGAGTTTGGTTCCTGCATTGCAGACAGCAAAACTCTGGCCACTGAATTTATTAGATTGAATGGGAAACGACAGAAGTAATTGTCCAATCTTAAACAAACAGTGATTGAAGTAAAATATTTTTTATCTAGAGACTTTTAACTAAAGTTGCATGAGGTACCTTGTTTTGGGGACGTGTGCACTGTGAAATCTCTAAGATTTTTATTTTGTGCACAAGAAGGAGCTGGGGGCTGAGCACCAGAGCACGTTTAAATGAAAAAAAAAAAATACTACTAACTTTGATAGATTGAGCAATATAGTAACCAAAGTAAGATTCTGCGTGAGGAGTAGTGTCCTGGTTTACTGTAATTTTGTCTACAAGTTACTGCAGTCTGAAATGTTTGGGATTGGATTTGTTTTCTGACAATACTTTAGTTCAAATAAGAATTAGTGCAGAGAAAGTGATAGAGTCTGTGAAGTAGAGGGCAGGCTGGAAGATCACCATGATGCCTTCTATCTCATATCTGTTCTCAGTTTTGTCACTATCTTGCTGTGTGATTTGGGACAAAAATAGCTTTCCCTCCACGCGTCTTGGCTTTTCCATCTTTACCGTGAGATTAATAGCTTAATCGCTGGCCAACCACTGGGCTGTAGATGGCTGTTTATTTCTCTGCTTGAGAGCATATTTAAAGGATCGGCACRCGTGTGACTATGAACGTCTTACTCTGACAGTATATGTTCTTAGGATGCATTTGAATACAAGGAGTATAACTAGGATGTTCTATATAAACGTTTTTTTTTAGTGACATACAATTTCTGTAGTTTATAAATCTATCAATCTGATCCATGTACTTTGGCGAAAGGCACTGAGAAGGAAACAATATACCAACAGTCAAGTGTGAGAAGGAAACAACATACCAAGGCTGCGGTTCCCTTCAGGCCTGACTACTCTTTGTTAGCAGAGGGTTTTTTTGGTTTACTGCAAGCATAATTGCTAAGACATCTCGTTCAACTTATGACACTGCTCTTCAAAATAAAATATGACAGAAGAGAGAGAATCCATTTTGTTGCAAAAATTCCACAGGCAGGTTTGAAACACCTTTTTTCACCTAACTTTTGATTAATGTATTTTTAAATTATTATGGATAACTACTTTGTCTTTTAAGGAGATACTAGACCCAATGTTACTAAAGAGGATGAAAATATATGATAGAGTTTATCACAGCATTAACTACTAGAAATGCTCATTAAATAGGGGAAAAACCATTAAATAACCTGCATAATGACGCAGATCAGCACCTCGTTTAATGAGAATTCCTATTAAATGAGAACAATTCAAATGTGGATGAATTTAGTGACATTAAATGAAGGTGCACCCCCCCAGTTCTGTCAGTAATGATACTACAATTAATACGATTAGGGCCAGATTGTGTTTATCCTGTATGCCTTCGGTGGGAAGCAGTGGCATAAGAACTCTGCCAGCTATGCAGTAGATTTAGCCTCTTCTGCAGGCTACTGCATACGTGGGAAAATATGAATGGCTGTAGTGGATGAGACAAAAGGTCCAAGTCAGRTGTCCGCTAGGGACTGAAATCAGGGCCTCAGGACGAGTGCAAGACCAGGATAAGCCTTTATGATAAATCTCATGACGCTGGTTTTCTCCTATCCTACTACACTTCACAACTCGGACTTTCTCAGATAGATGATTTTGTGTATGTGGGTTTTTTTAATGTTTTTAACACAGTTCTAATGAATCTGTGCATCCGCATGACCTGGTCAACTTCCTTTAAACCCAAATATATTTCTAGTACGTGTGATAAACGGATGGCAAAAAGTTAAATATGCATTGAATAAAGGGACAGGTCTTTTTACTTACTTTTGAGCCTGCAGTCTTTATTTGATGCCTCTCAGTTCTTGTGCTGGGCAAGATGGTGGCAAGACAAGCCGTCCTTACCATGCCACTAATAATTTGATAGACCTGTATCCCATCCCTCCTCAGTTGTCTTGTTCCTAAGTGGAGGGGCCTGCCTTTGCCTAGTAGTTCCATGCACGTGAACCTTCCTGATACTTCTCTGAAAGTTTTCTAGATTCTGGACCTCTATGTCCACACTCAGTATARGAGGAAAGAAAGGTAGAATGAAGGTTTTAAGTTTGTTACCAGGTACCGTAACCTTCTTGTTACCYAGTGGGTGTTAGAATTGCTTTCTCTGATTGCATGATCGTGCAATCAATCTSTTGCCTAGAGCAGAAGGTGACAGAGAAGATCTGCTTTTAGAGTTGTACATTTACAAAAATTAGTACATGAGGCTGAAGTGCATCCACAATTCCCAAATTAGCTAAATTCAAGAGGAGATGTTACACACATTAAAAAATAAATGTTACAGTAGCTTTGTAGTACAATATCTGGGTTTACAGCTCAGATGAAAATTAGTGTAATTAGGATGTATGAAATAACTGGCCCTACTGCAATAATAAGGCCTGCTCAGGTGAGAACTTGCTGCAGGATTAGATCTTTCACAAACAAATCATCTTTGCTGTTGACTTTCTCCMCTTCTGATTTGCAGTAATTAGCAACAGTTTATAAAGATATTTCAAATATAAATAAATATATATTTTTAAACTTTCATCACTACAACCTGTGTTTCTAATATTCCTGTTGGATTCTTCTATATTTTTAAAATTTATGGTTTGTGTTTGATATTGCTTTCTGGTGTTCTGTAATGATCTGCATATGTGTTTTAGACTGGCCTACCAAAAATAATTTTTTGTCTTGTGCTGTAACTTTGAGGTAAAGTTGACTTGAAATGGAGACAGAATATGAACTTTGATATGCTGGTATGGTGGAGGAATAATATGTTCACCAGTCTGCCTCAGTGGCTTATTTCTGTCCCCTGTTGCTAAACCAAAGCTGTGCTAGCTGCAATATGCAAACTGTTTCAGCTCATTTTGACCGAAACAGATCAGGAAATGGATTTCTGAAGGATGGCCTCTTTGGTGAGTGGTCATGATGTGCAATCAAAGATGGACTAGCGGCAGGAAAAGAGTGTCTGTCCATAGTCCTAGAGTCAAGCAAGGGTCAGACAGTGTCCTTGACTGTACCGATCTCTGACAGGAGAACACCACGCTAAGGTAGTTCAACAAGTGCGTTAGGCCAGGTTGTCTCAAGGACAGATTTCTTTCTAAAATTCCCTTTTGGCAATAGAGCTGCCTACCACAGGCCTTTTGGTGGTTGGAGGGGGCTTAAGAGTACTGTATTGCTTTCAGTGTTGACTTAATGCAGTTYTGTGGTGTTCGAAGCAACCTAGAGAGCAGAATCAAAATAAAAATACCTAATTCCAAAAGTGTAGGCYACAATACATATGTGTATATATAGGTATACAATATACTTATTTGTATTTTATTTAAAATTGTTGTTGTGTGGCTGACCTTGGCAACTTTAAAAAGGATGGATTTTCACTTYGGCTGAAACTGAAGAACTGCAGAATCAGTGTCTGTGGAACTGCCTGATGAGAATATGTAATTTGGTCTTATATTCCTGGGAATAAACTGGGTGGATTTCTTTTCCCTCGAGTGAAGGTGAAGACTGCAGCTCATTTTGATCTAGCTTATTCAGCAGTTAAACAACAGTAAAGCATTAGTTAAAGGCTACAAACTGTCCTATGTTCTCTCTCTCTCTCTTTTTTTTTTTTTTTGTTATGAACCAAGAACTTCTACTTTTGAAAGAGCATATAATTGATGACTTGTCTACTCAAGGGATGTCTGAGATGTGTTTCTAGCTGTTTACTCTATTTATGAGCAATAAGTAAAGTCATGAAAGAACCCGATTTGTTGATATTAAACCCATTTCTCTCCTCTGGTATGTTATAAGAAAATGAAAAATCGCAGTCAATAGTTCTTTTTATCCTGAACAAATAGATACGTAAGAAGTACAGCGTTTAAGTTCCTGCAGACAAGAACCTGAAGGTTTTCCTGGAAAACCCCAGTGGTGCAAAACAATAAGAGGATAGACAAATACTGAAAACATTTCATTAGTTTGATAGTCATAAAATTGTGAGGGGAGCATGAGGTAATTAAAAGGCTCTTCTGCATTCAACGATTTCATGGAGCTAGCAAATACCTAGGGTCACCATATGGAATGAAAAATCTGTTCTGTGATTCTCAGTTTCACTTCTTCAATTGTGCCTTGATTGTCTTACTTTATTTCACCTATTATTTAGTTTTAGCTGTCTGCTTCCTCCAAGTCGAAGAGTATTAATGGATAATGAAAATAAGCCAAACCAGCCCCCTGCTGTAGTAAGGTTTATTAATATAGRAGTATTAATAAACCAATTCAGCACCTCTGAAAAATGTTTAGAATAGAAGAAGCAACTTCTAAGAGAGCCGGAGTAGTTAAAAATGTCAGTTCTTTGCTGTAGTTGCAGTTGTTATTTTATGATGGGTCAAAAGTAGCATGGTTTGGAAGAAAACATTTATGTCTTATAGGACACAGTTGTGTGATCTTTCCTAAGAATAAAAGCTTTAAATGTCTTCTAAACAGCATCAGAGTTCTTGCATCTCTCAGTTCATGTTGCTTACAGATTATGTGTATCTGTATCCTTTTATTTACAGTTCTCATAGTGTAGTTCTCTCTCTTAACATCTTTGTGAGGTTGAAATGTGGCATTCCCAAGAAAGGCTGGAGATTCAATTCAATACATTCAATTTATAAATTAATTTCCTATTCTGTATGCARAACCTTTGACTGAGCTTTTGATTGTACTTTACCTTTATTCAAGGAGAATCTTATAATTTCAGTATTTAACTGTTTGATATATTTGGACATGTGAATTTTCTGAGTTCTCTGATACTCTGAAGTCCTTATGTTCCACTCTTCCCTTTAACACTGTGAAGGCTGCATTTTGTTTCCAGACCAAATGGGCTAATAACACATTACGAGCAGAAAACGTTGACTGAGAACTGCCATGTTCGCAGATGATGTGATAAACATCCGTTTAAAAAAAATATATATAGATTTTGTGCCCTAGTGTCTGAAAAAGCATCGTTTCTTTCTAGATACTTGATAGAAACCTTCTCTTTAATTCTTTGTATGATCCGGAGATCCACAAGGGAGAAAAAATGATTTCTGCCTAGTAAAATTGCAGAGATTTGCCAAGATTGATTTTTGCATTTATTTTGAGTTTTTAACTAATGCAGAGAGTGGTATCATCCCATCCCAGAATATTCAGTCTTTTGCTCAAGTGCTCTGCATGACTGTGATTTTAGGTAAGTATGAAGGCAAGAATGTAACTCCAAATGAGTGAGTTAAATTCTGTTGATTTCATCTGTTCTTGGATCACAGCTGGACTTAAGACATTCTTCAAAGATAATCTTTTAGAGGCTAATAGGAGTCTCARTAGTGAATTATGGTTTTCTACACTTGATAGTGAGTGAACTTTAAATCCTAATTTGTTATTGTGCTTATATAACAGAAGGAAAGTGCCTGTTGCTTGAAAACTGGAAGTATAAYGATCTGCAGTACACTGGCAGGCATGTTGACTTTCTTAGTGTCATTTTAAGGAGCTCCAGCTGGTTGGGGATACCAAATCTTGCAGAATAACGGAAGATAATTTTGGGAGAAAAACAAACTCATGTTTGGTGCAGTCTTGTAGCAGAAGACTTACTACTCTGAAATGTATGTGTTTTCCTAAAGCCCAAGATAAGTCACCACTAGAAAGGATGGTGTGAGAGGACAGATATAAGCACACTGGGAATAAAGATTCTGGGTCTAGTGTGTTTGGCAAAAGACTTTTAATAAGGAGCTCCTTTGAATACTTCCAATTTACTTCTTCTATGAAGGCTGCAAGGCAAAAGAGCTAACAGTATAAATATATTCAGCAACTTCTGACCTATTCAGGATTTTAGTGCAGAGCAGCCTCTGCAAACTCCAACTGCAAATGCAGATGCCTCACAACCAGCAGAATATGATTAAAACTGCTGTAAAAATCTGTTTCTTCTTCTTCTTTTTTTTTTTCCCCTGGTAAAAGCACCCACATCAGTTACTGTGCGAAGTGAAAAACCTGTAATGCAGTCCTGGGTTTCATTTGCTCATTTGCCTATATTAAATATGAATTYGCTTTAAAACATCAGGGATGATAGCCTTGTCTTGCAGGGAGCTAGCTTTTTTTCCTCTCTTAGACTAAACCTATTACTGATCATGTTAAGCATGAAAGTGAACCATTAATAGAAATTCTGAGAATTTAAAAACCCCAATAAATTCTAAATAGTAGGACGAATCTTGGGACGGATGGTTTCTGCATGTGTGCCTGCTGATGTCGGTTGCAGTAAATTTCCACTACACTTTCATATTTAGTTGAGTCAAGGGGAAAATGATCCTCTCCCAGCTGAGGGAGTTAGGTCACTCTGAAGGGCGGTAGCCGTACAGCAGAACTGGGAACAGAGCAAAGAACAACAGTGGTGTCAAACAGGAATAACTCTCTCTAAGAAACAGTAAGAATGATCCCACAGAGAAAGCAGGCAGTTAAAGGCACTTAAAAGCACAAGGCCATCTCACCAATATAAAATATGGCTTGGAATCACTATATTTGTACTTTGGTACAAGTAGCTGTGAACAGCAGTTACAAGACCACTGTTTCCTCTTCTTAAGAGGTGAGGTGGACTCTAACAGAAGCTCRCCTCCATAAATGGAGCCCTGCTTGGATGGTCTTAATGGAGGAGAAGGTTCCTATTTGTGCTCTCTAAGACTGAACAGCTGCTCTAACTGTGAGAAGTCATTTCCTCTTACTAGCTTGGAAGCTGAATATCATGACAAAGAGGTTCTTTCCTATRTCCGTCCAGGCACTCAATGACATTGTACTGCCAGTGGGGGAAAAAAAGAAGGCTACTGAATTATGTATACACTTTGCTTTATACTTTAAATTTCTTGCATCTGAAATGTGTAAGAAGGTTTTGGATTAAACTACCAAAGGGTTCTGAAAACTTGAGAGAGAAGCTGTTATGCAAATTATGTTTGCTTACGTTTTTTCTGCATCTCTATAGTTACTTCTGGGCTCTAGCCACGAGATTATTTATATTTTCTGACAATTCATTGAAAATGCTTCATCATTAAAAAAAAGAAAAAAAGAATACCCCACACACCTCAAGAAATCATACAGCAATCTTCTTTCTGTATTAGCCTTCTTKGGGTATTATCTTTTCTTTCCTACATATGCTGCAAATGGTCTTACTGTTCTCCATATTTGCTGCACAGGAAAATGGCACCTGAGTATTTTGTTGAAGGATGTTGAATAAAGAGTGGAATTTCATCAGAATGAAAGCCAGATGCGTAGCAGAATAATCAAACTCATTAATAAACTCCTAACACTCAAACACTGCATTTGGGGACTTGTGAAAAGCAACGGTTAATGTTTTCCCACAGTTACCCTGGAGTGTTACAAAAGATTTTATATATTCTTCTTTTTACTTAAAGGAAGGTGCTTGTCCATGTTTTTTAAAGCAAGGAGTTGAGGAGGACTGTGATAAATCAACAGTTGACTAAGGGCTAGGGAGACTTCTGTGCTTATCCTTGTTCTGTATTAAAATTTGATAGGATCCTCAGTATTGCAGGAGTCAATACCAGTGCACTCCCCCTCAAAGATGTTGTACTGGAGAGTTAGTAGTAAACTGCATTACAATCAGGTTTTAACGGCAATATCTCAAATTCTGCTGTGTGTTATCTCTRCATAAAGGTCGACATTTTCCTGGCTACTGTTGTAATCTCCATTCTTCTTTTGATATGCTTATGAAAATGTTATTGACTTTCTTAAGAGTTTATGGGAGCAGACTCTGGGTGGCTGTATCTATTTTTGCAGCAATCTAGCAGCAAATTGTTAAAGGGAAGAAAGGTATTGGCCATAAAACTAGCCTGGTAGAACAGGTTTTCTTGCAATATAACGCCTGGTCCGGCATTTCTGTGCAGTAGCACGGCAAAGCAGTGGAACTCCTTGCCATAACCTCACAATGTCTCATCACGGATTTAGGAAGTCATTGGACTCGATATCACTCTGAATGAGTGTCATCTTYCGTCCGCATTGACAGGAACAATGATGCGCAATAAGTGGGGGATTCTTTAATGAAATATTTTTTGGTTGATGGTTATAGTTAGAAAACTCTGCTTCAGTGAAGCAATCATATCTGTCCTTGGATGTCCTCAACATGCTGTACACAGTCTCAGTAGAGAGAGCAGAAGAATTGCATTTAGAAAATTTCCATTTTTATCTCCTCCCTGGTAGGCAATGAATGGAAATACGATTAACCCTTTCATTGCTTTTGCTTTGCAACACAACACATTCATGGGAAGGGTACTAGTGTGAACTCTGACATATTTGGCAAAATTTAGAGGAAGCAAATACACTCAAACTCTTAAGATGACTACATTCCTTCATCCTCTGTAATCTGGAAGTGGAAAAGTCACTAAAATTCTAAAATTTATGCTTCATTTTCTATATAATTCTGTATTTTTTCCTTAAATATGGTTTCATATTTCTTCCTTAGTGCAGCCAGCTGCAAAAAGTAATTTGTAGGTAAACTTACAACAGAAGGATCTTTTTTCTCTGTTAAACGGGATTTGGTTTAACTTGCTCATAACAGCCTTCCTTTGTGCAATATTCTTGTCCGATGTTTTACTTGCTCTRATAAGCTGTTCAGGGTTTGTCATCTGATTCGGAGCTCTGCTAGACAAACCATCCATGCACTTTATTTATTGATCTATTGAACACATCAGTGCTGTAGTGGATATAGTCTGTAGAGCAGACTTAGTAATGGCACAGGTATCTGAATGTAGTCTTGTGATTTCAGTAAACAATGTTTCTAAACATTTTTACATCTATTAAATTCCTTTTAAGATAATTTTCTTGTTATTTGCTCAGCTATAATCAATGCTGCTCTTAATTCTTGGAAATCATACCTCTATTTCTAATCTCATTTTCACATCACTGCAGTCCAAAATCTGCGTGCTTTTGAATATTGTCTTTGTAAGAATTGGTTCTTCTGAATCTGGGGGAAATTTAAATTTTAATATTATGGAAGAAAAAATACTTTACTGTATGCACAGAAAAATACAGGCTCCCCAGCACAGCTAAATGATGTTCAGTGTGAGCTATTCAGTGTTTGCTTCCTTAGTAAATGATACAGAATTTCTTAGATGACAATTACTAAACAGTGTCTGTGATAATTCAGCAAACTTGTTTTCTCTCAGTAGTGTTCCAAGCACTAATTGCAACAAAATGAAAAGTGATAAAAGAGAATTTTCCATATTGTTAATAATATAAACAAAGACTACTTTGTATATTATTTATATTTTGGAACAAAAATATTCATAGCATCCTTTAAAATGTACTTGGACAAAAGTCAACTTCTTTTTGTGTATAATGACTACACTACAGCTTGTTTTTTCATTCAGTCAGGTATTCTGGGCCATAGGTTATATCTTTTAAATATTGGGTTCAGAAATTGTGATGCAATTTCTGTATCAAGTGTATTGTAACTGTGAAGTGAAATGAAATGACTATACATATGAGTTACAAGTTTCATAATGAGCCACTGTCTCCACCTGACAAAACATTTTAAACAGACGCAGATTAAAAATATGTGCCATGTCTTTCTAAATAAGGATTATAGAAGACTTTTTGTTTTCAAAAGGTAGGGTTTTATGAATGTCAGCCTAGAATTGCATGTTACTTGCTGAGCTGTACCCATAGGGATGGCCAGCCTCATAACAGCTGGCAGAAGAAGCCTTGTGTATTTCTTTTTGGTTTCTTTCATTACTATAGCGCTAGCTGAGACTTCATTCATTTTGGCTAAAGAATAATAACATGAAACAATGCTAGAGATTTTTGTCTGCTTAGGCTTATCTAAAGAAAACAAATTTCCAAGCCTCTACCAAGCAATAGGCATCATAGAATCACAGACTGGTTGGGGTTGGAAGGGACCTCTGGAGATCATCTAATCCAACCCTTCAGGGTCACCTACAGCACATTGCCCAGGATTGTGTTCAGATACCTTTTGAATATCTCCAAGGAAGGAGACTCCACAGCCTCTCAGGGCAACCTGTTCCAGGGCTCTGTCACCCTCACAGGAAAAACGTTTTTCTTCACATCAGATGGAAGATCGAATGTTTCAGTTTTTGTCCATTGCCTTTCATCATGTCATTGGCCACCACTGAAAAGAGTCTGCTGCCATTCTCTTTACACTCTCCTTTCAAATACTAATACATATTGACAGGATATCCCCTCAGTCTTCTCTTCCCCAGGCTAATCATGCCCAGCTCTTGCAGTCTTCCCTCATAGGGCAGATGCTCCAGCCTGCTGATCATCTTTGKAGCCCTACGCTGGACCCWCTCCAGTAGCTCCATGTCTGTCTTGTACTGGGGAGCTCAGAACTGGACACAGCACTCCAGATGTGGCCTCCCCAGGGCTGAGTAGAGGGGCAGGATCACCTCCCTCRACCTTCTGGCAACAGTCTTCCTAATGYACCCCAGGATACCATTAGCTTTCTTGGCCACAAGGGCACCTTACTGGCTCATGGTCAACTTGTTGTCCACCAGGACTCCCAGGTTCTTCTCCACAGAGCTGCTTTCCAGCAGGTCAGCCCYYAGMCTGTACAGGTGCRTGGAGTTATTCCTCCCTAGCTGCAGGACTCTGCCCTTGCCTTTACTGAACTTCATGAGGTTTCTCTCCAGCCTGTCCAGGTCTCTCTGAATGGCAGCACAGCCCTCAGGTGTATCAGCCACTCCTCCCAGCTTGGTATCATCAGCAGTCTTACTGAGGAGGCACCCTGTTCCTTCATTCAGRTCACTGATGAATAAATTGAACAAGACTGGACCTAGCACTGACTCCCTGAGGACACCACTAGCTGCAGGCCTCCAACTAGACTGCGCTGCTGATGACGACCCTCTGAGCTCTGCCTTTCAGCCAGTTCTCAATCCACCTCACGGTCCACTCRTCTAACCCACACTTCCTGAGCTTACCWAAGAAGATGTTACAGGAGAGACAATGTTAAAAGCCCTGCTGAAGTCAAGGTAKACAACGTCCACTGCTCTCCCCTCATCTACCGAGCCAGTCATTCCATCATAGAARGCTATCAGGTTAGTTAAGCAKGATTTCCCCTTGRTGAATCCATGCTGACTACTCCTGATCACCTTCTTTTCCTCCACATGCTTCAAGATGACATCCAGGATGAGCTGTTCCATCACCTTTCCAGAGATGGAGGTGAGGCTGACTGGCCTTTAGTTCCCTGGGTCCTCCTCCTTGCTGGTTTTGAAGATGGAGTGACACTGGCTTTCTTCCAGTCCTCAGGCCCCTCTCCATGTTCTTCATGACTTTTCAAAGATGATGGAGAGCGGCCTAGCAATGATGCCCACCAGCTCCCTCAGCACTCRTAGGTGCATCCCATCAGGGCCCATGGATTTGTGGGTGTCAGGTTTTCCTAAATGCTCTCTAACCTGATCCTCCTCTACYAAGGGAAAGTCTTCCTTTCTCCAGACTCTCTGTTGTCTCCAGGTTCCGGGATTCATGGGGGCTGYGCTTAGCAGTGAAGACTGAAGCARAGGTGGCATTCAGTAACTCTGCCTTCTCTGTATCCTTCGTCACCAGGGYCCCCGACCCATTCAGCAGTGGGCCCACATTTTCCCTAGTCTTCCTTTTGCTACTGGTGTATTTATAGAAGCCCTTGTGGCATCAACACCTTGAAGTCTGTAAAAATGAAATAAATGGAGAAAAAGCCCTACCTTATTAATAAGGCACTTGATGGTAGGAATTGGAGGATATTGGTTTTAACATTCCAGTTCTTTCAAGACTGTATGTGTCAAATACTGTTTAGAGAAATGCTGACATTACCACTTCTCTAAGCAAGTTTGTTTCATAGAAGTTATGTAAATGCCCGTGGAGTTTGACCTGATGCTGTGTCTTTGTGGCTCTGCACCAAAGGACAAAGGACTGCGCCTTGATACTACAGGTCAACAACTTAAAACTTACATTAAATACCAATTTAAATTGTATTTCTTGTTTGTGTTAAAAACACATAGGCTGTTCAGATTTTCTTTTAATTTCCAGACTGCCTGATATCATGACCAATTTGTCTGTTAGTGTTGAAATAAAATTGTCTTTTGGCTTAGATTCCTATTACTGACTAACTCATTTGTATGTGTGTGACCATAGGACGGAGAAATTTGTGGGGTTTGGATGGTTTTGGTGTTGGTTTTTCCCTGTTTCTAAGACATGAAATCTTTACTGCTCATTTGCATTACCTGCCCAAATATGCATAGAAGCAGATGAACAAGAACAATGGAAAGTGTAGCTGTATAAAATCTCAATAAATGGCATTAGGATCAGACAGTTCCTTATTAAAATTGAAGCAAGTGCTGAAGAAAATTGTATTTCCTTCCTCTATCAAATATTAAGAATATGGTTTCCTTTTGCCTGAAGTGTTTTAATCAAACAGTATAAATTAATCTCGGTGTATCTATTTTTAGGACTGAACTTAAAATGTAGTTGCTTAAATACACCATACTTGAGAAATAATCTGGGCTTCACTTTTCCATGGTATATCCAACCTAGGAAGAGCCAAAAGTATTTTTCTTGCTTGTTTTTCTTTGCTTCCAGTCCTGTGTGAAAACTGAGAATTGAAACAAAAAGACTTTCAGAACTGCAGGAAGGTTTTGATGTTGGTATCTAAGAAAAGGAATGGTTTGGAAAGAAGTGTCTAATCTCAAGCCTAATTCCTACACCATATTCAATACAGTAGTTCAATCGTACTGATAAATGAGCTAGTCTAATCAATGTACATATAAACTTACACGTTTCCTGTGTGCAAAGACGGGAACTTGTTGTTTGTGGGTATATGAATAGCAACTGGAGAAACAGGGAAAAAAATGGTCAGAAACCTGCCTTCCTCTCCCATGAATGTAGCTTTTCAAAGTCCACGCTCTTATGTGTAACATTTCTTTCCTGTTTYGCTGTAATGGAGTGCGTTTTCAATTAAATACTTGCATCATCTGTTTATTCTCCTTACTAAGCAGATGCAGCACCAGACTGCTTTTTCTAATACTGTTCAGCTGGAGAGAACCAGATGACATTTCCCATAAGGCTGCAGCAATTGCATGGGGAGGAGTGGGAATTGGTTAATTTTGGAGAGAAAATTGTGCTCTCTGGGCACAGTTGTGTGGTATGAAGGGGAACACAAAGAGGAATGAAGAATATGCTGCTTCTAAGGAAAAGAGGACTAGTGGATGAGAGTTTTACCTAAGTATCAAGGACTACAGTTTTGACTTATATCTATGCTTACTTGAGAACATAATGGAGATTGTGTGGGATACAGATTTGTGATTTAAATTTGCTCTGTTGTGACTTGGTGAATAATTACTGAAATAAAAAATCCTTACCAGAAGGATACAGTAGTTGATGTTCTATACTATACATTGGCTGCAGCCTGAGCGAGTGGAAAGCACCGAGCATAGAGAGAAGGAGAAAGTGAAAGAAATGAATTCAATAAATTTTGTCTCTCACAATTAGGAACGCTCACCCTCCCCATCCAGAAAAGAAAAACATTTTTTTAAAATCTTTTTATA
This sequence comes from Rhea americana, assembly GCF_003343005.1. Lineage (NCBI taxonomy): Eukaryota > Metazoa > Chordata > Aves > Rheiformes > Rheidae > Rhea > Rhea americana. The sequence continues at coordinate 734,988 of NW_028185495.1, read as the reverse complement.
GTTTTTTTTTTTATCTTGTTTCTCCTATACTCTCAGTTGCAGGCATTTCTCCCCACATGCCAGCTCTGGGAAGAGAGAGGGAGGTATAGAAACCATGCTGTGATGTGTATAAAGGAAATTTGACATTGTGTCATCTGCATGCTATAATATTTATATAAGAAATGCATTTCTCTGTTGCAAGCAGATGTGGGAAAAGCTGATATTTACAGAGATTGTTTTGTGGAGGAGTTTAGTAATGGTGCATGCATACCGCARTGTGTATTTCTAAGTCAAATTGTATTTTTCCTTCTTGTGTGTATGTAGTATTTGGCAGCCTATATAGGACCTACAGAAGCAAATATTGTCATCATATTGGGGTGGGTGAAGTTATCTGTTCCTGTAGTGAGCAGCAGCTGAGCACTTCAGGAGCTACGTGTGTTGCTGTAGAAGGCCTTCTCCTGACACTGCAAGCCAGCTAGCCGCCCAGGCTGGCCCTTGATAGGCTTGGAAACCATAAAGCTGGTTTGTACTCTGGCCTCAGMTCTTCCAGATGTTCAGGGCTTAGTGACCCCAGTGACTTACCCGGAAGCAGTAGAAATGTATTGTTTTTCTAACTGCCCCTACTTGAGCTCAACGTGAAGGAGTTTGGGGGAGTGCAGGACAGAATCCCAACTTTTCAGTCCTCCTTGGAGTCAGCACTGGAGGTGGTCCATGCTCTGCCTTTGACTGTGATCTGACCATGAGCTTGAGAGACTAACCACTCTTTCGAGGCTTTACCTCAAGGGAGCTGTAATCTCAGAAAACCCTTGTAGATATTTGTCTATATATGTGGGCGATTCTTTTCTAACAGTACCACTTTCAAAGGCCTAGAGATGAAATGAGAAGCAACTCTAGACTTTTACATGGAAAAGTTCTGTAAATCTACCAAGGGCTAAGAGAGTTTGCAGCATTTTCTTATGTGTAAATGAATTATCCCCTGTGGTTTTAGGCAGTGTAGGATAAGTGCACTAGCAGGAAATCACGTAATGTCTTGATGGCAGCAATGCAAGATTCTTTGCCTCAGGTGTTTGGGAGGATGAATTAATTGGTTATCACTTGAGRAATACATTTATTAGAGTGAAAAAATAACCATAAGTGGCATATAAAGGAGTCTTCTAAAATCAAGATATTTGCCACCAGTTATTTGTGACTGAATTCCAAAGGGAGCATTTATAAATGCTGCTATTATGTCATAGTTTTAGAAGAGTAATATGTACCAATCCTGTATTGATTAATTTTATGACAGTGGCAATGAGGAAAAGAAAAATTAAGATTACTTAGTAAGCACTAGAGAAAGATGGTATGAAATTGTACTTGTCCCTTGTGCTGCATTTTCCCAATGTGTTTATTAACATGAAAATTCAATKTTATTTATCCTTATTCTGTAAAATAAGAAAGCTCTCTATAAAATCTGTTTTACAAATACACAGGTAAAAATAACTCTGTAAGACAAACATTTACCTGTTATGCTGACATGTTATAATTAAAGTAGAAGCCACTTGGGACTGGGCTGGTTGCCTTTTAGTTCTCAAATATCTCTCAATATCTCTCAAATAATGTTGTATGCAGTAGCTAATCTTGCACTCCTAAACCAAATATCGTATAGTTCGACTGCTGAGTAGTAAAGCAAGTTGAYGGTATTGGTTCATGCCTAATACCCTCTTGCACTATCCACAAAAAGTACAGATTTACTTTTTGCTTTCATCCTCTCTCCCCKTTATAGAAGAGGGTTTAGGAAGAAGGCAAGAATTGAATCAAGATGAAAGCTGTGATGACTAGAAATGTCCAGGCTTATGCCTATTCCTATTCCTGACCTGTCCTATAAATAAATCAGCAGTCCTGGAATCTGAAATCCTTTGTCTGACCTTTGTTTACTAAACCTATTCAATAAGTAAATATTGGATAGAAGATTGAGAGCTCCTTAGAGTGGTTTGTATTCCTTGTGCTCTTTCATTCCCATTTTTGTTATTTTATCTTCCGTTATTGCAACCTGTGTCTCTGTTTTCCCAAGTGTCCTTTCAGATACCGCTGTTAAATGGATTCTTTCAATTTGATCTAACTGTTTACTCTAATTGCCATTCTACCCTGAGAAATACCTGGGCAAAAGAGACTTCCTTGATGAAMCTATTTCCACTTCAGTATTAGGAATAATCCTGATTGACTGACTAGCTTTATGGCAGAAAATAATGTGTTCCTACTTTCTCATCAAGAAAATTTCAGTTCTAAGACCAAAATGTTATGTGTAGTCCTATTTGCAGAAAGCTTGGTAAGGACCTCCCTCTGTAGTGTTTGAAAGATGCTATTGCTCTGCACTATCTCATACAAAATGTGTGAGTGCAGTGCCAAGGACTCATTAATGAAAATTTAAAATTTTGTTTCTTCATAAATTTACTCATGTACATTTTGAAAGCTGAAGTGTCCAGGGAGAACAAATACAAAAGGTTCATGAAACTTTAGGGGAACTTGTTTCACAGCGAAAAGGAACAGTCAGAATTTGGGGTTGCTTTTTAACCTAGCTAGAACTGCTTTTAGACAATGAAAATGGCACTAACACACAAAAACAGTAGTCAGTKAATGACACTTTCTTTGCGAAGGTCGGATTGTAGCTAGTCTGAGAGAAGAAGTGGTATTGCTGTTACTTTATCTCATCAGGAACTTAAAATGAGGGGAATAGAAGACAGCTTCTTGCTTGCAAGTTGTCATCTCTTTCTTTCTCTGTTGCCAATTATGCTTTGAACTTAATGCTTACTCAGTGCGTTTTTAGAGTTCCTCTTTCATTTCTCCCGTAAATCCAGMTGGCTAGCAGTAGCTGTCAGCTGTTTCCATTACACTTAGCCTTTCCTCGCAGATAATAAGGCTAATGAGCGAGCACAYGCCTCAGAACTCTCATGTGTCTCAAGCAGCTTCCTATTCTCCATCGTGGTCCTTTTGTTTCATTATCTTTCTTCTTTCAGATCCATTGTGTGTCTGCGGTTATTCAAGTAATCTGATTCTCAGATCTTCTAGGTGAAGTATTCCCACCCCCTCATGTTAATCTATGACCCTTCTCTTTCCTAATTTATTAAGGAATCGCATAGCCTATATACTGTCTACGCTAGCAGTACTTTGGATTTATTTGTGAATTATTTATATTTCTTATAAATTACTTTTAATTTTATTTATTACTTTTTAGCAAGGTTATGATGGTGACTGATCCCTGACACATTTATTTGTGGTGCTGTGTGTATACTAGCCTTTATGAGAAAGTCGATCAAAGGGTTACTCGTATGAAGTATCATGGGATACTTCAGCAATAGCGTGTTGATACAAGTCATAGTCTTGATTTCAATCCTTTGTCTAAATCAAGCCTGAAATTTTGGTCAAACACAGCGCTTCTTGTGAGCGGCCAGCTTTCAAACTGCAGCTGATTTCTTTGCATCTAAGCCCTACAAAATGCCACTAAAAAGTGGTCCCAGATGTGTGCTTCATTTCTTCTTTCCCTGTGAATCTTTTCTTCTTTTCCTCTGGCCCAGTCACACTGAAAGCTACGTTGAGGAGTCAGTTCTACCTGTGCAGTTTACATGTGACTTATCATATAGGTAGGTGATTTGTAAGCATTGAGGAAAAAGCCTTGGATGCTCTAAGGAGTATCTAAGCATACATGTATCTAAGCATACATGTTGTAAAGCAACAAAGCYATGACACTTATGTTGGGCAAAAAGCCCTAATATTTTGGTGATATATCTTTTCCTTATTCTTGGGGAAATTGTTTTGTAAGAATAGTTGCTTCTTTCTAACGAACGCCTTGTATAAAGAGGTAAGTTTTGTCTTGCACGCTAGCCCATGTCTGCAGTGCATAACACGGTGCCACAGTGAAATATCTAAACTGTCCCTGAAACAGTGTTCATATTCTAGTGTTTAGCCTCTGTTTAGCCTAATTAGTCATACTGCAGAACAACCTTACTGAAGTAGCTATATGGCTGCCAGGGCTGGCTTAGACTACATGGTCTTTACCATCTAAATGCTTGAACTGATTCAMTTGCAAATAATTATACTGCATGTCATGGGCCCATACAGCTGACCATGTGAGGAGTCAGAGAAGGCAGAGCATAAACGCAGTCATCTCTGTTTGCAGTAAAAAGCCTCAAAACTCTGCATCYTCCACAGATAAAAAAAATACAGTCTCCAGCTCTGCTAAAGTTTCTTCTGAGGATACTACAGCTGCTCTTTTTACTGGCTACTGAAATTTAAGCTCAGTCACTGTCTCTCTGCATATTTGTGAGGGCTGAGACTGAGGGAGACTATCAATATGAAAGAGAAATAGTTATAATATGGGCCAGAGCAAGAAATAATAGTACCTAATGGCAAACTGACAGGCATRTCTGTGAAGACTACTTTTGTACAGGGAAGAGCACATGAACTGAAGGATTCAGGACAGGTCTGAGTTGCTTCTTTCTCTTTGACCTTCAGATCAACAAATAGAGGAAAAGGAGATTGGTGGTGGTGGGGATTATTTATTCTATATGATTTGGGGGGCTTGAATGTGTCTGTCTGTCTGACATTTGCTTACAGATGGCCCTAGTGTTCTTTAACGTTTATTTTAGTATGGGCTTAAATGATGCAATCAAAAGGGTAAGTTTAGTTTTACTGAGAAGCGTTTGGTGACTGGCAACAGTTGTAGCTTACCCTGCACTTCACAGTTAATGCAGGTATCTTTCTTCTGGCTCAAAATATTCAGTAGAGAGACTAAATAAAATTTAATCTTAAATCTACAGCAAAATTGTAAAAGACGACAAGAGAGGAAGATATAGAGAGCAGCAAATTCGTAGTTTAAGGCACATAATATGTGTAGTATATCTCTATCTCATTTAAATGTCACTTAGATTAAGAACTGAATTGTTTCCACCATTTCTATTTTAGGTAAATTATGAGAGATAAGGGGGGAAAGGAAAGAGGGAATAAAATACATAGTGCATGAATAAATGTATTAAGCGTCAAAAATAGTCTAWGTATTAGCAAATTTTCACTAGATGAAAGATACTTTTATCTTTCATTCGGATGAGGACTTAGAAAAGTAAAATGAAGTTGTGATTAAATTATTCCCCATGCATTTTCTTAAGGACAGTTCTGACTTTAAAATGTTCTAATTCCTCCCAGTGAATGCTCAGGTCCATGGCACTGAACAAACTGTGCTTGAAAACTGTCTTTTAAAACATGTGACCTTATTCTTTGAACACTTGTGCAAGTAAATATATTCACAAGAGGAATCTTGTTGGAAAATTGTGGTATCTGGCCAATTTCTGTAACATATTTATAGACCTAGATGATAACATTTCTCTCTTTTTTTTTTTTGTCTTTCTTTCTTCTCCATCTTGCCCCCTCTAAAAATGCATTTTACATTGTTTTTTTTACCTTCAGGATACTGTATCTTTCATTTATGATGAGATCCAATTTGAAGGATTTTGCAAATGTGATTTTATTTTGAACAACTTTTCTTGTGAGCAGACTCCAGTAGACTCCATGACTCCAGGAAATTCCTGAACTCCATTGTGAACCTTGTGTTGGGCTCTGAAGGGGGAAAGGGCAGGATGCATTGCAGAGGCGTATATAATGCATGCCAGGATATGCACGTGGTACCTGTTTTCCCTTTTCCCTCCCCCTAGACCTTGTAGCAGATTATCAGGTGTCTCAGGTATCTTCACAGTAGGTGCCAATCTGTACCTTCCAAGGAGTACAGGAGAGCTTATGTGATGTTCCCAGAAGGTCGTCTGCTGACATTTTGATTGAATTTTCTTTTGCCTGAAAGCAATGAATTTCAATTTATGTACTTCATATTTTGGTTCGTTACATGAAGCAATAGAAAGGCCATGAGGGGTGCAGCCTTGGTTGTAAAGATGGGGTGAGCTGCTGCCAGGGAGCAGCTGGAGGGCTTAGCCAGGGCGTGCAGGGGGGCTGGYGCTCGTGGCAGCCCCCGGCGAGGCCTGGGCGCCCACTGGGGCTGCCTGGGGTGCCCGAGCCCCCTGGAAGGGAGGAGGCCACAGGCCCGTGGGTGTGCTCTGRGCACCCCGCCGGAGGTGCTGGTGGGCCAGGCAGGACGTGTCACCCGGGAGCGCGCTGCGGTGCGGGGCAGGCGAAAGGTGCTGCTCGTGCTGCTGCCCGCACAAAGCGCTGTTGCAGAGCAGCACTGCGGCTGCTAGTCCWGTCTGAAGTAGAGTGAGTGGTAGGTTCTCACTCTGCTAACGGTGCAGAAAAGTTAGGAGAGGAATGAGGCACGGATTATAGTTGTACCCGCCCTCTGGAACACGGAAGCCCCGCTGCCAGGCTGAAAAGTGCATTTTTGCAGACCAGCAACRGCTAGCGTTTCTGTAGCGGAGCTTGAAACTCTCCACGGAAAGGTTTGCCCTTGCCCCTGGCCTGAGCTTCCTCCAACCTTTTTCCCATTMGGAATCTGAAGTTACCCTGTAGCCTTCAGCTTCAGTGTGACAATCCATCTTCCCCTGTGGCTAAAAGTGTTAAAACTGCACTAATAAACAGAGAACTTGTCCTTTCACAAGGTGGTGCTCAATTTTACATATACCACTATGAATAAAAGCAAATTTTCATAAATCCACCTCTGCCGTATAAAATTTCTGTCCAACACAAATTTGAATTGTGGAGCTATAGCTCTCTAAAATAAGGCTTTTATATTCTCTTTTCTTACATTTTATTCTGAGAGGGATGAGATTTCTATCTGGCTGACTGCAGGGGATTAGGGATTGGAGGAGGAAGTAGAGGGTGTTTGGGGAGGGAGTTTTATGCCTCAATGTTTCTATCCATTTCATTAGATTGTAAATGATTTCCATACCTTCCTTTTTTTTGACATTTATGGTCAGAATTGTGCCTTTTAATAGCAGCAGAATGTCCAGCTACCCTATTGAGGTATTAAAAATATCAGTTATGAACAAAGGACATAGAATACTAAAAAGATATTTTCAGCCTGCTTAGGCCATTACTGGTTTCACTGAAATGGAAATGCAGGGAAGAACACAAAAATCAAAAACAGTTCCATTTTTGAAGTGCAAATGAAGAAATACATACTAGAAAAGTCTTGAGGAAGCAACACGTGCCTGCTGRGAAGGGGAGAACATCCTTTTGGTAGTCTACACAGCTGCAGCAGAGTTGCCTTCACCGTGCGCCCCTGCCCCACCAATGCTGCTCCTCAGCATGTGTGTCTGTGAACCTACAGCTTCTTCTGAATTCGGGCTCTTCTCTCGAAGGCTGTCAGTGGGGTCAGTGCTTTGGAAGACTGCTCCATGGCGTGGAGAGAGTGTCTGTCCTTTACCTGCATCCTGGTCCCCCAGACTGCTTCTGTAGTATCCGGGTGATTCCTCAGCTATTCGGCTGGGAAAAAGGACTAGGATTTGCCTTAGAGACAGCTTCAATTTTTTAACAAAGAAACTAAAAAACCTACTCTGATATTTGAAACACTAAGCCAGAAGAAGATKAACACAGCAGCAATGGAAAATGGATTCAAGATGAAAAGAGCAATAACACAGTGGCTGCTTGGGAAAAGAAGAATCATCTAACATAATAAACATCGGTGCAAGAGGGCAAGACGAAACTGTACAATCTCCTCACTCCGGCAAAGAATCTGAGCAAAAAAGTTGTTAATCAGAACTAGGCACCATCCCTACTGTTACAGGGAATTGTTCTAAGCACTTTCTGGTTAAAATGAAATTATATCTCAAGTATCGGAAATATAATATGCCAGCTAGAGCTTGCGGCTCAATGTTCTTTTGGAGTGTCTAGCCCTACAGGCCTTACTCAGGCAAAAACACAACCCTGTCTCAAAGTATATGAAATTAGACCACAAAATGGTCTAGCATGGTATTGTCTAATAACATGTTTTAAGAGAGAATGATATGTTAATTTGATGAGGGCTTTTTAGTTTAGTATTCCATTTCGTAGTGTTATAATTCACTCTCGTTCAAGAATGAAAATTCTTTCCTTTTTAAAAAATGTCCTTTAAATGTATTAAGGTTAAAAGTGTGCAGAATATAAAGCTGTGTACTAAGTTTCTTTTTCTGCTACTCTCTTGTAGCTCTTTTATTTTCTGAAAAGATGGAAATAAAGTACAAAGATGTTAGAGTCTTCCTGGAATTTGAGGGTCCCTGTGTAGGTTCAATTATGAGTTTTCCTGCACTGAGATGTGCTCTCAGCCTGAAAACAATCTCAAAATGACATAGTGTGGTACCRATACCCCTAAATTTTTCCATTCTTCATGTTACCTGTTTTCACCTAAGTGTATAATAAAACATTCCAAAATCAGGCGCTCTGGCAACTAGTTCACTGACGTTAATGACAATTATTCRGAGGTAGAATTGAGGTCCTACGCTCTATCTCTCTTTTTTGATGAACTTTCTGTGACAGGCTATAAGACTTTGGAGGAGAGTCTAGAATATTTCAAGAGAATTGGAGACTGCAAATCCATAGCCTTAGTTCAAGACCCGTGGTCATTACTATGATTCAACAGTAAAGTGACTTCACGCTTTTCTCCTGATTTGTAAAAGTCACTGTTCTTCGCTAAAAAGATCTTAGTGGCCTTTCATTCAAAGTGGGTCTAATTCAACTTTGCAGAAGGAGTCACAGGATAGCACTTGCCATGTGAGCTGGAAAGGAAGTCTATCTTACCTGGGAATATTTTCAATGGACCAATTCAGATTTTATTACTGTTAATTTTTAAATGTGTGCCCCACCGAAACATGTCAAATCTGAGCAAGGAAAAAGTGTCCTACCTGAAATTTGTTACCTTGCTAAAAATGACATAAAATCCTTTCCAGTGTAATGTGAATTGAAATTTAGTGTCCTTTGACTGCAAAACCAATGTCATTGATCATGCACAATAAAAGCTGTGTTTAAATATTAAACAGAATTTTAAAACAAACTCTGATTTTATAGTGGTTGGATGTTGATGGAATATGAAACATATTTAAAGGCTTGTGTTACAGTGACCTAATTTTCAGCTCAGGTGAGTCAAATTGCAAATCCTATTTAATGGAAAAAAACTTCATGGAATACTTCTATTGGCAGTTAAAGAAGTCAACTTCAATTATTGTTAATAATAAGTAATACTCCTTCTTCCAAGTGAGACTTGCATAGAAATCATTAAACAAAGCCTGCTACATGCCATTAGTACAGATTCCTAACAGGTGAAACAGGAAAGACTATTGTAATTCATCTCATACTAACAAAGAGATACCTCTCTATAAAGTATCTTTTACTGTTCTAGTTTAACTTAATTAGAATATAATCCTGAATAAAAAAAATCAATATTCAGATTAATTTGGGAGTTCTTGTGGTGTACAGTGGGGAAGATTTTTGTGTGTGTTTAATTTCTTTCCAGACATTCCCCTCTTGTTTCGYAGTAATGACCTTCTAATTTATGGAGTCATTTTTTTTAAGTAAGGAGTTTATAAGATTAAACAGTGTCTTCTTTCTCCCTGTACTTGATATGACCAAAACAAGAAATTGTTTTGTTAAGTCTGTGGGGTAGCRGCCTTTCTAACTTCTTTCTGGAAGAAACACTTCTGAAGCTGCCATGTTGAGTAGGAGTGTGATGCTGTTGTCAGTTTTGGTTGAATAAAAGCTATTTTGTACTGATATTTATGGGAGCCCAAACTGACAACAGCATCGCATCAAGGATTACTTCTGAGTACTTGATGCGTACAAGTGTCTGTCTGTGACCAGATGGGCTTCATCCAAGGCTGCTGAGATTGCTGGCTGATGTCCTAGTGAGGCCACTTCTTATCAGCTTTGAAAGGTATGGAGATCAGGGGATGTCCTCAACAGTCAACATTCAGCACAGAGTAAATCATGCTGAACCAACCTGTTTGCCTTCTGTGATAACATGACTGGTTTTATGAATAAAGGGAAGACAGCAGATGTAATTTACCTCAAACTTAGCAAGGCTTTTGATGCTTTCTCCCTCAATATCCTTGGGGACTGCTGTTGTGATCTGGACAGATCACACTCCTCCACTAGAAGAGTAAAAAACACTGTTTTGGATGGTCTACCTTTGACCATGGTGGTTAATGGATTGTACTTTACCCAGAGGCTGGAAACACCTGGAGTACCACAGGGGTCTCTCCTGAGATGAGTGCTGTTTAATATCTTCACTAATGACCTRGAGGAGGTGACAGAGGTGCAGTCTCATCCAGTTTGCAGATGTAGCTTTAAAATACTTCTTGTTCAGTACAGTTCAGGTACAATAACTATACCTTCACTGTTACTTTTCCAATATGATGCAGTGTTTTGGAAAACTGCCAAACTACCAAACGAAAGGGCCGGGCAGAACTGATGGCTCTGCCACAGAAAACAACCTGCTTGAGTACATTCCTATGTCAAGGATGTCCTATAGCAGGGAAATGTGAAGTTGGGTGAAGTCTTTCCCTTTCCTAATCAGACCTCTGCAGAGCTCTGCTGCAATGTAGTGCCCCTGAATAATTGGAGATGTTAATCTTTAGTGCTCAAGGAAATCTCAAATGTTGATGAAAACTGTTCTGTCTGTGCACAATATGAGAATCTATATAAACCTAGCAGTTATTCCACAGTTTCATTAGTGTGTTGTAGTATCGTAGCACAGAGTAAATGATCTGATGTGTGTGTGATCTTACATGCTCATGTGGATGTATTTTGTGAGGAGATTAAATTTGGTTTAGAAYCCCCACTACTAGCAATAGTTGGCAGTTTCTATAAAGCACCTGCTCCTAAACTAACAAACATTGCTTCTAGAGTTTTAGGTAAAAAAAATTCAGAGCATTTTTAGTGCCAGCTGTTGACTTCAAATAAATCACGTTTAATTCTAAGTTTTTTTTTTCTGCCTATTTACTGTTAAGATTGATTTAAACACACACTAACTGAGGTGACTTTAAAACAAAACCAACTCCTGAATATTTAATATGTGATTGTGATTTTCTCTGTGGATTCTGACCACAAATCTTTAGATTGCTAAATGGTATTGTGCGAAGGATTAGAAATGTGTTTCTTCCCCCATGTCCTCTTAAGGGGCTGGACAACACCTGCAGCCCTTTGTGCCCTTGCAAAGGTGCGAATCATGTGAATCAAGACTTTGAACACAAGGCTTTGAACAAGAGCAGCTAGAGCAGTATGTCAGTCTGGGTTGACCTGAAGTGGGCTATGGATATTTATGCATTTTGGAACACCTGTTGCAAATGGGATTTTGRGGGGACATGGGAAGAAAATGAGACTTGGAAAAAATTGGAAGCAAGGCTTTCATGGATCCAAATACTAAATTTTGTGCAATGTACTAGTCTGTGAAATCTAGTCTAGGAAAAAAATCAAAGTGAGCTCTTGTATTTGAGAAGTTTCCATGCTAAACCAAATAACTACTTTTTCTGGAGTGATATTATTGAACATTTGGCATGGCAGTTGCTTTATTCTGGTGACTTATTATGAACCTCARACTTCCAGTGTGCACTTTGACATCTGTGGTTTATATTTTAAGGGGTACTTCTGGCCACATGCCCCAGGTCAAATAAATTCTCATTTGCACCACTTTTCAGTAAGCGAGGGTGTGATTTTCGTAGTGTAGTRGAGCTAACTGGAGTAAAGCACCTCAAAGGAAATGGGCTTCTTTGGGAAAAGTTGGATGCTTGCTGTCATTTTGATTCTTCTTTTCCCATCTCCTTAGTTTTGACAGTGATAAGTTAAAGAATCCCTAGCGTGATGTACTGCTACAAAGCATTATAGAAATTCCTGAATTCTTGTACCCAAAATTAGAAAAAAAGAATGCTGCTCATGCAGCTGTTGTATYGTTCCCCAGAGGGGACCCAAACTTCAGGGCCTGCTGTTGGTGCCCAGCCATAAAGGAGTTTCTTCATCTTCCTTCCTCCGTGTTTTGCACTTGAGCCTGGCAGTTGTATCCTAAGGTGTCACTAGASTAGCTGAGTGTGAGCTGCCAGTTCCCTGCTTTTTTTTTCCCCCTAATATTTCTGGGCCATATCTGTGGTGCTGTCTGCGCAACGTGCATGACGGACGCGTGTCCTTTTCTGGCTCCTGTTCTGCCTGCAGTGCTTTAGCCTTTCAAACTAGGTGACGTTCTCCTGTTCACCCCGAGCCCGGATGTGTCTGTGCATCCTCAGCTCCATTTTCTAGGTAACAGACCACTTGCTCTCAACCGTCGCTTTGGAATACCTGCACAAAGAATTGTAGTGGAGTATTTTTAGTAATTTTCAATAGTGATAATTTACAGAAAATACGGTTTCTCAGTATCTGGTGTACCATCTGTCACAGGCATCTGTGCTTTGTACTTACTGGCTTCTCCGTTAAATATACAATCAAAATGGGGGGGGGGGGTAGCGTAGGGGCACAGGGAGGATGCGAGAGCTCTTCTGCAAGAGGAGATACAGACAAAAAATAAGGAATACACTAGGCTGGGAGGAAAATCTAATGCTGACTTTGAGTGAATAGGGGGACTGATTGAAACCACAGCTCTTTCTTTCTTTAACAGTCTGATTAGCTGAAAAAAAAATTTTGCCTAATTAATGTTGATGAACTTTTCAGTAGGTCTGTGAAAATGACACATTTGCACGTGGAACATGTTTTAATTGCATGTGAGAAACAGGCAGTTTAATGTGTCATTGCCTGTATTATGCATTTCAATGTACCATTGAGGCCAAATGAARTTTRACTCTACTGATGAAGCAAGCAGCTGAATTTCTAATARTCATGCCCTTTGACAGATGTGTAYAGTTGAATGAGACTGCTTTTATGCATCTGCCTTTAAATGTATCCTGCCTTTCTTTATTATGTTACCTCAGACTCCTAAGACGGCATTACAAAAGGTAATGGTTTCTCCACTTCACTGRACTGCATATTCAGCTGTATTCTAGAACTATAGAGGAAGGGATAAATTTTAACTATTAATTGATATGTATTTTCCATGTGCTATGTGTGCGGTGCAATTAGTGATGATGACTAAGGGATTTTGATTTTTTTCTAATGCAGTGTATTTTATTACACATTTTCTTCTTTCTTTTTTGTGTGTGTGGCTACATAATATCAATCTTAAAAGCACTCATAGCTTCTTGGATGTATTGCCCTCATCAATCAAAGCATTACACAATTATTTACTGGGCTGAGGAGAGGATCGGGTAATAATGAAGTTATAGGAAACCAAATAAAATATGTTTTCCTACTGCTGTTTCACTTGTGCGAGGAGCTTGGGAATATTCTGTTCCATTACTTTCTTAGCCATTTTGCTCCCTGTGCCTCTGATTTCACATCTGGGAATCGTGGAATGGTTCAGACACCTGCTGTAGGTATAGGAGTAATGAAATGAAACAAAGGAAAATTCCCCATTTTATACTATATCCCCAGACTACAAGCTAGGTAAAATAAGTAGATGATTGTTGTGTATTGAAAATGCAATTTATGAGAAGAAGAATTAGTAACAAAACCCCAAATCATTCTATGCCTTGTAAGCAGTGGCTACAGCTAATTAGCTGCAGCTACACTACCCTTCTAACCTTTAAAAAGACATCTTCAGAAAGTTACTTTTGGAAATTATGCTATTCATAATATCTGTACTGGCTCAGTGGTACCATAAAAATTGTGTTAAACCTAGTGCAAATGTCCCATTATCATCCTGTTCTAATTGCAGGGATGATTCTGTTAACTTTTTCATTATTATTTATATATATACCAGGAAAGATATCCTCTATCCGCTGTAGGAAGTGTCTAAATAGCGAGTGCACCAAATGCAGTCATTACCTTTGGTGCATTCTGTTAGCGTCTGTCTCTGTTCAGCTTCTGTGCTTCAGCAGGGCATTTCGGGAAAGTCTTTTCAGTTTAAAAACACATTAGCAAGGACCTGTACCTTAACATACCTTGCATTCTCTTAGCTGTTGTATTCTTTGTTGTACGGTATCGTGTCTAGAAGCTCAACTACCCACTTTTGCCTCTAATTCCTTCCTATTTTATCCTTTATTTGTTATTTTTTGAGTCAGGCCTTTTTTAACCAAGGAAGGAAATGCCAGAGCCAAGATTTTTTTAAAATGGTTGAGAAAGAGAATTCTGTTGTAGAATAGCTTTTCCTAGCTGATCCTCTGATACATTTTTTTTCTTTGCATCTGGCATGTTCTTCCATCCTGCAAGTCCATTTAGTAAATTGACTATCAGTGTGAAGTGCAGTAGTGAATTCTTCTTTATTTTTAACCTACTCATTGCAAAAAATGGGACTGGATTCAGAGTGGTTCCATGTGGGCCATGACAGCAGTTAATGGGAAGTGCAGATTCAGATACTCGCTCCGGATGGAGCGTGGAGGGTTGGAACTCTGTTGTGGAGAAATACAACTGCCCAGGTACATGCTGATGAAATTTAATGTGTGTACCACATGGCTGTCAGACTGAATTTGATCTAGCAGAGCTAGGCGAAAAAGCCTGTGACAAATTTCCTGCATAGCGGTCCTACGCTGAAGCAATTTTAAAGCAATGTAATCTCTCCCACCTCCGTACAATCTGACTGGCTCTACTTAATAAACTTGTCTAATTTCTCATTGCTATTTGAAAGAAAACACAAAAAGCGCAAGATCAGGCATGAGAATCTTTCTTATACATCTCACACATGCACTGTTGATAGTGTTCCCGTGTTAAGTTTCCTTGCTCAATCTTGATGCTGGTGTGAACAGAAAAACACAGAGCTGTAGAGTTTCAGCTGCCAGTGATGTCTGATTACTTTAGGATTATCAGCGAGAGTTAGGTCAGCAATTAGTTATTTGTCAGTATCCTGGCAAATATGAAAAACTCTGTTCTCTTATTTGTTTATAATGATGTAATTGCCACCACTCTACTGGGGAAAACAAATGCTACGCTTTCACGGTGTTGTGTGGCTAAGCTGTTGAGAAGAATAATGCAACATAATGAGCTCAGCTATTGCAGAATTTTCACTTCATCTTTGGAGCTGACTGGGAAATTGTGTTCTCAGAAATGCTACTTCCTTCATTTTAATTCGGTATGAAAACTGAATAAGAACAAGAGTGTTAGTCTGTGCTCATTTTACGATAAAGTAATATTTGCAAAACTGCACTCATATAACTAAAATATGATTTGATTATTCATAATCTTCACTGAGTTCAGTTTTGCCTTTCTAAATTGTTCCTGCCCCRCCCTATCCTACTGACAATTTTAGTTGGCTTAATTATATCAGGCAAAAGTCATTTGTAAAAACTACCAATGAACATCTAATGAGATTAGTGGCTGATTTCTGTGGAGTAAACTGAGCCTGTACTGGAGACCACCACATAGAGTATCGCATTCTAGATGGGCAGTAATGAAATAAAAATTRTGTAGCTCCTGATGCCTTCCCTTGATTCTGCCTGGCACTTCATGTTATAAAAATCTACTTTCTATTCTTTTTTTTAGTGAAATTGTTCCATCTGATGGAACTATCTACTGAGATGGTGATAACTTGYAAATAATTTTTAATTCTTCCTGTTGCTGGAAGTATAGAAATAAACACTTCATGGGACGAAGATGTATTTTAGAGCATTTTTATCTTGTGTTGAGRTTCTGAAATTTGGAGCAAAAGTCAACAGAAAGAGGGAAAGATCTCTGTGTGTGGGTCTGACGTCTTTTTTTGGTACTAATTCAAAGCAAATTCAGAGCAACTCCRAGGTCTGTGATATTGTATGGTATGTACAAAACTATTGTAATCTAGGAAGTGAAGAGTCCTGGATGCTTTTTTTCTAAGTTTAAAAACTGAAGGATGCTTTGATGGTTAAAATATTCACTTTGCTACTAGGAGAAGCATGGTGATTTTCATTTTTGCAGCTCTTGCAGAACTGCAGGATTATTTTTCAAGGTTTGTAGAACCTGTGGTCTGTCTGAAATAACATTAATTCATAGATAATATTCATTGCTCAAGGGGATGGTCTAAGATATGCTTTGAAGTAGCATGTGAAAGGGGTAAATGTAGGAGCAGACCAGAAGGAGGTGATTGATCAGGCCCAAGTCTGTTGCTATATGAAAGGAATCCAAGGATGTGCAATAAACTGAGCTGTAAAACTCTGCTGTGTAACTCAGTCAGCAAAAAGTTATTGTAATTAGTGTTATTCACCTTGCATCTGAAACAACTCCTCATGCATTTCAGTAACTGTGAGAATGAGGGTAGTCTTCAGCTTTAAGTATTAAGTTAGAACTAAAGCAATAATAGCTAGATAGCCATTAGTATAATAATGAAATTCCACATGATGAGTGGCAAGGTTTAAACTACAGACTTTAACAACAGCAGAAAATGTGGAAGAGATGATCTTCTCATACGTTTTATGTGTACATCCATTTTATTTATTATCTTCCTGATGTGTAAAGACATGTCTGTCTCTGGCAGTGGAAAAAACATTTCATTGGATTAGTAATATTACTGAAGACATTTCCACAGTGAATGCTTACTTGCTTTTAGTAAACATTAAGCTGAACAAAACAAAGCGTAAGAATTAATTCTGTTCCAAGTGAGAATTGATACTCTTACAACCTATCATCACTCRTTTGTTAAAATGCCTTTATTTGCTTATGCTTACTAACAGCACGCTTCTCTTGATGAGGTGGAATCTTTATGAGATTGAAAATCAACAATTCCACTTGAAGAATTAAAATGTTTTTTGTAGATTCATGCCAATCTATATGAGTCTAATTTTCTTTCCTGACACTGAGCAGTATAGCATTAGGATCATTTCCATGGTGAAGTATTACTCAGCATGAATAAGGATGAAAGAGATGGATCCTAAATTAATGCAGTGTGGACAGAATCCAAAAGGCAAGGATTCTTACAAAGTATATAAGACCCCAGTTTTCACAAACGTCAATAAGGTATGACCGGATGGTGTGTTTATGGATTTGTGATAGGGTCCATAATCATAATTTTCAATTTTGATTTAACTGGGACCTAAGATAAACAGGGATGTATGACTCTTGTGTGAGAGAAATCTCACAAGCTGCTGCAATGGGTCCAGGTTTATGCTTAGATTAACCTGTACGCATAGGCTTTAATAGAGTGAAAATATATTGCTTCAAATGGGCAAACCARCTTTGGGCTGCCTAGATAAGTAATCATCACTCTTTGACAGATGAAGATTAGCCCTAAGTAAGTGCATTCCATTTTAGAGTCTGCCGGTCCTTCTGCCACACTAATTACTGTGAGTATTTTGCAAAWAGCAATGCATGTCATTTTCAGAAAGGATATGAAGACTGAGAAAGAGATGAGGAAATGTTATGTTATACATCAACGAAATATAAATTTGCCTGAGTACCCATCAGAGACRGAAATCAGGCCTTTTAAATGTGTCTGGATAAAGAGAAAACGATAGAAGCACAGAGGTGAGATTATTGTGACAATATATTAAAGAGCCATCTACTGAGGAGGAGATGGAGGWGATTTTCTTTTTCTCTTTTTCTTTTCTTTTTTTCATTTTCTTTTTTTGAACAATTAGCAAAAACAGCATGGCATGATAATGTGGAAATTAAAGTAAAATGGGTATTTTGGAAAAGGGCAGGAGAAAATGTATGCTCTCTAATAACTTCCTGGAATATGTTAGGAACAAACTGGTTTCAGAATATGAAGGAAGTCAGTAGAGAAATGCAGCTTACATAGGCTCAGCATAGAGTTTTGTGAGGAATTGCCTGGGCATCAGGAGATGGACATGCTGTAGATATATTTTCATAAAACAGAGACTTTGAAAGATGTCTCCAGACTAGAAGTCAGCTGAATAAGCCGTGAGATGATGGGGAGGAATTCCAAGGGGAGGAGAAGCCTGTGGGAGGATAACAGATTTTAAAGGCTCTGGCTGGCAAGCTGCAAAGATTCGGCATTCTCAGATGTCAACTCTGACTTTTCTCTAGAGCCTTCAGACCAGGGCTGATAAAAATGAGACATGTTTACGTTTCAGCTTCAGACAGTTTTACTGGTAGTTTGAGCGGAAATGGTAAATGGGGGCTGTTGCACTGCAGACACATTCCAATTTTGTTGATCTTCACAGAGTGAGAGAGCATTTTGGAGTTGGAAAATCTTAAGCTGGCACAGCTAAACCTGCTGCTTTCAACTGTCATTCCATCCATCTYTACTTTTTATTTGTAATATTTTTGATGACTTTCTATTTCATTGTTTTTTCTTGTTTGTCACAGAGAAACAATTAAAAGTTGCTATGAAAAAGTGTATGAACACAAAAAAAATATGTATAAACACATTAGCAGAGCCAAATGATCCAGCTGATTTGTTTGTATTCAGTAAAGAAACATTTATAGTGTGCTGTGTTGGATGAGATGAAACTAATGCTACATAACTGGTATTCAACAAGTTCGTCCTACTACATCTGAGATGATCTCTATCAGATGCAAAGGATGCAATTTCTTATCTATCTTTTCTGTTATGCTAAAAAACCTTTCAAAAGTCTCAACATAGGTTGTTGCTTTCTCAGTGTTTCTGAAGAATAATCTCTGTTTTATAGACCACAAACATTTATAATAAGATAGATCCACTTCCCTTGCAATTTCTTTGATTTCTTCTAATTGTTGGGATGCCAGTAATTTTGAATGCAGCTGTATTTGTTTGGGAAAGGCTATATTATTTCCTTTCTAAGTTCTGAGAACAAAAATTATTATCTTTTCCTGGATTTCTTTGATAAGATTCCTGGAAGACTTCAGTGACGTCCTAGGGACATCCAGCTGGTGAGTCATTGGGTCTGGATGTTGGGGACAACTCAAGTTTCTTAAAGAATTTGAAGTTACTTGGCTTAACGAGGAGAATGTCATTGATAAACATAGGGAGGGACTCTAGGATAAACTTCTATGTCAGGTCTTTTAAATAAAGAGATTCTGTGTCAGGATCCTCCAAACCCTTTAAGAGATTGGAGGATTTAAGCTGTGGTGGGGATAGGATTATATATGGTCAAAGCCTTCTCCATTCTAAATTTGAGATTGCTGGAGAAGGTATGAAATTGGAGCCAGATTTCATATAAGATACAGAAATGCCATGATAAAGACCATTTACCTTAGTATATTTTAGTTTTGGTAAAATTTCCTTTTTAGATGAAATTCAATTTGCAAAAGTAGCTAACATTTTATTTTCCTTTCTGATTCATTTACAATAAACCACGAAACTGCTTATTTTTTAGTTTTTAAATGGGAAGAAACTAATGTCACTTAGTAGTATTGTTTACTTCTTTGTCAATTTTTCATGATTAATTCTGACTTTGATTTACCAGTTGGTGTTACGGGTGATAATACGATTAAAAACAAGTATAGACTGTGAAACAGGGTGTAAGATGCTGCGTATCTTTTTSGTTTCAATTTAGTGTCTCTAAGTGCAATTCTCAGAGGGAAGATGATGTTACTTTAGTAGATGCTAATGATCCATTTACTGTCTTTGAGGCCATTCATGCTTCTTTGCAATCATGTATAAACAGCAGAAAAATACTGTAAGTAGCCGCTACACTAATATGGCATTACTCAAGGAAAGATTTTAAGGTAGATCTTGTCATTGTTGGACTTTGATAATGTGTGTACAGCCTATGCCTCAGAAGTCCAGTCTAACCCGCCAGAGCAGTTTCATTGTCAGAAAAATTTCCTATTGATTATCTAATGTTTTTGCATTACCTGCACCATGAAGATGAAGAAATCTTCAGTTATTCCTCTTCTTGGAAGTAGTTAGCTACATAACTAAAATGGTAAATATCTTAATTCTGCAAGTAAAAATACAACTTGCAAGCATTACTTTGGCTAAAGCCTACCACAGTTATTCAGTGCTTTTAGACATAAGATAGTAAAAGGAGACAAAAGGATTCTGCATGCAGAATGAGCACCTCAAGTTGTTGGAATCATTCTTAATCTCTTGTATCAAATCTGTAGCTAGGTTATTCAGTCCATTAAATTATTATTTGAAGCTAAATCAGCAATATAAGCATAAGGTACATAAAATTACAATCTTAGAAGGCTAATTACCTGGATGGAATTGGATCATAACTTTTAATRTGGCATTTAGAACCATAGCTTTCCCATTATGTGATTTTTTTAAGCTGTTTTTGCAGAATAGATCTTTTCCATTTTGAAGTGGCATTTCCATTCTGTGTGGCAAATAGCAAAAGCAGTGACCTTAGGTTTAAAATGCTTTGCTCCTGCTTTACTCCAGTTAACTCCTGGTGCTGACAAAGCCTGCTAGGAGATACTGTGTACGAATAAACTTTTATTTTGTTACTTAGCTTCATAAAGATGAAAGACTTTGTATATAATATGCAGACGGATACTCTGCTGCAGCTGAGGCTAGCTGACATGTTACTTGAAGACCTGCCTCTTGGTAGAGCGGGCAACTGCATTTATGTAGAAACCTGCTGACTTTGTATGAACTCTGCAGAGACGTGAAATGAGTTTTCTGAGCAACTTGATGGGTTCTTATTTCAGATGAGAAATTGTATATCTGCCAAGAGTGTAGAAAAAGGCAGAGCACTTCTCCTAGAAAGCTCTGCACCAAATCCAGTACTGTTCTATTCTTAAGAGATGCAATTAAATCGAATGTACCTCACCAGACCAGATTTATTATCTGTAATGATTGCTTCCCAAATGTCCAAATTAAATGTGTGGCCACAAAGACTTCTATTGACTAGTGTCGTTGGATTGTACTGGGTAATAAAMGTTCATCCTTTATGGTGAACTGATCCTCCATTTGAAAGAGAAAATGTTCATCCTTGGAATCATCCTCTATTTGTAAACATCCAGACATTTGGAAAAATTTTGGAAGTAAACTCTATCACATTTTGTGAGAATGGGAGAGGAGTTAACATGACAATTATAAGYAGAGGTGGTTGAGGAGCGTGATTACATTTCTTGACAGTTTCCAAGCAGTTAATAGGTATTTTTTGCTCTACACTCAAATGAAGAGGTGGTCTTCAAATATTTTTAGAAAGTGAAATTTTGTCAAAACATTTTTTTCCACATTCAGAAACCTGGAAATTTGTGACATTTTTTTTCTCACTTGGATCTTTCTTACTGTAGAGAAAACCYAACAGTCTCCTTGTCAAAGCACAACTGAATTTGATAATTTTTATAAAATAACCTTTATGAAAAGARCTAACTACAGCTGGATCTGATACTTGTTTTTATTTATAACTCTTCAYGGTACAGCAGTTATTTATTTGTGGTGTTAATATTAGTTAATTAAACTCCCTACATGCTGTGTAATTTGTACATATCTTTAAGAAGGAAAACTAAGTGTGAGCAAGAAGGCATCTTGTCTATCCAGCAGCTTGGCCGTCTAGTGAAGCAGTAGGCAAAAAGACAGACGTCTTGCAAGTTGTTCTGCACAGGGGATATCCAGCAGCCAAAGCAGCATGTTAAGTTTGACCTTCTTAACCTTCAGCTTTGCACTCCTTTCTTCAGACCACTTAACCATGAGCGATAAAGAAAAGAGTACAGTATTTTTTTCAGCTCAGCCTGACAATTGATTACTAACTGCTGGCATCTTTGCATTATTAAACATAATCTTCCTTTGCTGAGGATGGTTAGAGAAAGCCTTAGCTAGATGTTATCTTCAGTTGAGTTTTTCAAATAGTTTAGATTTCACTTATCCTCTACAACATATTCTTTCTGCTTTTAACGCTTTCTCAGGCCAGAATGAGGCATGGTTGGCAGGAGTAACTACTGTTTCTAGACATAATGTTTATCTTCAGTAAATCCTTTACCATAACAGTTATTCTTGATACAGCGTTGGACCTGATTTATTATGTTACTGCTTTATGTCATTTATGAGAATCAGTTGCAGAAAAGATGAAGCAGGTGAGCAACTTGCTTTTGCTTTTTGTGTGCTCCTTTGGCTGAGGCGTAACCTGTACCGAGATGCTTGCTAATCCACAAAGAAACAAGCCRATCAATTCCCAGTCATTTTAACACTTCAATCCTGACGCTGCAGTTCAGGAAAAATGGCGAGGTACTTGACATTAGTGACTTATCTGTAAAACATAAATATTCATCTGATCATTTGGTTCTAGGTGGTGAATTGCTGGTGAACTGGGATGTGGAAAGCTGAAGGCATGCATTTTACACTGTGCGTTGCAGCACAGAATTATGTTAGGAAGTGGCTGCCATAACAGCTCAAGTAAATAATAGCACTCCAGGGAACAACTATTTGAGCAAAAATCATTGCCCCCAGACTGTGTATGTTGCCTTCTTAGCTTTTTTGGTTATAATTCAGAGTGACTTAATAATTCAGAACAGAATGGAAGATCTTCTTTCTAGGCTGAAGAGGAAATCAATTAYTCAGAAAAAAGGACAAAACAAATCAAACCTTAAGTAAAAGCAAATAAACATAACCARACAGAGGTGCTGTGTTGGATGCTGGACTAAACTGACCTGGATATTGAATGATGCTGTACTCCTTAATGTAAAGGATGCTAGGGAGCATCCCTGAAGAGTATTCTACCTCATAAGGTCCCAATGATTTGGAAATATGGAGAAGATCAGAGACAGGAAGGACTCTCTTTGGTATCATCAAGGTTTTTTAGAGCATGAAAGTAGCATAAATGCATCAGGAAGCAGAGAGCTTGTTCTGCTCTGCATGGCCAGGAGAGTGGACCATGGGCAGGACCTGGCAGCAGGGCAGGGCTGGCCCCAGCAGCCCTCGGCACCCCGGCGAGGACAGCGGTGAGCAGCCAATGCTGCCGGGGACGGCTGCAGGGTCAGCACCTCCCGGCAGGGCCGCACGGATGAGGGAGCCCTGGGGTGAGGGCTGGAGCTGCCTGGGCAGGGGCTGCCCCCAGCGAGGCTCCTTGTGGCTCYCGCGGCTCCACAGCCGAACTCCTGGGGAGAGGAGGAGGCCGCTGAGCCCACTGGCGCACTGCAGGCCCTGCTGTTGTAGCCTTCTACGTTCCTAAGCTGATGGTAGGTTTTTTTTAATAAGAACGAGCTTAGACTTTTATGAACAGGTTTTCCTTTATGACATTTAAATGTTCAGATAAAGTCTCCAAATTTTCAGGCTGTTTTCTAAGTGTGTAGAGAGATCATTGTATAGCCCCATGCAAATCTCACTAGTTAAAGTCAAGACTTTAATGGCCAGTGGATGGGATKGAATATATTGGATTCATTTCTCATGCAAATTTCCCCATGCCCATGCAAAATATCCCTCCGGCTTTAGTGAGAGCTAGGAAAATAAAGTCATAGTGCATAAACTGGAGTAAAAGCCTAAAGATATTGGTAGATGATTTAAAAAAAAAGTTTAGCACACTGTTTGATTAAAAAGTGTGTGTGATTATTCAGTGCTGACCCTTTTTTGAGGAGGATATTGGACTAGAYGACCTCCTGAGGTCTCTTCCAGCATAAATTATTCTGTTAGTCTATAATTCTTTTAAATTTCCATGACATACATTATGAGCAACTTTTTAAATTAAAAATTAAAATAATTTAAAAATAATTAAAAGTTCAAAAGAATAAGGTTATATACTCAAGATTAAACAAATGAAAGAATGGCATTTTCTGCTTTAAAAGACCCCCTCAGATTATTTTGAGCTAACAAATCAGCATTGCAGAACTTTATATGAAAGGCATCAGAAGCTGCTATTGTAACGAGTTAGAGCTAATGACAGTTATCTCTTTTTTATTTTTTTCAGTTCCTTGTAACATTATAAGTTGGTTGTCTTTAATGTTTCATGTGTCAGTTAAAAAATCAGAAAAGAAATTCTAAGTATGGTTTCAGAGTGCAACCTGGGAAGATAAGAATTGGTCCAAGATAATCAGGTATCAGATGATATCAGTGGGCAGTCCAAGAAAAAGCTAAAACGTGTTGAATACRTCTGTCTAGCTGCTTGATTTCTTTTAGTAGACTTCTAATACTTGACTTGTTGTAGGATTTGTACCTCTTGGGGTGCATTAAGGAGGTTAGGGTACCCCTGCAGAATGTGKGCAAAGACATCTGAACTGGCTTCCTGAGAATCATCTTGGAAGGAGAAGTATTGGGGACCAGAGTGCAGTCGCATTCAGACTGCTTTTGGAATACRTAACCAAGATCATGTGGTTTTGTACCCATCATATCCAGCCTAACAACTTATGCCTGAGGAAAAGCCATCCAGCTTGCAGCCTGCTCTGGGTAACTGCTATGTGGATCACTAGCTCCTCGATGTACCACAGCCTCCCAAATAGGGCCACTGTAGARCCATGACTTGGTGTAGACATATCCTTCAGGGTCTCACTAATCTGAGTTTGATTCCCCAGACTTTCTTCTTTCATGGCTGGTGGAGGAAAGGTTGTGCTTTCTGAAATATAACCAGACATGATCTCAAAGCTCAGTTATGTTTTTGCTCTCCTTTCCTACACATACTGAGCACTAAAGCAGTTGGAAACAGTGGCATTAAAAATTGTTTCATTCRGCATCTGAGATTAGCTTTCTTAGATCTGGAAATTCCGGCAGATTTCAGTGTTTTGACTACTTTCCGTACTTTCAACCCTCATCCAGCAGCTACAGAGTTCAGATYGGAATAAAGGCACATTTTAGTCCATCAGAAGGAGGCGTCTCCAAGAGGTTACCAAACCAAGCCTTCATTGAGCCAGTTCCCCAGCCAGGGCACAATTTATAAGATGAGCTATCAATATTGAAAGAAYTAAAGTACTGTGACAGTTTGAGTGTTGCAATGACAGTACACAAGGTAAAAATATTTTTTGCATTTTGCATATGTTCGCACATTGTAACCACTCAGGATGCCTGTTCAGAAATAACAAGCAATTAATCACCTTGTGCTATTATTTACAAAACCTGGGACTGTGGAGAAAGGAAGGGAAGCAATAGGCAAAATGGAACCTTTTTAATATGTGTATATACACAAAAATATTGAAAAGATATCTCTGCTTTTGTGCATATTTTGCATGGAAAAAAAAATGTGTTGAAAAATTATTACCCTCAGCAATCTTACTCTGGCATTATGGAGGCTAACGACATCTGGGAAATGAGTAGGTGAAAACTTCTGTTCACAAGCCGAAAGGCTGCTCACCGTAGGAGCTGAAAGTCATGATGTAACTGATTCAAAGTAGCCAGCCAAGGTTTCCTTCTGTTACCAGTCTGTAGTGGGTCAAGGCCTAATCCCTCCCTGTTCTGCACTTTTGTGAATAAGGGTTTTTTAGTTTTTTGGGTTCTTCTTGTAAAGAAATGGCAAGTGTTACAACTGATGTCCACCAACTCTTATGTAAAAGGCAGAACCTAGTGCTGTGATCACGAACAAGAAACGTTAGCTGGTAATTGCAGCGGAGAGGGGCAAGTTCTAAGTCTATGGCAGTTCTGAGTCTGTCTTCGTTCGCGGTACCCTGTAGCGCAGGGTTGGAAACTGCCTGAAGTGGTGGCCGAAAATGAGTGTTGGAGCTCCCAACGTACGAGTTTCACAGGAGGTGTGTGTCAGGGCCCTGAGAGCATCCCCTCCGTGGTGGTTTGGCTGCCGGGGCTGAGGGCCGCGGCAGGGCCAGCGCAGTGGGGCTGCCCCCTGCCCGCTGGGGATCCCGGCAGCGCTGCGGGGAGGCCGCAGCCAGGACCACCCTGATCTTCTTCAGCTTCTTTGTAGTTTGCCTGCCTACACACCGTGCTTGACACAGAGCTGCGTAATCCCAGCGTATCCTCGGGTTGTTCGGGGAGCTGAGGTTATTCCTTCTGGATATCCCTGTGGAGGGACAGGCTGTGAGCAAATACGATCAGATGTGACAATGCCTAGCTGAGCTTGGTGAGCCCTGGCACAGACTCCTCCTCATCCTCTATAGGAACAAACTGCCAGCAGGCAGCGAGTGGATACCAGGGATAGGTTATAACGTGATGGAAACTCTAGTTTTCTGTGCTAGGGGACGTCTGCCTTCTTCAGTACAGTACGTGGCCACAAATGAGTGTGTGCGGAACATTTCGTGTGTTTAGTGTGTCTGTGCAAGATTGGGTTGCGTGGGAGAGACATGATCTGTTTTTCTTCATCTTGCCATTTATAGACAAAAAAAAAAGATGACTTAAAACGAGATTACATTAAATAAGGATTTAGACTAAGTTATAGAAGTAAACTTTGTATAGAGCTCATCCTGTTCAGCTAGTGAGTAAGACTAGTAAAAAACCGTGGAGAGCATAGAAGTGCTGCACAGGATAAGATGAGAAAATCACCTAATAATCTGCACTAGTTCGGCCTCAGCCTGCCTCCCCCTGCTGCAAGAGTCCTCTGTCGACAAAGGCAAAGACTTCATTAGTTGCTGGTTTCTGATGCCCAGACGGCATCAGATGTGTGCATTCATTAACGACTTACTGTCCACATAAAGTAATTATGCATTTTACTTAGGGTGGACAAGTTCACAGAATCAGTTGTATCCAACCAGGGTTGTATTAGTGTCAGTGTTAAATCAATACGTTGATTCTTTTTCCTGAGAAATCTTTGTGAGAAGCTATAAGTGTGTGTGTGTGTGTGTGTGTTTGTGTGTGTATATATACACACACATATATATATATATAAAAAACTATACCAGTGAGAAATAAGTTGTATTAGATGTAAGACAATGTGTTTATTACAGTGCAATTGTTACAGTACAGTACAGCTCTCTAATTGCTGAGATTAACTAAGAAAAACCTGATTCAGGCTACTAATATGACATTTTCCTCAGACACCAAGTGCTAATTTCACCTTGAATGCCTTTTCCATAATAGCATGGATTATTACTACTGTATGAGATCTGATGGTAATAACAAGGTAATAACAATGTTTGCCCTATTTTTAAGCTTTTTCTCTTCTTGGCTGTGCAAATTTGAAAGAACTGTTCAGCCACCCAGAAAAGATTTTTACAGATGATATTTGTTTCTCTTTCTGAGTAGAAAAACGTATGTTTCTAACAAAAGCTMTCACTTAGACTGAATGGCAGGGTATTGCTTCCCTTTTTAAAAGATAACCTGCAAATCTTCATACATTGGCAAAGCAATTAATAATCACAATTTAATGGACTGTCTGGCTATAGTGAATGAAACAGGCAGCAATGTTTTTATGCAACTATAGATGGCAAGTGTTGTGGTCAACCATAACCCTAAATGCAGGGGAACACTACAAGAAGTTTATTCAATTATAAAAATATATGTAGGTGGACTTAAAGGAGCATCATTTTGAATATACTTTCCTAAGCAGCAATCAAATGTTTAAGAAATAATCTGAGCTAAGAATTATTTTTAAGTTAACATATGAATCTGGTGTGTGACTACAGAGTCAATGGACTGTGACTGGAAGCACAGTTTGTCCTACTGAATATAATATTTTCTGTTGACATAACTATTATTTATTCTATTGAAATTCAGAGCAGTTTGCAGTCATCAAAAGCATCTGCACTTAGTGATTAGAACCACTGTGTCAGGGATAGATGGAGGATGGATTTTTAAGACAAAAATCCTTAATAATTCTGTAGAATAAAATTTATGTTCCATTTTTAATTAGTTTTAACTAGCTCAGGGACAGGATTAAAGGTTTTAAGTAAATGTGTTTACTTTATGCCATTAAAGAACAAATGAAACAGCTTAAATATAGAAAACTTGGGTGACCAAACCTAATTGTTTAGTTTAATGCCATGTAAAGTACATGTGGTGCTTAGCAGATAACATTTTATCCTTCTAGACCACAGTGCTTTGAATAAGCATACTGAAATTCTAGGGAAAGTTTCAGTATTTTTATTGCTTTGGTCTGATTGGATAAATATATGTCTAACATGAAAGTTAGTACTGGTTTGATAAGTAGCTGTTGCTGTGATTACCTGTATGTGTCAGTGTGTTCAGAATTTAGAAACAACTGTATAAAAAAGTAAAAATTTTTTTTTTTTTAATTGATCAGAAACCACCATTAATATTCTGTGGAGTCTGATGGATGCAGAGCATGTAAGAGAGTTTGGCCACTGCATACAAGTACCCCATGTAGAATTTAAAAATAAATGTACATAAAAATGTATTTAAGTGAATTTCTTGTAACTTCTGGAAGTTCAGCAGTCCATTCTACATAAATAAATCCTCCTTCAAAAATCTAGGACAAGTGGTTGCACTTTGAGAGTTATATTATCAGCAAAAGGCATTTAATTCGTATTACGTGAAGGAAAAGAAACTTACACTGTACTTTTTCCCAAAAGTTAGCTATTAAAGTTAAGAGCATCTCTCAATGTTTAGAAGGTATGAAATGAATGAAGGAATACGATTATTTATTCCTAATGSTTATGCTCTCTCTCATTTTTATATGTCATTTTTAATATTTCTAGATGTTTTGCAGGAGCAAAAGTTCATGTGATTTGACAAAAACACAAATTTCAAAGCGTGCCAAACATCTAACCCTGGTACGCCTACTCATCTCCGCAGTATCATCCTGCATTTACAGGTGTATGCTCATGGCATTGCTGAGAGGTTTGACAGACCCTTCTCATGTTTCAGAAAAGAGCTGAAATCACAGGGAGCTGGACTCATGCCTGAGGTGTTCASTCTCACCGGACTCGCTCCTTTGGTTGATTTCCWGCGGGTTTCCTGTAGGTGCCATGTGAAGTCAAATGTGAGATCTAGGTAGTAATAATGACATTAATGTTCATGTTTATTTATTCTCCTATTGCTATATTATGTGCTTGGGAGACTCATGGAATTGTTTAGACCTRGCTAGCTGCTCCTTACAGTGTTTTTATTTATTTCGTTATCCACTCATCTGCTTTCAGGTGCTCTCATCTCCCATCAGTCTAACGGACTTTGCTTCTTATTCCACTATAGCACTCTTGTCCGTGCAGTTTGGAGAGAGGAAAGTCTGGCTGAGCCTCGCGAGGAAGGGGCCTAGAGCAGGGGAGCTCGAGGAGTTCGGCCCGTGACTGGTCAGGACYCTTTCTTCTAAAATTATGGACGTTGCACAGATGGTTCATCGGGCTCTCCATGGTAGCGCTTGTCACAGACACACTTTACTCATCACTGTCGAGCCTGCCATTCCTAATTTGTTTTCAAAGAGCTTGCGGAGTCATTTTAGGTCTGCTGTGCAGTAGTGCAGAAGAGCATATGCTTTTGTTTCTGAGGACCAGTTTCTCTGCTGGGACCAGGCTTTGCAGTTTCTTTAGTGTTCCTCCACTGAGGCATCCTCACATTCAATGTTCTCTTCATTTGTGTCCTCAAGTATTGTGCTTCAGTGAATGTCAGGGACCTCRCTGGAAGTGCTGAATTGGCTTGCTATTATCCTTCTTTCCCATAGACAGRCCACCTGTTTCTCCTCTTGGTAGATGTTTCTTTTGGAAAATTTTGGCCTTCTGTGGTGAAATAAGGCCCAGTGATACAGCCTAGTTGTTTTGAGGGAATACTGAAACAGAGGGAGTGAAAGCCTAGCCTCGTAAAAGCCCTATAAAAATCCACAGAACTATTGTTAAGGCCCTCAGAGAACCCAGGACTCTGTGTTCCAAGACAGACCATTAAAATGTACTTTCAGACACATATTTAATGGAGAGTAATCAAATGCAAGATGCATATAATTTGGTATTAAAATGCACTGCCTTTCATAGTTGCTGCTCYTCATTGAAGCCTTGTGGTGTAAGCACAACTAATACCATGATAATTCTAACAGCATACTCGGATGCTGTAGAGTTTGAGGTTATATAGAAAAAAGATAGATATTTAGAAAGTGCYGAATGATTCTGCCTGGCCTTGATATAAGCCATAGGTTTTAAGAATAGGTGAGGACATGATATAACTTTGTTAAAATCTACAGCAAGTATTTTACACTGCTGTCTTGTTTTCCTTCCYTGCCTTCCCCTCCATTTGTATCATTATTTTATTTTAAATAACTTACAAATGAAAATAAGAATGGCTACTGCTTTTTCTTCCCTTCTTTTTCTGCKCTATTGGTGCACTTGCATTTTACTGTTTGCAGGTCAGATTCTGCTTTCTTGTACGGGCTCCAAGATGGAGGTTAGCACYGTTTAATGTGCTGCTATAATGTCAGGCCTTTGTTAGGCTTTTACCTTGAATTTCATATTCTTTGATAATTGCTGTAAATACTCATTTTTTTAAGATGAGTGAAAATTCTCAGTGTGTGACTTTGGTTCAATTACTTTAAAATATTTCCAGAGTTCATTGAATAATGTGTAAACAGGTTCTCTGAGCAAACTAAAGAATAAATAATTTCAGCAGAAACTGTATTCACTGAAACAATATCAGTGTAAACTCACCCTTACTACAAATGTAACCYTGGAAACCAGGCAGATGGTTTGATGTAGTGACATACTGTAGGTAATAAGTGTTTGCTTATGGACGAGGACTGATGAAGYAGGGCTAAACAGAGCGATCTCTTGATGAAGGGCCTTTAATTACATGTGATTAGGTCAACTTTCTTAGCTCCAGAAGAATGAGCTAAGATTGAGTCAAATGAACCATTTCAAAGCTTTCAGAGCTATACTCAGAGGTAGCCTGTCCTGCTG
Source organism: Rhea americana (assembly GCF_003343005.1). NCBI lineage: Eukaryota > Metazoa > Chordata > Aves > Rheiformes > Rheidae > Rhea > Rhea americana. The sequence goes on along the minus strand of NW_028185495.1, from coordinate 704,550 downwards.
TTTTACTTGATTTTCTTTACTAGTGAAGGTGTATAAAATACGTGCGTGTACTTCTTAGGTTGTAAGGGCTAAAGTGTATTTTATGATTGGCAGGTTATTGGCTCTAACTGAGTGAATATCCCAACAACCCTCGTCTAAGAGAAGGGAAAGGATGATCTCTCTGGTTCTTAGAGGACCGCTGTCCTCATTGCAAAGCACAGGGAGTGCTGGCAGCTTTGTTAACAGTCAGAGCCAAGAACCAAGTAGGCATAAAAAGCGTAGTTCTTCATTCATCACTTGAAGTGGTTCACTATAGCTGAGGCTTACAGGAGGATTTTCCTGCTTCCCCTTCTGTGCATGCTCCGCGGTTAAAACAGTAYACTATCCTTTTAGAACCTCTCATTAGCACTTGGGGTTTTAGTGTTCATGAGAATGGTAAAAATAGGTATTTTTTAATCTTTCCAAGCAAGATAATTGCACTCTTGCTATATATGGGTAAACGCTCCAGTTACTCCATGACAAAAAGGATCAGAAAATTGTCACGTTTAATATAGTATTCTGTATTTCATATATATGTATATAAATACTATATATACATATATGTTCATATGTGTGTATATGTGTGTGTGTGTATATATACACACACATACTGTATTGGCATCAATATATAGTATTGGTGTCAATATCTGAAAAACATTTGAAAACTCTCAAATGTTTGCCTCTCTCTCTTGAGACAAGCTCCTCACAAAAGATTGGTGTTCAATGTTTTGATGCTGATCCAGAGAAGATGTGGTCCCTGAGGATGTTTGAAATCTATTTTAAACATCAAAAGTACCTATAGTATGCAAACATTTATGCAACATTAGGTGTCCTCAGTGAAAGCTACTGAAATGCAAAATACACCGGACGCTGAATTTTTGGCTCTATATACTTTGCTGCTGTGGGAAAATGAGAAATTATGAAATGGGCCTACCAGCCTGTCTGCATGGTGGATCAGGATTCACAGGCGTTCAACAGTGAGATAAACCTTTGGAAGAACGTGGTATAAAGAAATACAAACTGCCTGTTTGCCCGTGGTGTTTGTCTTTAATTTCCAAATCATTATGACATTATCCAGAAGTAACTACAGAGAGGGAGAGCGAGTGTAATGGGAAATGACTAGATTTTGGAAGCTTTTTATTCTAAACAAAATACACCATTCTCAAAGCAGAACTAGCTGGTTTTCCAAAGAGAGAGACAAGATKAGAGGGATTTCTTGGGTAGTATAAAAGTAGATTTGTCACTATTGTAATTTTGGTGCAAAAAWTTGTGATGTTTTTTCTTACCTAGCGGCATATTTTTGGCTATTTCTTTAGTTTGTTTCCATTAAGGCAGACTTCTAGGTCAGTTTGCAGAATGTGGTAGAGATGTTAYTCACCTTTAATCAGGACGCCTAAAGCACAGTGAATTTTAAAAATAGATTGTTAGGTCTCCTTGAATTAGCTTCATGAACGTGGAAGGAGTATTGTAGGACTAATATATTCCACCACTTGAAGTGATCTTAAATTAAGACAGGATTTTTTTTTCAAACCAAGGTTAGTGGTCTTTGTGAGAGAAACTTCTATCTCAGCTTGAAGTCATTTTCTTCCTGCCACAGCAAAAACAGTGAGACTCCAAGGCTTAAGTTCTACAGAAGTTAAAACTGTTTTTTTCTAATTGTCTCTTCTGCTTTTCATTTTTCTAAATTGATAAAATTGGTAGACTATGTAGAAAGGGAAAGCAGCATGGAAYAGACATTTCCATTAAATCCATGCTCCTTATCAAAACACCCAGTGCCGGTCATTCGCAGTCACAAAAGTGAGTCCATGTTTGGAGGATTTGAGGTAGTATGGAAGGCTGAGATCTGTGCAAGTCTCTCATTTTACTAAGGTGAAGAACCTTAGTCGCAATTATGGTAACTTTATGATTAAAGCACTGTGCTCTGGTGACATCAGTCTCCGTCTTAATCGTCACTGGTGCAGAAGGGAAACTGTTCTTCAGCTGTTTCAGAGCTGTTGAGAGTCTTGGTACCATGTTTAAATGTGTTCTTTCTTGGGCAAAACTCCCTCTGGATGGAAAATATTGCTTATATTTACAGTGAGAAGAGATGCTGGCATTTACATCTCTATTTGCTGGAAACATTAGGTTAGTGTAGAAGAAAGTAAATATTTTGCTTACATGTGTATTTAGAGAAATGGGAAAATAAAAGACCTTATTCAGCCTTAATCAATGGGTGCAAGATATAGAAACAGGCAAATATTTTAAATTCTGTTCTTAGCATCTGGAGTGCTACATTACTTTTTATTTTATAACAAAGCCATAAGGGTTTCTGCCTCTGCCAGAAACTCCAGCTGTTGTTTATTACCCCCTCAGCTGTCCTGATGGAACTGTTTGCAGATCTCACTGGAAGCTGGATCATTGAAATAACTGTAGATATAAAGAACAAAAAAAGCCCTTCCCTTTCTTTCCTCTCCTCTTTGTGATCACTGATATTTTTTTTCGCGTTTTACGGATTCAGACTGATTCAGACTGTGGCCTTTCTCTATTGTGGTACTGAAAAGAAAAAATAGAGAGCTACTAGAAGTTCTGCTTTGGTTAATAAAAAAGCAAAACGATCTCAGTATGTCTATTTGTTGAACAGAAAATTGGACTAAACCAAAAATGAATCCTTGTTGAAAAGAAATGGCATTCCATGCTGGTACAGTGGAGATCCTGAATATGTCACTTATGCTGTAGAGGCCCTGTTTTATTGAGGGGAAGAATCTGGCCTGTAATAGCCAGCTTTGATTAGAAATTGCAGTGGCCAGAAATGTGCAGCTTTTAATTGTAGAAAACCTTGGTATCATTGGAAAAGCTAAAATCTAAAAGTTGGAGCGGTGAATAAGTGACCCTGGGAGGTAGAAGTGAACCCTGAAAAGATGCCATACTGCTGTATTTCAAACAGTAGGCATTTTTGTAAGATGCTGTTTGAAAGCCCGCTTAGTCTTGTAATTATATTAAAGAACCCTAAGGAAATCCCATTACTCTGCTATCAGCTCACAGCCAAAGCACCTACATCAATACAGAGCTCCTCCTCGAGCTTTTCCTTCAATTTCATGAATTCCATGGAGATTTTTTGGACAACAGCTRTTTATACATTCTTATAATATTTGAAATAATTTTAAATAAAATTTGCATTTAATGTACTTTATGCCCTTTACATATATTTAAGCAAATGGAAATTTTTGCTTCAGAAGAGAAAAATAATATGCGAATCTTTTCAGGTCACTAAGTTGCCATGAAATGAACTTTGAAAAAATGTCTCCTTTCATTTTCCAAGGAAGTCATAAAAAAGGCATTTTTTACATCATCAGAAATGACGGTTCGCAATTAAGATCTATAGATGTCCTGTAATTCTTTTTAAAGTCTGTCAGCGACATGCTAATGCAATTAAATGAAGGACGGTGCTCAGGACTGACATGATGACCCTCTTATTGGCAACGTAACGACCCGCTTATCGATGAAGCAGGCAAAAACCAAACAGCGCTGTTAGGCTTTGTTAAGCAGTGTCTGGAGAGAATGGAATTAGAGAAGCTAAAACAAGTGCGTGTAAATAATGAAATAATCGCAAGGAGAGACAGCGAGTCCAATGCCAAAGATGCCCTGCAGTGGCACTGCCACAGGTCCCAGTTTCTGCACCGGTGAGCGTTTCGGGGTTTTGAAATACAGGGCGGTGTTAGCGAGAAGGACTGCTGCGTACGAGCTTCGTGCTAGCCCGACTACGGTGCGAGCGCGCTGTGACTGCTGCCCGCCCTTCTGAAGGGTGGCGGGTCGGCTCTCAGCCCAAAAGGGCTTGTGCGCTCAGCGCTCCCCCATCCAGCTCTACGCTGCAGTCCCGAGGCTGTGAAGAGCCCGACTGCTTTCTGCTGCGCCAAGCACGCCCAGGCGTCTTGTGAGTACAGACCCCACACTCGAAACCCTTTTGCTTTTGCGTTTTTGGAAGGAACTGACCTGATATTAGGCTATTAGCTTTTTAATTCAAACCTCTAGCGAAATTTGACTTGTAGTGAGTTTTGGATGCTTCCAAATAACAGGAATAAACAATGTGATAATTCTAAAATTTTGAGGCCTGGATCAACCAGATTTCCAGTTGTGCCTTGTAAATGTTAGTGACGTTCGTACAGCATGCTAAAAATCTGCCAAGTCCACGGATCTTAGAGAAAACATTTTCATTGTGGCTGGCCGACTTGCCTTTAGAAGTTTATTACTACCTACCTAGGCCATTCTCATGTAAAGAGCAGATAATTAGAACAAAACACTGTTTCATTTGCTGTATCATTCTAACAGCATTTCATTTTAAGTGAATTGCAGTGATTTTGTAGGGACTTTATCCTTTTCCTCATACGCAGAGCTGTGCTTTGGAAAACAAAAGAGAATCAAAATGYGATACTCTCTTAGCTGAAGATCAGCTTTAAGAGTGAAATAAGAACAATTGTTTTTCTTCATTCAAAAAAACAGCTTTATCAGAAAAATATTAGTGAAAATCAGTGTTTTGTGGCCTGAGAAACAGTCTAGAAATAAAGTGTCATTTTAATTTATTCTAGTACCTCCTTTACTGTGTCAGAATTGTTTTATTGCCATTGAATATCTATTCACACTGCTTTTGAGGGGCCAGGACCGTGTTGTGCTAGTCACCGAACAACTACAGAGAAAGACAGGCCTTGGTCTAAACCAAAAGACCAGACTTAGAGATACGTAGATCAATACGCACCTCGAGATAGCAGTGGTGACTTAGCATGGGTCGGCACGATGGATTTTGGTTTCGGCACATCTGCAGTCTAAGCAGAGTTTGAAGGAGGACATGCGGTAGATATGCAGTTGTCCACAGAAAACTGTATGAAAATTTTACAGAGGGAATTGAGACTGGTAGTTATTCATCAGTTAAATGTGGATTAACAGTGAGTAGTGCAGAARAGGTGAAAATTATTAACCCTTTCCAACTCCTGCTGCCAACTTGGAGTTACAGCTGCCTCCAGCAGCACCTCCCACTGCTGACGATCATTATAAAAGAATTTCACAATCTCTTCACGCTTCTGCTTCCTCTACACAAGTCTGTGAGTTTGGTAAAACAGCAAATCTAACGTAATATGAATAAATAAAAAGGTAAAAGAAGATGATCAGTGATACAACCTTTTCCATACTGCAGTTCAGTAAGCTTCTTTTCTGTGACAGAGCAAAATCATTTTGAGTTTAAATGAAGAACGAATATGTGTGACTATCATTATAAAAATGATTTAGTGTGATTATTCTGACCTTTTGACAAAGCTTAGTTACTGTCTCAGCTTGATGGCTCACATTTTTCTTGTCAGAGGATTATTCTGATCTTGTGATGCAATTGATACTAATGATCTAATGTCTGTCTTATTTCTGATTCTTTATCCTAAGCAACAAACAAAACAGTGAACCCTGTTTAAGTCATTGACAGCAACGCACAAGCGTGCTCATCAATCCTTGTTGAAAAGGGTTGCAAACTAAATGCATTTACTAAGTATTAAATTGATTTACTGTGTTTCTAAAATACCACAACACACGCATGATTAACTAATTAAGGTGAAAATAAATAATTCATTATAAAAGTGAGAGGAACAGCTCAACAAGACCAGTCACAGATGGCTGGGGAAGACAACTGCATTATTTTCCCCCTTTAAAAAGGTAAGAAGATACCATTCAAAGGAGTAAAATAGTGGAAAAAKCTGGGCCATTATTAGTGAGACACCCTAAAGCTATGGAGAGAAGACTTAAACTGACTCACAGCAGTGCTGAGTATTTAGCTGCCTTTTTGTCCTTGAAAACTTTTGTTGCTTAATCGGTAAGTAGAGTAGAAGACTTCTAGCTAGCACTGCACTGTGAGTTTACCTCTGTTACAGCAAGGAGCAGCTTGGAAAGTAGATTTTGGGTCCTGGCACTATGTTCTCCTCGCTTTTGTTAGAGCTTTCGAGCCGGCCCACGATCACAAGCCACCGTGGTAGTTAAGTTGTCTCGCTGATGGACTAGGAACATTAGATTAACTCTGGATTAGATAGAGGCATGCCTGTGCCCAGCTCTTCCCCTTCGTCCCCTTGTTCTCCGGTTCCTCCTCCTCTGCCCTCCCACGCTGCAAGGCCCTGCAGGCCCTAACCCAGTTCATGGGTCGATATGAGCAGCAGTTTTTCTGTGTAAATGACAAGAATTCGGAAGTGCAGTTTTGTAAAGAAGTTCTCCCGTCGGAGAAGAGGTGAGGAGAATGAAGTCAGTGAGAAGGCGTTTGATTGTGCCAGTGTAACTTGTTCCTGCATGAAAAAACGCTCTCGCTTTAAAAGTTTTGTCTTTTAGCCTGGCAGTCGTAGGGTAGTGTAGCAATCCTAGCGCGTAGCGTAACTCTGCAGAGCCATGTTAAAACATCTCGGTTGCTGCAGTGTTTGTCACATTAGAGACATTTTGCTCTGCCAGTGCAATACGGGCGTTTATAGGCAAACTGTATCTTGCAGTTGCTGATTGTAAGGAGATGTAGCTAAATATGGAGCAGCTAGCTCCTCGGCGGAGCCCATCAGTAAAGTATTTATAAACATATTTCTTATGAAAACAAAAATCACTGAGAGAATTAAAGCAATTCCCCAAAGATTTTTCTGACTGCCTGCAAAGACTATACAACATTTATCTTCCCCTGCACCTGCACCTCCCCTTCCTACCACAGGGCTTTCGTGAAGCTAAAGAACATTATTTAAAAGGAAGGGAAACCCCATCATATGAAACTAAGCTGATCGCTGGGAGCGTTTCGTATAGTAGCCGTGCCTTGGACTGTTATGCATTTCTCTCCCCTGCAACCTGTGTTCTTCGCTCTAAGCTTCATGAACATGCTAGCTTTTTCCTTTCATCTGTTTTTGTTGTTTGTTTTACAATAGGAAGTGGCAGGCCAGCTTGCTAATATTAGGTCTAATGTTAAGAGACAGTATTTTTGATATTTTTTAAAATGTCTTTTTAACACGCTTATATATAGTATGCCAAACTGTAGCCTGTGGACTCTTGAGGGTTTAGGGAACTCGAAAGTTTTACTTAGACTAGTACTCCCATCATTTAACTTTGGTTAAAGGCTAATTTAACTGGCAACATGATTAATCCTATATCTGTGTACAGCACATCTGTCTTAAAAATCTCATATAATATTTCTAACAACAAATGAGGTGGATTTAATTATATTCAGCTCATTATGAAATCAAATAAAAATATATTAAGACGAAAAATACAGAGATATTTCCTTTGGGTAGAAGAGCAACAGATGAAACTCTCGTAAATTGTGAATGAAACTTTTCCCATGTGCTAGCAAAGGAGAAACAAAAAACACATACAGAGGGTACTCTGTCTAGATAGTGATGTGAGTTACCCACAGTAGCTGAGAATTTACTCATTTGCAAGAGATTTAGGAATTGGAAGAGCAGCTATCTTAGGATGGGTGGAGTTTCAATTTAAATATAAAGCAAAAAATAAGCTGTGTCTTAGGAGGGGAACCATGTATTCTTCACTGCAGAATGCACATAGGAATTGAATGGAGAGACGGAGTTGCAGTTGGGCCTCGAGCAATGTATCCGTGATGTGTGGCCATTTAGTCAGGGAAARTCTGTGATCTAGTTGCATATGGCACTGCACGAAGCTATTGCTTGAACAGGAAAGGAAATTGCTATTAACATGGATGGCAGCTCACTGACTGGTTTTTGATACACAAGCATAATGCTCTTTCGGTCCTTACCTAGCAAAATAATTTACCTTTCATGCTTAATAAAGCTTAGCTTAAAAAAAAATCTTCATTTCATGCTGGCCCGGAGTGGAACCAAAGGGCACTTCTTAGGCTGGGTTTAGTTTTGTACACGCTTCCTTTAAGAAGTTATTACTTCTTAAAGAAGTAACAGTGTAGAGGCCGGGCACGGGACTCATGCCAAACAGCATCAGGGTGTAATTATGTTTGCCGAAGAGAAGGTAAGTGACTCTAAAGAGCATTGTGAGCTTATTCCTAATTATGAGTTGTCCTAAGTATTCCCTACTTGCATGCTACATTTCTCAGTTTCTGTTTCCAGTCAACATGTTGCTTCCCTAATCAACTTCAGAGCATTAAGGATACTGGCTAGCGGAAGAATAAGACTGTGCTCTCAAATTCYTTTCAAAAAAATACTGTTCTCTCTGCCCAGTATGTAGCATTCTTGARGGAAAAAGATGGACAAATGGTACTGATTCATCTCTAGAACATCAATGTTCACTAATTTCAAGTTTAAGAAACTCAGACATTCTGTGTTTAGATGCATCCTGGCTTTGAGAAGGAGCTTGGTAAAGGAGGGAAAGGGTTTTTCCTTTGAAAAATTCTCATTACAATGGTTCCTTTTGTTTTTCATGTACTCAGAAAAGGACAGTAACTGGAAGCTTTTCTGTTTTGGAACTGTGGACTGTCCACAGATCATTGAGTTCAGATCATATGTAATGCTCGATATTTGTATAATTTTCCTTTTATAAGGAGTAGAATTGATGAGATGAATCTTTTTAGAATCCAAAAAACATTAGAATCAAACCCTTTTGTTCCAAGATACTGAGTATTGCTGGAATTTCTAGGGGGGAAAAGACTTTTCAAAATTTAGATTTTAAATCTTTGCAAGGTGTAATTTTCCCCTGTATAGCTCAACTAAAAATTGAGGTATACAATGTTAAAGTTTCCTCTTAAGAAGAAGTGGTCATACAATTGATGGGATAAAATGCTTGGATACCATAAATGGTAAAAGGATGTGCAAATGTTAATGTGAAATGGTAGTTAATATTTTCCATATTAAAATGAGGTACTAATTGAAAAAAAGGTTGAACTCTTGCATGTTATAAATGGACTATTCAGAAATTGCTGTTTATGCTCCCTTCTGATTTTTTTTTTTAAATACCCCAAACAAAGAACAAACCCCGGCACTGATGTACGCTAAATAACATGAAGATAGATTAATGAAAATCATGATGGATAGTGTGTTACAAGATGTATAATCTGTGAGACTGCTGTCTGGCAATCTTTCATTGTGGTTAGGGTGATACTTTCATGTGCCTGTGTCACGAGTAACAACCGACCAGTGGAGTCAGTTTTCCTGATACATTTTCTTGCTACAGGTGTGTAGGACTGTGAGCACAGTTATATTCAGATATGTATTCAAACACCAGATATAAAGTTTAATTCTTTTTTTTCCCCATGTTCTTTGTTTTGCCTTTCAGTTTTTATCTTGTAGACCTTGTCTATGAACTCTGTTGGAAACAATATTTACTGCTTRTTTTTAAGCATATCAGTATTTTTTGATACTGCTGCCCTAATTCTGAGAAGTGTTGAAGATCTGGATCTGCATTTTGCGTTTGGGAACCCAAGGTGTTACCATGTTGACTTTGGCATCCTGACAGACTCAAGTTTATGGGGATTGTGAAACTGAGTAAGTGAAGATAATTTTGCCTCTGTATTGCAGATGTTGCAAATTAGAATACATTTCAAGCTTTTAAACAAAAGTAAAAAATGAGGGCAGAACAGCATCTATACTGCATTATTAAAATCAGACTTGGAACGTATCATACCTGTTAACCAGGCTCTGATAGTCTTTTCTCCAGTAATAGAGCAAAGCATCCTCCTCTTTCTCCCTTTGATGCAATTTTTTTTTTTTTTTAAGCTCTAGTTAATGAAGCATAGTACTAGTTCTGGAGGTCTCAGGAGGAGATATGTTTATGTGAATTTATGATCTGATGAATGTTAGGGCTTTCTGAAAGCAAATTATCACTCCACAAATGATAGTGCATACCGTAATATAGAGTAAATGTTCAGGATTTTGACAAAGTGCCATATGTGCCTCAATATTTATGTGTACACAGGAGGGAGCAGAATTTAGGTTGCAGTGGCAGGTGCTGAGGTATTTCAAAAGTCTCAAAACAGTTGGAAGATGTTCTAAACRTATGTGCTGAAAAAGCACTTCCAGTGGTATAGTGACAATAGTAAAGGATACAGCTTTAGGGAGGGTGAAAAAATGCTTGCCCTTAAGCATTAAAAAAAAAGCTTGATCAAGGTGCTGAAATCACGGGTAAACTGAGTTTGAAAAGTTAAAGAACAAACAAAAAAAGAAATCTACCTAAACTTGCTAAATAAGTATTTTGACATCAGTCAGTCACYAAACAGAACTAACATTGCAAACTACTTCATCCAAAGATTTTACCTCCCATCTGTATCTGTTCATATAGATGCCTGCTGGCATAGCTGGATTACAGTGGCCAAAAAGAGCTGAAATAAGGCAGCTACATTTTTTTTTTTTTAATGGTCACAGAGCAGTCATGACAGCACTGACTTTTGACTTAAATTGGAGACTTTTGGAATAAAGAAACAACAAAAAAACATTTTTTAACATCCAACATAGGTAGCCGTCTTGTAGCTTTTGGATGGCAGCATCCAACCTTAAGATTGGGGTAACAAACCTCTGTCTGTATCAGCAGCGATAAGGTGTCTCACAACAGCCRATGGAAAGATGTTTTCCTTGTTCTGGTCATGCTGAACTATCTGCCTCAATTTTGTTTGTTTTAGTGCGACACAATTCACTGATTCAGATGAAAGCTGCTTAAGATAGGACCAGACCCATCTTAGATGAGCTTTGGCAACAGCGGGTGCAGATTCAGTTAGTGAAGATCATAGAGGCACTTAACAGCTCTCATTCATATTTGGCTGTCGCAGCATAGGTTCTCCGTTACTATGTACTATCTTATAGAAGCCAGCTTTTTAATCACTATGGTTCCCCTGTCGGATTATAACTTTCGAGCCAGATTTATGCTACTTCATGTTCTGT